>NC_090021.1:117813573-118147858 GCF_037176765.1 Anolis sagrei
CATCCTAGTGAGAGGCTTCTCTCATGTCCCCGCATGAGGAGCTGGAGCTAATAGAGGGAGCTCATCCGCCTCTCCCCAGATTTGAACCTGCGACCTGTCAGTCTTCAGTCCTGCCGACACCGTCAAGAGCATATCATCTGCAAATAAACTAATTTTGATTTTGTTGCCCACTCCCATTCCCTGTATTTCTTTATCCTTCCTGATTGCCGAGGCCAATAATTCCATAACTAATATAAATAGTACCGGAGAAAGAGGGCAACCCTGCTTTACTCCTTGCATGATACTAAAGGATTCAGTACTCGAGTCATTAATTATAACTTTTGCCCTATTTTCCGAATATATTTGTTCTATTATATGTTGGAACCCCTCTCCAAAACCATATTTTTTAATTAATGATTTCAGCACTGTCCAACCCACCGAGTCAAAGGCTTTATATATATCTAATGCAATAATGCCTACTTGAGCTTTCTCGTTTTTTGCGTTCTCTATAATGTTTATCAGTCTGCGGACCAAGTCAGACATTTGCCTGCCCTTAACAAATCCACATTGGTCTGGGCTAATATAATCCTCTACGAAGTTTTTTAATCTATTTGCCAAAATTGCCGTAAAAATTTTTGCGTCTTGGTTAATTAGAGAAATAGGACGATAAGAGTCTAATAATAATTTATCTTTGCCCGGTTTAGGTATTAGTATTATCCTAGTATGTTTCCATGAATTTGGTATGGGTTTTCCCCTTAATATTTCATTGAATAATATCTGTAATTTGGGAACTAGGAATTCTATATAAGTTTTATAAATTTCAGCTGGAATACCATCTTCACCCGGTGATTTACCCTTCCTTAATTTATGTATGATGTCTTTAATTTCCTCTTGAGATATAGATTTCTCCATTTCCTTACTGTGTGTCTCACTTAATTTCTTACCTAAATTTTGTTCCAGATATTTATCCAGCTGAGCTATATCCACTTCTGTATTTCTGTACATATTGGAGTAGAAATCCTGTATCACTTTAATTTTATCTACCATTCTGGCACATATAATGCCATTACTATCCTTGATACATCCAATCTCCCTTCTTACTTTTTTAGTCTGTGCTAATTTTGCCATTTCCAGGAGTTTCCCCCCTAACTCCAATAGTTTTACTGGAAAATTTTCCAGAAGACCTGAGAATTAAACTTAAACATAAAAAATTAGTGGAGGGGGAAACTGCTCTCTCCTGGAAGGAATGGACACAAAACTCAAAGGGCAAGTTTAGTAAGTTAGAAGAACAAGGTGCCCTGAATTGGTTTGAGAGACAACAGCTGTATAATTGGAGAAAGGACTGGTTAAGCAAAAATCCCAGATGTAGAGCACTGAATAAATATGAGGAATGGTTAAGTAAGCTCAAAAACCAAGAAATAATGGGGAAAGGATTAATTGGGAAAATATATAATGGATTAATTGGTGAAGAAATAGGGCTGAAACTGTTAGAAAACGTATGGGAGGGAGACCTAGGGCCTCTGATAGATTTTGATTGGAAAAGGGTCCTGAAGTGGAGAGTGGCCAAGAACCTATCAATAAAATTAAAAGAAAATGTATACAAAGTTATATGGAGATGGTATACTACGCCAGTCAAACAACATCAGATGGATAGCAAGCAAAGTAACCTCTGCTGGAGATGTGGCAAACACAAAGGGACATATTTTCATCTATGGTGGGAATGCCCCCAAGTGAAGAATTTTTGGAAGGATATATTTACCGAAATAAACAACATTATAGGATCAAATATTATGCCAGATGCTAGGTTAGCATTATTAATGGACACCACGAAGCTGAATATAGAGATAACTAAGAAAGAATTGGTGACTATTTTGCTCACAGTGGGAAGAATTTTAATAGCAAAGAACTGGAAAATAATAACCAATCTAACACTGGATGCATGGTATAGGGAAGTTTGGAATGTAGCTTTAAATGACAAACTAACAATGGAAATGAGGGTATTCAGGGGGGAAATTAACAGGTCAGATTTTGAGACATACTGGTCGGTCTTTATTAAATACGTCTTAGAGAGCGAAAATGGAAAACAACAGAATTTGGTTGGTCAGGAATTTTGGAGATGACATTTGATTAATGGCTGATTTATAAATACATGGTGAAGGAAATTATACTTGTTCAGGCCTTGGTGGTGGGGTTATGTGTTTGTAAAATGTTCACTGTTTTGGGTTTTGTCTATTTTGTAATTTGTTATTGTAGTTAAATAAAATCTTAAAAAAAACAAAACAAAAAAAAAAGTCCTGCCGACACAGTGCTTTAACCCACTGCGCCACTTGCTGAATGCCTTGGTCCCTCACCAAACTACAATACTTTAGCCTTCTTTGTAAGTGCTGGTGCTCCACTAAAGTACACTTCTCCAGGATTCCATAGCATTGACTCCTGGCACCTAAAAGTGGGGTCATAATGCATTAACTTTACAGTGTTAGATGCACCCAAGGTTTTTAGCCTTTCTTACTAAAATGCTGCCTCACCAAAAAAAAAATTTACGTGTCAGGAATGACTTGAGAAACTGAAATTCCTAGTATTGAGCCATGGCTGTTAAAAGTCAGCCAGACTACATTCATTGACAGTGGAGATGCACTCTGAATTGCAATGAAAATACAGTCTTACCTATACAGAGAGGGTAAGACTCTTCCTTAGGACCTCATTTGGATGGCCATAGCGATTGCAATACTTGTAACAGAGTGCTGGTGCCTCACCAAAACACAAGTCCTAGCATTGAGCCATGGCAATTTAAATGCGAGACTCAACTGCATTAACTCTACAGTGTGGAAGCACCCAACACCTCCCAGAATTCCCTAGCATTGAGCCATGGCACTTAAAAGTGGCGCCAACTCAGACATGGACAAGTTTTGGCCCTCTGGGTGTTTTGGACTTCAACTCCCACCATTCCTAACAGCCTCAGGTCCTTAAACAGCCTTTTCCCCTTCAGCTGCTCAAGCAGGAAAAGGGAGGAAAGGAAGGGGCCTGAGGCTGTTAGGAATGATGGGAGTTGAAGTCAAAAAAGCCTAGAGGGCCAAAGTTTGCCAATGTCAGGGCTAACTTCATTAATTCTAAACTGTTGATGCACCTAAGACCTTTAGCCTTCTTTATCAAAGCGCCCTGGTGCCTCCAGGATTCCCTAGTATTTATTTATTTATGGTATCAGACCAAACCAAGGGTACCTTTGTACTGGATTTAAAAGAAAACATGCACACAATCAAAGTTTGAAAACTTGGCATTATATTATATAATTTATTTATTTACGGCATTTATATGCCGCCCTTCTCACCCTGAAGGGGACTCAGAGCGGCTTACAAGATATATATGCATACAATATATTATAATATTAGCCCCCGGTGGTGCAGAGGGTTAAAGCACTAAGCTGCTAAGCTTGTTGACCAAAAGGTCGCAGGTTCGAATCCAGAGAGTGGCATGAGCTTCTGCTGTTAGCCCCAGCTTCTGCCAACTTAGCAGTTTGAAAACATGCAAATGTGAGTAGATCAATAGTACCGCTCTGGTGGGAAGGTAATGGTGCTCCATGCAGTCATGCTGCCCACATGACCTTGGAGGTGTCTACGGACAATGCCAGCTCTTTGGCTTAGAAATGGAGATGAGCATCAACCCCCAGAGTTGGACACGCTGGACTTAATGTCAGGGGAAAACCTTTACTATAAAATATATTATTATTATTTTGTATTATTAGTAGTAGTATTATATTACATTATAGTATTATAAATATTATATGAACACACAATATTAAATATCCTGGACTGGCTGGAAAGCCTGGGGCTGGATTTCAAGCCTTTTGCAGAAACCACAGCTCGTGGAGAGGGAAAGGGAGAGGAGGAGAAACTTGGGAAACTAGGAAATGCTCCATATTATCCAGATCTGACGCTTTACAAACCTCGAGAGCTTCGGGAAGATCTCGACGGAAAGTCTCTCCTTCCAAGGAAAAAAAGGACGCGGGAGGGAGAAGGGAAAGGAAAAGAGAAGAAGTGGAGCCTGCTCTTGAAAAGGATGAGGGGGGGGAGAGAGAGAGAGAGAGAGAAGGAAAGGGAAAGGAAAGGAATCTTGCTCTTGGAAAGGCCGAGGGGACGGGAGAGAGAGAGAGTGAGGGAGGGAGAAGGGAAAGGAAGAGAAGAGAAGGGAAGCCTGCTCTTCGGGCAAACCATTTGCTGCAAGCCAAAGAGAAGCAGGCAGGAGCAACAACAAAGAGTTCAGTCCCTGAAGGCAACACACCAACACCTCAGGACTCCTCGCGACACCAGGAAGAAATCTCTGCTCGTCCCAAAGTAGTGGGAGGAGGAAGAGAACGAAGAGGAGAAGCCATATTCCAAGCCTTTCCTCCCCAAAACATTGCAGAAAAGTAACCAAATGGGAATGAGTTTCCCACACCAAGTCACGGATTGTGGCCAAACTTAGACTCCAACTCCGGAACCCAATGAAGGGGAAAGACAGGCAGAAGAGGGGTCTGTCCCTTTGGCCCTCCCATGGCTCTCCTTTTGCCCACTTTGCCCCCTCTTCTCTCGCCAGCCCTCCCCAGGCCAGGAAGCGCCATATTGATCTTCCTCATGCTCTCCACCGAGTCCCCGTCAGTTCTTGTTTCCCCCGGAGGCCATGCGTGGGAGCTCAAGAGCGCCCCCCACCCCCACCCCCCAAGACGCGCGGTCTAAGCAAAAGTGAGACGCGCGCTCTAAGCAAAAGTGTAATTTGCCTTGAGCCGCCTCTGGAGGCAGAGAAAGATTGCGACTCGCAACTGTGGAGGGGCATTTACGGAGGCGCCTCGGCGCCCCTGGAAAAACAAACTATTCCGCAACCGCTTACTTAGCGTAATGGAAGAACCGGCCCTGCTAACAACTACCATGTCAGACTAAACAGAGAAGCCACTGAAATTCAAGAGCATGTGGAAAATTTCAGCAGAAAGGAGGAAACCATGAAAATGAACAAAACCTTGCTACCAGTTTTTTTAAAAAAAAAACCCTCTAAAATCTGAAGATGTCTGCCATAGAAGTGGGCAAAACGCTAGGAGAGAATGCTTCTGGAACATGGCCATACAGCCCGGAAAATTCTCAACAATCTAGAATGCATTTGTGACTTCTCTTAGTTTCACCCTTCCTTTGTATCACAAACTACAGGAGCACATGGTCACTTTCACATAAGGATCACACCACTTCCACTTCATAGTAAATCACATTTATAAAATCACAGATCAGAATAAAAGCAAGAAGTGGCTAAAGAAAGTATAAAACACATGTCCATTCTCCAGAAACTCACACAAGCCAATAAGGTTTGGAGGGGGGGGGAACAGCATTTGGGGTCCAACTGTGTGGGCTGCAGCTAAGAGAGCTAAGCAAACAAATATATCCCCTGCCCTATTCAACACACTATCAAACCAGGGGTTTATTTTCTTCCCTTCCATTCTTCTTCTATTATTTCCAAGTCCTGCTGTCTGTTGCACTTAACTCTAGTCTAATTATTTTCTCCTTGCATCCCCTGTATTACTGTAACTTCCAGAGGAGGAGTTGCCCAATCTAACACATTCAGTTGTTCAAAAGTTGGTTATCTCATTAAATCATGTCATTAAACTCTATGTTAAATGCTGGTCAAGGAACCTAGTAAGTTTTGAGCTAGATGAGTTAACACACTTGTTATTTCCAAACTTGATAATCTATGAATGCTTTAAATATTGTTTGCTTTTCCTTCATTCATATAAAAGAGCCAGTGTGCATTTCCACATACAATGAGATCAGGAATAGCAACTGTACCCGAAAAATTACAGCTGTGTATTCAGAGGAAAAGAGCTCATCAGCTTCTCACTGCTTAAGTGGAATGATGTGTTCAGTTTCATCCACTCTTCTATACACACTAATAGTGAAGTCATTTTCCAACAACCTCATCACACTCACCAAATTCATCATACTAGGACGTTTCCAGCCTGTTTGGGGATAGAGCTTCACTCTGGCCATCACACAATGTCATGTGACTTCTGGTGGCGGCCCCGCCCCCAACAGGGGTGGACTCTTCCCTCACAATACGGATCCTCCCCATCATGAGGACGACACTTCCCACATATGATGGGGAAAGCATCGAGAGGGAGCTGCGCATGGGGTGACATATTCACCCCACTGCTTCTCTCTTTGCCAGGCAAAGCAAGATGCTTCACCTGGCCTTTTTACAATTGTGGATTTTTGAGTAGTCAAAATAGAACTGTCCACACACAACAAAGAGATATCTGATATTTGTAAATACACTAGAGTGGGCATACATTAAAATAGTACAGTGGCAATACTAACAGAACCACTGACTAACTCATGGAGTAGATGCGGGTGATGGAATGCAGCTTCCCCAAAGAAGGCTTATCTGGTTGAGTGAAATCCTGAACAGAAATAACACGCAGTGTAATATTCAGTTGCTTATCCCATGTGCTTTCTTCCAGCCCATTGCCAATGTGTTCATTCCTTCTTTCACTTTGCTATAATTGTATCATCTTGCATTTGACAGACTACTTTGTTTCTCATGCACGGTGCCTTTTTCAGTAAGCTGACATGGCCACTTCTGCAGACCCCAAGCTGTTCTTTTTCCCTAATTAAAGGTAGTTTGTTTAAATCAAGCAAAATCAGCAAAATGTTTAATTTGCATAATCCGTCCTGCTTACTGCAGACTTCCATAATTTGGTTTTCCAGAGAGCATACATTTGTTATCATTTCCTCCCCTTTTCACAAAAATAAGGTCCTTGTCATTTTATATTGTACAGTGATTCATAATAACACAAGAGTTCTGCTGGATCAGATCAAAGGGCTGCTGAATACAGAATTCTGCTCCAGGTAATTGTGGAAACCCCACAGCACGGCATGAACATGGCAGCACCTTCCCTCCCAGGTTTCCTAGCAACTGTTAGGAAATATATAGTTATCATGTCCAGCAGTCATTGATAGGGTTATCCTCCACAGATTTATCCAAAATGGCAGTCATGGTTACACCTATAATGTACTTTTCCAAGGCTAATCAAGCCTTTGTCTCTATTTACTAGTATGCTCACTTTTTTTTCTTTTGTCCAAGTGCTACATGACATTCAAAAGGGCAAATACTCCTATTAAAGTGAAATTAATACAATTGAACAAATCAAATGGGCAAAGCAATAAACAGCTTATTGCTTATTATAAAGATTTGACAGATATAGTTGAGGGCAAGCATGGAGGACAAGGAGTCTGCATAGAAATTTAGGATAGATGGGAAAATGTCAGGACAGGGCAGGGCATTGGATGGCAGAGGTTGGAAGACAAGAGGAAATGGTTTGAGAGGAGACAGGGTTTTGAGCTGAAGAAGAGAGAAAAATGGTGGGAATGAATGACTGAAGCTTTCCAGAGTTAAGAGAGGGGAAAAGGAAAGGGATTGTTTTGGTTGGGAGATTAAAAATTCAAGAATAACCAGAGGGCCACAACCTCCCAGACCTAACAAACACAGATGAGTGAACCTTCAAAACATGCCAAATATAAATATCCAGGTATTTTGATAGATATAAGTATAAATATGGGAGATACAAATGAAACTGTTAGTCCTTAACTGCTGGAAGAGTGCCATTCCTCATCTTTTCTGTGAAGTACACTTCCTCTCTATCCTGTGAAAGGCACTCATCAAAATGGTTTGGCATCCATCCGCTCTTTAATATGTGCCTCTGGTCCCTGTGATTATTCATTTTCTTTGTAGTCTCTTATGGGAACCTTATCAAAAGCTTTATGAATTTCCAAAGTACATTCCATTCAACAGGTCACTTTATCATCTTTGATTAACTTTATTTTAATAGAAAGAATTTTACTAGGCTGGAAAAACACAATTTTCCCAGCAGAAGATATGCTACTTTGACCCTGCCTGGTTATACTTTTTCGGATGCTGTCCTACTTGGTCCTTAATTAGATTCTCAGTCTGTGCCTCATCGGTGGAATTCATTTGCCTGTGAATCCCAATATTCGCCTGGCTTCTTTTAGAAGGAAAACATCATATAAGCACAGTGGCATTTTTCTTCCTGACATAGTAACTCCTTTAAAACATTTAACTGCAGTGTCAATCTCCTTGGTTAATGCAGCTTAGTGGCAGTTAAACATTTCACAGCAATGTCAATCTGCATACTTAAAGGTGAATGCAGGTTATTTTTGACCAACATTCTCAAAAGGCCAATGGAAGACAGATGACAAGTGGCAAGGGTCATCCTCATAACCCTAAGAAAGCATACTGGAAAACACAATTAAGTCCACATTGGAAGAAAATAACATATTTGTCTTTGGGCCCATGTACACAGGCCACAAATGTTGATGTTGATCTGGAGCGGGGTGCTCCAGATCAAAGCCACAGGAGTCCACAAGGCTAGCTGTGTGTGGGGGGGGGGGGGGGATTGCTACCTCCTTTCTCAGTCTCTCTTGTCTGATTGCTCTGTCACTCTAGCTAGGATGAGTGGATTTGATAATTGATGACCACTGGAAATTTTGCACTTGGTGGTCACTGCTGAGCTGGGGGTGGGGGTAAATATCATCCCCCGTCCCCAGGATCCCCAAGCCCCCACCACCTCTCTCTCTCTCTCTCTCTCTCTCTCTCTCTCTCTCTCACACACACACACACACAAAACTATAGTCACCTCCAAATACTTAGAAGTATACAGTTTGAATTAAGTCCAGTAAAAACTATATTCCTCAAAAGAGATTTTGGAATATATGTAAATATGTAAAGAGGATTTCTTGAAGAAAGGTGGAAATCACAGCAGCTCAGGATGTAAATTCTGAATTTTAAATATATATTTCCCTATTATTGATTACACACTTGAGTTACTCTTCATGGAATACAACTGACAAAGGGTACATCTACATTGTAGAATCCATGCAGTTTGACATCACTTTAACTGCCATGGATCAATGCAATGGAATCATGGGATTTGTAGTTTGGTGATGCACCAGTGCTCTTTGGTAAAGAGGGCTAAAGACCTCGATTCTCCCATGATTCCATAGCATTAAGCCATGGTCATTAAAGTGGTGTCAAACTGCATTAATTCTAAAGCATAGAGGGGCCCAACGTTTCTGGAGCTATTTTTCCTTTTGTCTATGCACTGAGGAAGACTACAGGATATCTTCCCTTTATTTTGCTGTGTGATAGCCATAGCTTAGCAATTACATCTTTTTAAAAAATAAGCTTTTGGCAGTAGGATTCCGTCCTCTTGTGAGCTCTATACCTGAATCCAAAGAGATATAATACAAGTATTTAGCTTGGTTGCCATTTTCAAACTCAGACTACTAAAAAGATGTGCAGGCAAACAGGCCATAGCAGAAAGAAATCTTATTAACACAAGCCAGGCAAACTATTTGTGAATTTCATGTTTTGACCATCCAGTAGCCAGATACAATATAATAACCAATATGGTATAAACAGAAATATGAATAAAAATGGCACAACATATAAAGCCTAAGTAGGTCAGCAGTAAAATAGAGTACTGCTATAATGGACCCTTGCCAAAATCTGTGGATGCTTATTTTCCATGATAGACAATGTCATAGTAAAATGGTGCCCTTATATAAAATGACAAAAGCAAGATTTTCCTTTTGGGCTCTGTTTTGAATATTTTAAAGCTATGGATGTTTGAATCCATGGGTGTAGGGTCTGTGGATGTGAAGGGCCAACTGAATTTTGAAAGCACTTCCTGAGAGCACTAAAAGCAATGCTTAAAGGGCCGGATGACTAGAAAGGTCTTCATTTGGTGCTAAAGTGATAATAACACAGGTGTCAGATGAGCCCCTGTGGACAAGGTATTCAGCAAAATGGAATCCCACCATTGAAAATGTTCTCTGCCTTATAGCCATCAGGTTTTCATTATTTGGAGGAGACTCTCAGAGGGATGTCTGGTTCCATTACCTTTCTGTCCAGGCAGGTAGATAAGAAGCAGTTGTTTCCTCAGGTAATGACAGTAGCGCATGGAGGACAACTGGTTGATGTAAGCAAAAGTGGTGTGTGAACAAGAGATCAGATGGTATCACACCTCCCAAAGAGCAAAACCCTGAAATCTTCTCAGATGAAGTGCCATTATTCTACAGGTAAACAAATGTTTAACTTCCTGATGTTGAAATAAATACTATGGCAGGACAACATAATTTGAAAAACCTTTATTTTGGTTGGATTGTTCATTGGACTGCACTGGGCTACTTGTTGATGGTCTTTTCCCTCCTCCTTCTCCTCCTCTTCTATATTTTTCATTATGAGCATTCATTATAAACCTTTTGTTTAGTGAGCATTCCATACATCATTACTTGGCTTAGAACATTTATTGACATCCTCCTCCTCCTCCTCTTCTTCTCCCCCTCTCCTTCTTCCTCCTCCTCTTCTTCTGTTTATTTCTTCTCCACTTTTTCTCTCCACTAAGGAGAGCCAAAGGAACACATAGGTCCTCCACATGACTTGCCCAAAGATGGGAAATTCTTCAGGACCAAAGAGCAGATCTGATTCTGGTAAACAATATAGATGTTTTCCCATGGAAGTTGCACAGTTTTCCCCATCCTCCCATGGTAGCAAAATGTAGTGTGTCAGCCTATTTACATTTAGATTATATAGTTTTGCTTTCCTTGAACAAAATGTGCAAGCTAAGCTCTTTAAAATGTATGCTTTTTCATATACCACATAGTGCATGGCGAGTGTTAACATCCATTTTCAAGTCTCCTTCAAACACATTTGAAACATGCCAACATTTTAACAACAGAAACACATTTACTGTGCCCACTGTTCCTCTCCAATGAGTATAAAATAATTTTTGCAAGGCAAGCTGCATTTATTCTGGAACTGTCAGAAATCCAATGGGCTGTTTTACCAAATGTTAGAGTTTAACTTATCTCACTAACATGCAAACTTTGGCAATATGTTCAATTGAGCCAGTGGACTGAATTTTGAGCAAAGCCAGAACAATGAGACTAAACTAAGTAAGCCCCACAATAAAATAAATCATGCTTGTATAAGGCAAATAATTCATCCACCTTAATAAATGTCAGGTTGATATTAAAATCTTCCATGGCCATTTAAAAGAAATCCTGTATGCTTCAAGCTATAAGGTTTTGAGGCATGCTGCTCCATTGAAGAATTATTTATCAGTGTTATTCTTCCCATTGAGAAAGCTTTCCCCCCAGAATGCAATGGGTGTTTGATATTTCTGATTAAGACTTTTGAGTTTACTTACTTAGGTGATCCCTCATTGTCCAAGGAGGATAGGTGGAAGGCGGTCTCGATCGGGGTTGGCTTGATGTGCCTTCCTCTTGGCATATTTCTCTCTTTCACCCTCCATTCATGCCTCTTCAAATTCTACAGCACTGCTGGTCACAGCTGACCTCCAGCTGGAGCACTCAAGGGCCAGGGCTTCCCAGTTCTGTCTATGCCATAGTTTTTAAGGTTGGCTTTGAGCCCATCCTCTTTTCCTGTCCTCCAACATTACGTTTTCCATTCTTGAGTTCGGAGTAGAGCAACTGCTTTTGGGAGATGGTGGTTGGGCATCCAGACAACATGGCCGATCCAGGAGTTGATGGCAGAGGACCATTGCATCAATGCTGGTAGTCTTTGATTCTTCCAGCACACTGACATTTGTCTGCTTGTGTACCCAAGAGATTTGCAGGATTTTCCGGAGGCAGTGCTGATGGAATCGTTCCAGTAGTTGTATGTGACATCTGTAGACAGTCCATGTTTGGCAGGCATATAGCAGGGTTGGGAGGACAATAACTTTATAAACAAGCACCTTGGTAAACCTGCAGATGTCCTGGTTCTCAAATATTCTCTGCATCTACACTGACAGATAAATGTGACAACTTTCACTGCAATGGATCAATATTTTGTAATGCTTGGAGTTGTTGTAGTTAAAGTGGTGACAAACTGGATTAATTCTACAATGTAGATGCACCCTAGCTCCACTTTATGGTCTCCGGTTGTCTTTTATAATCTGTGATTTGTCAACATACATAGAGATTTGATCAGGCATGATGCAACTGCACCTTTTGTTTCATATTCCCCATCAAGTGCTTGAAACACCAAGAATGTGTCTAATTGCCATAACCTTCTTTGGAATCTGAGTTCCTCTGGAATCTAACAAATGTGATGTAGGGCAATTGGACTGAGAGTTTCTGGCTTGTGATGTTGGTTCCTTCCTCCTTGAAGCTGAGCACTTGGTGGCTAGAGCAGCTGCAGGTCTTTCTATTCAGCTGATTTTAATAGATGCTGAAAAGACACACACACACACCCTTTGGAGTCTAGCAAGGTGGGTAGGAGAAACCCTAGGAATCAATAGGACTGACTCATCAAGCATTACAGCATCTGTATATATCTCCTAGGAAATGTTGGGAATCATGCACTTCAGCTGTGCTCTCAGTGGTTTTTTGGGATTTCTGACCTCTGGACTAGTTATGTTTAACCATTCCTAGTTTTCTTTTTGCACACATTTGAAATATATACATTTTTCTGTGCACACTTTTCAAATGTGACCATTTTTTCATACTTGTCTACAACCATCTGTCATTTTGATGAGAAACTGCCTCCACTGGTCCAGGGCATACAGACTGAGACAAGTGCATCAAACCCCAGACTGAAATTGAATTCCTCACACATCCGCAGCCTGAAATCTCGAAAGCCTCTGATAGTCAGTAGAGACACCATGGATATAAAGAATATTTGCAAATCTTCTTGCCCTTGGCAAGAAAATATGTCTCTATACACTGTCAGGATTTCCATCAAAGACTTTAAGAGAGAAAAAATGCCAACTTGTCCTTGTCAAGATGTTATCTTACTCAATTTATAATGGAGCAAAGCTGAAAAAGTACATAATTTTTTCTTTTATTTCAGTTGATTTTGCAAGGAAAACATTTGTACGCAAAAATATGGTTTTGCCCAAAATTACAATGCTTCCAGCTGAACACATTGGGTTTTGCACAAAGGAAATTGCATAACTATTATTTCTTAATGAAGTTCAACAATAAAAAAGTTAAAATTTAGAAAGCTGGGAGTAAATTTTGATTTTTAAAAAATCTTATGTTAAATAAATAAATATTAAAATAAAAGAATGCATTAGCTTCAGCTTGTTTATCACTGAGATGTCTCCTCTAGTGTTCATGTACCCTTTTGCACATCTTCTATTCAACTATTGTATTGAAAATGACAGGCAAAGTGATATATTCATCACAAAGATTTGAAAGATGAACAAGTTCATGCCTTTTAAATGATCGAGCTAGCTTTGCTCCACTCTGGTGTATGCACTTAGCCTGCCCTGCTTTACATTTTACAGTCAAATACTCCTTTTAGCTTCTTCACCTTAAAGTTAACCTGTGCTCCCAAGACAACTTTGCATTGTAAGCAACTAAAGCAGGTTCACTCAAAGCTGCCCTATCTCTCTCCTTACTTTTTGGCAGCTGACATGACATGTAAAAGATGCTTGACTTTTTATTCTCCACAAAAGGCTGGCAGGCTTTGGATGGGCCTTTCGACTGTTTCTCTCAGTATCTGAGTAGATGGGGTTGTATTTATAAACAGGAAGG
Organism: Anolis sagrei; assembly: GCF_037176765.1. NCBI lineage: Eukaryota > Metazoa > Chordata > Lepidosauria > Squamata > Anolidae > Anolis > Anolis sagrei. The sequence continues at coordinate 117,827,127 of NC_090021.1, forward strand.
TGAAACAGAAGATACATTAAAGATATATATGAAAAGAATTCACTGTGCATGACAGTCTTGTCAGTTTTACTTTAAATATATTTGTTGATGTAATCTTTCAAGTCATTTTTAACTTATGGGAACTCTAAGGTGAACCTATAATGGGGTTTTCTTTGCAAGATTTGTTCAGAGGGGGGTTGCCTTTACCTTCCCCTGAGGCTGGGGGCATGTGATTTGTGCAAGGTCATTCAATGGAGGTTCGAACCTTGGTCTCCAGAGTCATAGTTGAGTGCTCAAACAACTGTGCCTATCTGTTCACTCATTTAACAGCAGTGGGGCCAAAACAGTTGTTCTTTTTAATCATGGTTCTTTCTTCCAGTTTTCATTCTTCCTTCCTCTTAATTTAATCTTAGCATATGAGTTAAACAGTTAGAATGTAAATGCAGGCTTACTCAACCACTTTGCTAATTGTAAACCATTATGTTTTTCCATATCCTAGATAGAAGTAGAAGTAGCTTTCCTATTTTCCACTTCCATCACCTGGTTATGATATAGTTCCAAAAGCAGGGACTGCCTTGTGCAGATGTAAAAGTTCTTTAGTTTTGGATTGCTGGATCTGCAGAGTGGTAGATTGGCTTTGGAAGTTTTCCCGCAATCCTTTCAGGTCCAGTAGAAGGGACTTCACTAAGTGATCCCTTTTCTAGATAGGGACAGGTGACCATTATGGGATGAGAGATGTGCCCCCATTCTTCTTCCTCCAGAATATTTCTCTCTTGGCAGTAAAATAGAACAAAAATGTAAGTGTGTATGTGGAAGAGAAGGGGGCATCTACATGAGCCAAATAAATTGGTTCAGGGCTCCCTGGAGGCCACACAATGCCAAAAGAATGGTCCATTTGCCAAAAGAAAGGAGAAGAGCTTTTAACCCAGTCTTTTTCTGTGTTTAAAAAAGTCACATGTTACCCCACAAGCATCCCTGAAGTTCTGGAGCTCATCTGTGTTTTGAGTCGCTTCCTATTCAGGGAGCAGCTACAGCTGGTTACACTGTTATCTTTGTCTCTTTGACTATCATCATTACATATGTCAAATGGTGCTCAGTGCCATTTCTGTGCCTGGTGGGCACTACAAAACCCAGAACGACAGCAGCAAGGTAAGGGTGAGAGGCCAGCTGCACTGAACTGGTTCTGTTGCCACTAGACTGTATTGACACCATCAAGCCACTGCACATGCAGAACAGATGCCACCCAACCCCTGAGCCAGCACAGCAGTTGGCCATGTGGACCATGGCGATGCTGATCTGGAGTACCCAACTCTGGATCAGCATTTCTATTTCTGCCATGTAAATGGCCTGGGGGATGGGGGATGGGGGTGGGGCAATACACGGCACCTTACTTGCTGTGTATCCTGGAATATTTGTTCTCTTTGCACCAATTCAAGCTGCACAGTACCCAAAGCCATACAAGTTATTTTGGCAGGTGATGTAGAAGATCCCACAAGTCAAGCAGCTCCCTCAAATTAAGCAAGCACCTGCCTCCATCATGTTTGGGATGGCCCTGCAGATTGTTTGGCCTCCAGGCAGTCTTGCTGACGTAAGCTTTGGCTGATACAGAACAAACCTCTCTTTGGGTTTCCACAGCTAACAAACTCGAAAGACCAGGCTGTTAGTTATACGCAATAGGTGTTCTTTGTCTACTGTGTCGAGCAAATAAAGCTGCTCTGGTGACAGTTCAGTAGAGGCTGCTGAAGAGCAATGTTCTCAGTATGTGCCATATTATTGCTGCTGTTTTTCAAATGCAGAAGGACATATACTGAAAACCATTCCTATTGTGGAGGGTGGGGAAAAACAGCACCAGCAAGCACAATATATGTTAGCTTAATGTTTGTGGTAATTATTGGTGGTAGACCAATATCTCACCATTTAAATCTATTCAAATTCAGTCCCTAGAATCACAGACTATTCATGAAAACTGTTATGGTGCTTATATTGAACAAAAATCTACAAAGGAGGAAAAGAGAAACAATGAAATAGAAATGTGTCTGCAAATTCCAGTCCATCAGCACTGGGGTGAACAAAAGACCTCATCAGACGGGGCCGAATTCAGTGGAACTCAGCCGGGTCCTCTCCAATTTAGCCGTGGAGCCTGCTGGCTCCCAACTCACAACATACAATTGCATCCAGCAGGGCTCCATGGCTAAACTAAGGCAGAACTAGTGTGTGCCACTATGGCAGCAACACAGGAGGTTTCCCATGTTGCATTAGCAACAATGGGGGTAGCCGAGCAGTAGAGGCTTCCCCCCCACGGGATGTGGTTAAGTGTAAGTCAGGTAATACGGCATGTGGGGTGATGGGTTTCCCCCACCAGGCACCACAGGATTCCCACATCCAATGTGATAAGGTCATTTTTTGTTTGTTTTTGTGTCAGGAGCAACTTGAAAGAATTGGCAGTCTGCAAGGACATTGTCCAGGAGATGCCCGAATGTTTAATGTTTTACCATCCTTGTGGCAGGCTTGTCTTGTGTCCCTGCATGGGTAGCTGAATCTGACAGTGGGAGCTCAACCTGCTCTCTCTGGTTTTGAACCTCTGACCCATTGTGCCACCGGGGGCTCGGATAAGGTTGTTAGGCAATAGTTTCCTGGCACGCTACACATATTAGAACACTAGTTAAAACACCAGCCTCATGAAGGCCCTTTGTCACATCTCCTTTTTGCTCCCAACCAGCATCACACTACATTTCAACAACCCCTTCCTCCAATTCAAAGAGGTATTTTCTCATGTTACTCACAAGCAACATATTGCATGCATTTTAATCTCTATAAAAGAACAAAAATGTGCTTTTTTTCTTTTTTCAGTGAGAAAGTTTTCAAATACTGCTTATTGTTATGAACCTATTTGGAAAGAAATGGCTTCTATTTTTGTGGCTCTGACAGTAGTCTGACCTATGTTTGTGGAGCAAAAAGGCACAGGAGAAAGTGGAAAGGGAAGATAACATTGCATTAGCACGCATTGTCCACTACTTCTGATTCACCTTTGACACTGAAACTGGGGGCATCCATACTTCAGAGTGTGGGTATGGTCACACAAACTTCCAGATATTATGGGTCATGCTGACATCTTTGACAGTGTTTACATTTGGCAGCTAAGGAAAAAAAACCTACATATGTACCAACCCGATGTGTACAAGGAGATTTCTCAGCAAATTTTGATACCTCCTTACGTGGAGAAGGATGACTCATGCTTTGCCACCCAAGGAGTGCATCACGTTCTTGCAAAATGCAGTGATCTGTGAGGGGTGGGGGTGGGTGGGTTCCAGTGCACACTACAGTAGAAGTGGGCACTTCAAAATGCATGTTTGTATTATTTAAATGTTACTGTTTCAGCTGCAGAGTTGAAGCGTTTTAGGAGGCACATTTCAAGAAACTGTAATGTGTTCCCCAGACCTCATATGAGATTTAAAAACTCATTGCCTCAGCATAGCATCACTCAGAGTCTTGCAGTAAGTACCTTTTAGCAGACATCTATTTTCCATCTATTGATCTACTCCTTGCCAATGAAACAAACCCTTTGCTTAAAGAGCTGCTGATGTACAGTTAATATACTGACATACCTCAACTCTATTTTTGACTGATTAGCCATAAAGAAGAACAGTTTATTGTTAGAAGTTTCTAACTGGCTACTCTGACACTCATGAGGTCAGTCCTGATGCTATAGTATGTCCTTAGTTTATGACTTCCATTTTGATTTTCTACCTTGCCACCCCCTTGATAACCTTTATCTCTTGCCGCAATAACTAGAAAAAGGAGCCTTTAGGGAGACATGGCACTGGGATAGCTGCAGTGTAAAGAAAGGTATAGATGTGAACACAGGGAATAGATAAAAATGAGAGAGATCATTTGAATGAATTGAATGACACTGATGTTGTTATGGCTTTTCTGAAAAGAAGGATAAGCTTTTTGACCCACCACTGTCTATCCTCATTAAGCACTAATAGCTAGATACAACATTCACTGAAAGTTTATAGGTTAATTACTACTTCATTTCTCCTAATGCAGCTTACACATGAGATTTTAATGAATGTTAATCACAGCCATTGTTGTTCTGTCATTAAGATCATTTGAGAGTGAGGTGGAATATGTCAGCACCATAGAATGACTTGTGTAAGGTGACTGAGGAATAAGGAGGAATAGGACAAGCCCAACACGTACCTCAAAGGTGCTATTTCTCCTCAGTGCTTCATATGGAGAAAGTTGAGACATTCTTTCCATAAGCACTGAAAGTCTGAAGATAAATAGAATGCCATCATGGAAAAATGAAGTTTCATCAACTTTGAAAGACAAAAAGCAGATGGGAAAATGCTAAAGGCTCTTGTTCCAACCTTACTTACTTTATTTATTTATTTCACAGAATAATATTTCTCAAATTTATTTATTTCACAGAATAATAATAGCTAAACTGTAGCATTGGTAGGATTTAGGGCTCTACTACACATGCTGTAAACCTTTGAAGTAACCTGGTTAAAAGGGGGTGGCTCAATTATGTTTAGCCAAAGTACAGGAGGGATTGGGTTAAGAGCTGAAAAGCATGTGTTGAAACTTGATTCAGACTGAAAAATGAGCACCTTTGCATGACTGTATATCTTTGCAATCATGCAAGACATGTGTGTAGACTGCTCCAGCACATGTGCACTTTTTAAAAGCCCAAAACAGCTGATCAGCTGCTCGGGCTGTCAAATGGACACACTGGTGGTTCAAGGGAAAGCAATTAGTAAATGCGCACATGTAAATCTGCTTGTGTTTATATTAAGATATTTGTATGTGCACATATACGGTTCAGTGCATAACGGAGGGATTTTTTTTTATGGTGGAGGACCACATCCTGGGTCTGACAGGTCTGTCCCGTCTGTGTGTGGACCTGCTGTCAGGTCCTGGGATTTTTTGATTCAGGTATAAAGCAAGAATTCTGGCACTGTCTGGAAGCACCCTTAGTGAAAAATACAGTCATAGCTTCATCATTGTTGTGTACCTCTGTGCTTTCAACTTCTGTCAGCACGGTTAAGCATTCCAGTATCCTCAAAAAAAAATCTGGAGGAGCCAAGATTAAGAACTAAGGGTGTAAAAGACAGATGATCTGACTTTCAGAAGGAAAAATGGTACACTTATGGTGCATCTACAGTACATTGTAGAATTAATGCACTTTGACACCACTTTAACTGTCATGGCTCAATGGAGTTGTAGTTTTGCAAGTCTTTAGCCTATTCTGTCAAAGAGGGATTATGCCTCCCCAAACTATAAGGTGCAGGTATGGAGGCAGTGGGGGCTGTCTCTTGGGAATGCCATTCACATTCCCAGGAGACAATATTCATAGCTATCCCTTAGGCAGCCTAGAGAGGTGGAGTGGTAGTGCCAGCCTCTCTTTTTACTGACCCCATTTAGCTTTTAAAAAGAGATACACCTCCATATAGAGGCATGAGGCTTGCCTTCTCTTCCTGGAGCAGGAAAGCTAAACTAAGGGCACAGCAGGGAAAGGAACAATGGCCATGCCCCCACATGCCAATCATAAATTGGCATGAATGGATATCTGGCCATCCCCTCCTCCCCCCCCCCCCCCCCAGCCAAAGAGGTGGGGTTTTGGAACCCTTTCTGGCCCCAAATGCAAGAGAAATAAGAGTTTTGAATGCCAATGCTCTTCGCATTTGGGCAGTGTGGAAGGGACCTATGTCAGAGATTCATTCAAAGGCTGATTTCAGATTCCATATCACATTCAGTCTTTATTTAATTCTTAGTGAATGTCAACTATAATCAGGCTGGTGGTGGGGTGCATTATTTCCCTATGAATTGCAAGAACCGTATGGACATAGAATTACATACATCACAAAGCACCAATTGATTTAATGGAATTAATATCCTCCTAGGATCTTCCCAGAGCCACACAATTTATTTGATGGATAATGTTTGCACTGGGAGACTTTCGTTAGTTGCGATGTACATTAAAATACCTGCACAGACCATCTGTCTAATGACTTTTCATCCAAGGAGGTTGCTGCCTGTAGTTCCATTCCACCAATACAAGATGAAAATTAGTTTTCCTTGGAGCTGGGAGGTTTTTTTCCCTAAAAACCTGATAGCCCTGCTTGAGATTGTAACAGGGATAAGTCAAAATGGTGTCTTTAATGAGGCTGCATCACTTTTAGGCTTTGAAAAAGGCAGCTGTAATAAGGTGTAATAAGTTTGCCTTTCTTTTCCGTAGTGAAGGGCAAATTGTAAGGCTATGCAGGAAGGGCTGATGGGGCTCCACTCCAATAGGATCTGGAAGGCCACACATTTTCAGCCATGGCCCCGGGAAATAGAACTAAAGGAATGTAATTTTTACACCTATGGATGGCATGTTCAAAGACCCAGCCCTTGGGGAATATAGTTCTCATAGTCTCTTGTGATTTTCACCATGACAGTTAAGAGGGAGCTTTTTGCATGCCTCCCACCGAACTGTTCCTGCTGCAGCAATGAAAGGCAAAGAAAGGTCTTATGAGTAGGATAGTTCAGCATGCTTGTCATTGTACTGGAGTGATTATCTCATGGTTATAGAGCAATATCATTACAAAGAATAAAGGGCGCCTTGAACACGTTCTTGGTTTTATAGATTGCTTAAAAGTTTAACTGCATCCATCAATTCTCTGGATTTATCATGTTTGGCTTTCAGGCACCTTTTACAACATCGCTGTGATTGTTTTTAACTTTTACAATTCTAGGAGCTTGTAGGAACATGCTTGGGACTAACCCTGGGTGATTTTCATTATGTGTTACCCTCCAAGCAATTTCTTCAAAGCCATTACTGCATTTATTGGGAGGAGAAGCTCAGTATTTAATTGAACTGTAAGGTGTGTTTTCCTATGGCATCCTTCCGGTACTCACTGTAAAAAAGCTGCTTTGGGTCTCCTTGCGGAGAGAAAAAACAGGGTATAAATAAATATCATAATAATAAAATAATAAATATTTCAAATTGGTGGCACTTCAGGCTTCAAGCGTTCTTCTAGGCAATTTGACCCTCTCTACAAAGTTTTCCTAGGGCTCATCTACACCAGGGGTCCTCAAACTAAGGCCCAGGGACCGGATGCAACCCTCCAAGGTCATTTTCCCCGGGCCTCGCTCAGGGTCAATCTAAGTCTGTAATGACTTGAAAGCACACAACATCAACAACAATCCTATCTCATCAGCCAAAAGCATGCCCACACTTCCCATTGAAATACTAATAAATTTATATTTGTTAAAATTGTTCTTAGTTTTAATTATTGTATTGTTTTTAAGTGTTTTTTGCACTACAAATAAGATATGTGCAGTGTGCACAGGAATTCATTCATGCTTTTTTAAAAATTATAATCTGGCCCTCCAACAGTTTGAGGGACTGTGGCCTGGCCCTCTGTTTGAAAAGTTTGAGGACCCCTGATCTACACCATAGAATTAATGCAATTTGACATCACTGTAACTGCCATGGCTGAATATTATGGAATCCTGAAAGTTGTGGTTTTAGAAAGTCTTTAGTCTTCTGTGCCAAAGAACACTGGTGCCCCACCAAACTACAAATCCCAGGATTCCATAGCATTGACCCATGGCAGTCAAAGTGTTGCCAAACTGCTTTAATTCTACAGTACAGATGCAGCCTGAATCAGGGCTAGTCCATTCTTATTGATTAATTATCCAAAACAGTAATGATATTTAGAAGCTACACTTCAATCAACATATAAGTTTGTGGTCATTCACTGTTTCAAGTAAAGGGTACATTCATATATATGAATGAATTCACTGCAATACTAAATGTCAAATTGTCTGAATTATTTACAGTAAACGGAAAACCATTAGGGTACAATATTAGACCATGAAACTCAAATGAGAAAAGAAACATAAAATAAAAGAAGAAGTTAAACTTCTGGCTACTGCAAAATTATGTTAAGCAGTGTTGAACTACATTAATTCTGCAGTGTAGATGGACCCTAGGACATTGCTGTTCATAAGAGCCCAGCCTTCATCATTACTTACCTGGCCCTTCCGGCTAAAAGGATTCAACAGGTTGTTGCCCATGAATTGTAGACTTTTGACTATGACCTCTTTTCCTTCTTCTTCCGTTATGAATTTCAGTTTCAGCCATGAATAAGCATGGTTTATAATTGTACTGAGGATCTCTTGTGCACTCAAGGTAGAGCGTTATTCTTCTGTGAGCTTAGATGCTAGAACAGAAAAAATAAATTAAACTCCAGTTTAAAACATGCCCACTTGATTTACTTCAAAAAGTATGTTGTTGTTTTAAGAACCTCTACTATCAAAGGATGAACGAGAAATCTCCACTTAGTGACTTAAACAAAGCTCACTTCATCTTCCTGCATAAATTATGCATATGTCTTCCAAGCATCTTAACTGTAACATCTTTTAAATAACAGAACAGAAATCATTAATACACTGTTTATCCATGCTTGACAATTCAAATCTACCCCTTTGATCACTTCCTGATTTTCTTATCAGTTTAGATTAACAGAGAAAGGCATTCAAACAAAATAATTTAACTACTATGGGTTTTCCCCCTTTAGAGATGGCACCAAAGTTACACATAATTAAAATCCATTTACAGTACTTGTGTTTATTTGTGAAAATAAATTATATAGCTATTTGATATACCTCTTTCTCAACTGCTTCATAGTGAACTTTTTATAGCATGATGCTATACATATCTTTATTGGATTTTTTCTTCCAAATTTTCTTTCTAATTCATACCTTTCCAAAAAAAATTATTATCACCATAACTAAATCATTATTTGAAAGAAAAAAATACTTGCATATAATACCTATTGAGCACAATCAGGGACGATATTGATTCTTTGAAGACTCATGATGCAGTGAATTATGTGTGTGTGTGGGGGGGATGTACATCTAAAATATAAAATTAGTAATGTTTAACGCAACTTTAACTGGTTCAACGCTATAGAATTTTGGGATTTGTAGTTTGTTGAGCCACCAGAACTCTTTGACAGAGAAAGCTAAATATCTTGTAAAACAATGTTGACTAGTTGATTATGGGATCTGAGGTCCAAAAATAAAATCTTTTCTTGGAGCCCTTCCAGAAAGGCCCAAAATGCACAACCTGTCTCCCTTTTTCGTGAGGCATCCAAATGACACCTCTGGTAAAAGCAAATTAATGAAAAGAAAATTGGGTTTTCCCAATTTACATTAATTAAACACCTTATTTATTTATCGTGTCAGGGGCAGACCAAACAGTTGCATTGCATTTTTTAAACAAACACACAAACAAAACAAAACACAAAGTTTCCAAGCTTGGTAGTTGATTAAATGTCCTTTGACCAGTAGCTGGCCACTTGGAGTGCCTCTGGTGTTGCTGCAAGAAGGTCCTCCATTGTGTATGTGGCAGGGCTCAGGTTGCATTGCAGCAGGTGGTCTGTAGTTTGCTCTTCTCCACACTCGCATATCATGGATTCCACTTTGTTGCCCCATTTCTTAAGGTTGGCTCTGCATCTCATGGTGCCAGAGCGCAGTCTGTTCAGCGCCTTCCAAGTTGCCCAGTCCTCTGTGTGCCCAGGGGGGAGTCTCTCATTTGGTATCAGCCATTGATTGAGGTTCTGGGTTTAAGCCTGCCACTTTTGGACTCTCGCTTGCTGTAGTGTTTCAGTGAGTGTCTCTGTAGATCTTAGGAAACTATTTCTTTATTTAAGTCATTGACGTGCTGGCTGCTATCCAAACAGGCCCCAGGAAGTTTGGTTTAAACAAAGATTCAACTTCAGAAAGGCAGATTGGACCAAATTATCAGACATGTTAGATGACAGTATCATATCGGTCTCGCCAATCCCTCAGAAATTAAACATCTGGAAAGATGCGATTGTTGTGTAAGGTCAATGGGCCCCTGGGACTGACTTGACTTTTTCTATCACACATACTTATTTTACTTTGCCATCTGACGCAGAATATCAAACATTGTTCTCACCCATCCAAGTCAATCTAGCTTTTACATTCAAGGCAGAACAATTCTTTAGAGTACGTCCTACATCGAGCAGTAGAAGTAAAGTTGAAATAGCTTAAAAAACAAATTTCTGCCTTTTCATGGCACCCAGAATGTGCTGTCTGAAGTTACTTTTTCACTGTGCCTAATGATAGGATTGATCATGGCCTCTTCTTCCTTTAATTTGGAAGAAGGATTGGTCATGGCCTCTTCTTCTCTCTTCTTTAATTTAGAGGAAAAATAATCTGTAATGTTATTTTATTGCCATGATTGCTGCCCTTCATCAGAATATGACTCTCAAAAAGAGTTTCTTGGGGTAAATCTATGTGGGCATGAAATCCAGACTTGCCCTCAGTGAAATCCTAGCTATCTTATTTATTGGGTTATTGTAGGTTTTTTCGGCTATATGGCATGTTCTAGAATCAGTCTCTCCTGACGTTTCGCCTGCATCTATGGCAGACACCCTCAGAGGTTGAGAGGTCTTATTTATTTATTTATTTATTTATTTATTTATTTATTTACTGCATTTTTACCCCACTCTATTTCAACTCTAAAGGTGATTCAGAATTCCAAATTGGCAATATTCAACACCACATTAAACATAAAAATGGAACAATGTTCCTCTACTTTTGGTGAAAATTAAAGAAAATGTTCTGGAATTGAAACTCTGGATCATCCCACAGGGGTAGTGTGGACAACTAGATTGGATCAAATTTAGACTTATCCACTGACTACATGGGACATTGCCACCACCATCTTTTTCCTACACTTACCAGCACAGAAAGAGGAGACAGACCATATCTGGGTCATTTCTGTCACCACTCCCATACAGCCATATTACTCAGCAGAATTGCCTGCACAGTCAGGAAGAAGGTAATAAAATTGGTTCCCTCTTTCTTTCTGGTCATGTCAGAACAGGGTGCCAACAGCACATGCCAGAACAGGGTGCCAACAGCAGCTTATATGGGTCTTTGAGCCTGGCAGGGAACAGTGATGGTGACATGAAAGGTCCAGTGGGACAAATGCATTCTTGGCCCAGCTGGACCATATGTACATTAAACAACTGCTGCAGAAGATTCATCAGGGTGCATTTGGCCACCTCTGAGACCAGTCTGGACCATTTGTACCCCAGACTGGACTTGTTTTAATGGCCAGTGTAGACCTGCCCTAAGAGTCCTTTCCATATTAACAGCTTTCTATGTTTCATGTGGTTGTCCTTTCCTGCCCTTCTGCTAAAGCCTAAATCTTGACAGCAAGTGCTTAAAGCTGAAATATACAGGTATTTTAGGTTCTACCTTTTTTTTTGTCTCTTACTTCCAGGGTCATTTCTAAAACCGATTTTAATCTTTGAGCTTAAAGAGCAACAAGAACTTTATTCTCATTCCTATGTTACATGGGCTTTGGGAGGAAGCATATTTAATTTTGATGAGGATATAGCCTCCCTTCCATATGAACATGCCATGTTTCCTTTTCCCTTCTGAAACTGCACTGCAGAGACAACTGGCTACCTTAAAGTTTTATTTTTTGTTGTTTACAGCTTAAAGGGACTTTAAAGAGACAACAGCATATGATTGTCAAAACCATCTTTAAAATAGCCCCAATATGAAGACAAAAGGGATCTTTAAAAAAAAAAGGAAAAGCAAGCTCCACATTTCCAAACCACTGCAGATAAATATGAATGATGTAGCACTTATATTGAAGGAATGTATCACTACCAGAAACATCACCAGAGGGGCACCCTCAGGAATAGTCATCGTGCTAGCCAGCAGCCCTGGAAATGATAATAAAAAGGGTCCTTTTATTTCTTCTCTCTTGAAGCATAAGAATATAAATAGGGCAATGAATGCCTTGCTTCCCTCTTAAGATAGCAGAGCTTACAATGAAAATATTTTGAATAGCAATTTATATGGGTATCTAACAAAACCCTGGCTTTATGGTTTTGCTTCAATGCCTTAGAATATATCTACAGTTCCGAAGTTTGTGGTTAAATAAAAATAGACTAGTTTATTGTATTGTCGAAGGCTTTCTTGGCCAGAATCACTGGGTTGTAGGTTTTTTGGGCTATATGGCCATGTTCTATACCGCCTTGAGTCGCCGAAAGGCTGAGAAAGGCAGTATACAAATACAGTAAATAAATAAATAAATAAATAAATAATAGAAGCATTCTCTTTTGATGTTTCGCCTGCATCTATGGCAGGCAAAATGTCAGGAAAGAATGCTTGTAGAATATGGCCATATAGCCCGAAAAACCTACAACAACCCAGACTAGTTTATTTCTGCTTCAAACGTATACATCCTTACTGATATTTGCTTTACATTGAATTCGGTGGAGTCTATTTCTGGGTGGACAAGTTTAGGCTTGCATAAACTGGAGATCAATTTCATAAAAACATTCTTATACACTGGGGAAATCAGAGCACCACGACTTCTTAAATAGAAGAAAACACATAAAGAGGCGAGTCTACACTGCCTGCTAAATCCAGTCCCAACCTTGAGCACCTGATCAAGTTTGTTATCTGGCTGCTGCAGTTTGAAGGTAGCTTCAAACTATATGAAATGGTCAGTGCAGATGGGACAAGAGAATGAGAAAATCAGAGGGGCTTAGTGTGCTTAGTCAGAGGGTGAAATAGAAATATGGACTTGTCTCTTGCATTAAAGAGTGTGAGAGCACTTTTTTTTTTTGCCTTCCAGTGAGACAGGGAGATTTTTTGTGTCATCTTGAGAGAGTTTTCACATTTATGAAAAATGAAAAAAATGTGCAATTTTTTTAGTTAAACAATGACAGCTGCTATGTAAAAGGAATGGATGATCAATTGCAACCTTTTGTTCAGTCATCCAATCTTCCTGTGTGTGCGCACTGGGGATGTAATTCATCACTAGGTTTCTCCTTGAAGATAGCAATGAGTAATTTCAGCAATTTTCTCCCCATTGTGGGAAAGTCTTCAAAAACCATAGTGGCTGTTCATAACTTAGGATTTATTCTGTGCAAAATTCTCATTTGGGTTTTTTTTTTTTTTTGCAAAGAAAATATTTTTTGTGTATAAAAGTATCTTTCAATGTAAATATATTAATAAATACATAGAAAATGCTGTTTTCTGTTGAGAAAATATTTTCTGTGCAAGTCAGCATGCACAATTTTAAATTCTCCCATTACAGCATTTTCTGTAATCTTCCATTACAGGATTTTCTGCTCAGAAATTAATATTTTTTGCATTTAAATATTATTTTCTGCAAAGGAAATCTGTTTCTTGTGCAAAAAAAATGGTGTTTTCTTCTCAAAACAACCACAGCCAAAAGTTTGTGCAGAATGAGTTTCAAACCGCAAAGATTCCCGTACTCCTAGGATTTGTCTCACTAGGGTTTCTCAACTGAAAATACATGCTTTTCTAGCATTTTATTTTTAAAATATTTTCTAACTTTATTTCCATCCCTAGTGTTGCACATATGCTTGAACTTAGATTTACAAAGGGAAAAGGCACTTGTTTTGTGCATAGACATTCAAAACCCAGAACCTGATTTACTTCTTCAAACACCAGAACCTAACTAAACTCATCAACACCCAGAACCAGACTCAACTGTCAGATTTTAAAAAGCACCTCATCAGGCAATTTTTTTCTGCACTCTCACTAAGCTCCACCCACTTTCTCCCAGTCAATCATAAAGGCTCTCCACATTTCCCTCCAGGCTGCTCCTAAGCTCCACCTCCTCTAGAAAATGAGTACTCTAAGATGGCTGCCTCCCTGCACCATCTCACAAAATGGCTGCCAAAACACTTAAGCTTACTTCCTGAGTTTTTCCCTGGCCTAAAAGGTAGGCAATTCATCACAACATCTTTATGTTTCTAGTCAGCAATAAATAAAAGTGTTTCAATAACTCTTGAAAAGGACATATCAGACCATGTGATGGTGTATGCATATGTGAGAGAAATGAAAGACCTCTTTAACATTAGCCGATGACCAGAATGTGGTCTGCTTCCAAATCTGACCAAAATTTATGTCACGAGTGTTGAGATTGACCTGCCTCACACCTACAACAGGGGAACAAATGTGGTTCATTCCAATGTTCTCATTATCTTTATTCATTTATTTATTCCTTCCAACCATCTCCCCCAGCCCACTCCCTTGACTCCTCCCTGACTTTTCTTCTCTCCCAAACTGTTAGTAGCTTAGGGTGGCAATACCATAATTAGGAAATCCTATAATATTGCTTTTATGGAGCTGATACATGAATCCAAAATACAGGAAGAAACTTATCCTTTTGGTGCTTTTGGGATCCCCCACAAAGGAGATGCCAAAGTACCAAAATAGATAATATTGTTTATGTTGTTAGCACTATGAACATGAGAAAAATTGTGTACCACTAAATGTGTAAGCATAAGAAATCATCATAACAGTTATCTAAGAAACATGGAAAGAAAAGAAACGAAAGTACAGTAGTTTCTTCTGTGTTGATTCATGATTCAAGTGTGTGTGTGTGCCTGAAATAACTGAGTGTGTATAGAATTTCTACCCAACTTACATGTTCCAGGACTTTATTTTCTAAGCACCAGGAAAAATCAAACTGGTTCTAGCTGTTCATGTACAAATGCACACAAAAACATACACTGAAGACAGTAACCAAAACAGATTTGGGTAGTGGACAAAGGGTGATATTGTCCCTATTAATTAAAAGGTCCTGACCGTTTCACAAGCCTTGACTGCAACACACCTTTGGAAGAGGATTCTGTGAAAAGCATGAAGTTTATCTTAGACTCAGCCCTGGCATTTACTTGCATTCAATTGCAATTTAATCCCTACAAATTAGTTGTAATGGAACAATAACTAAGCATAGTTCATGCAGTAGATTAAAACTCTTCTCTCTCCCCATTCTTATACTTTTTCTTTACAGGATGAAGATTCTGTATACTAGTAAACAATGCAAAGTTTCTGTGAAAATGAGAATGAGTAAGATGAGGCAGAGAGGACAAATCACTGAAAGGGTTAACAGAACTTAGAAGTGTTTAAGTGCTGAAATGCAAACCTAAAGAGAGGCTTGTCCCTCTCCTCTGGCCTGCAGAAGCACAAAAGCTAAGAGGAGATAATGAATCTGGAAGACACAAGATACTGTATTGTCAAGTTCGCCTAGGGAGTACTCAGGGTGGGTTAACACCCAAAATGCTTATCTGTAACAATAACGTGTGTGTTTACGTAGTTTGTAGAAGGTTAGCAGTGAAAGACACTGAAGTGGCAAAATATGAGAAAAACATGTTTTTGAATGGTTGATCCGATAAGAGAGGTGTGTGCCCATGACACAGTGAAAAGACATGTATATAAGGTGACTGAAATATCCAAATATCAGAGACAGCCTTTTTTGAAGACACTGGTTTGTCTTGCTGTTTCTCCCTGTGTGGCCACACTTGAAATAAAGAGACTTCTGCTTTACCTCTGGAGACTAGACTCTCTTCATTTTGCTGCCCTCTGTGACGGACTCAGCAAGGACCCCAAGCAGGGGGTCCCCTACATTTCTGGAGGTCCCACCGAGATATAGCAGAGGTGCCGGTTTGATGAGATTCTAGAGGTTGTTGGCAACCCATTCCTGAAGGCGAAGGCTGCCCAATTGGGATGTATCAACAGAGGTCGAGAAGGGATCCCAAAACAACAGACCGATCCTTTTGTTCATCTTTGTTGGGTGCCCTCGTCAGCAGGAACGCTCCACTTGAGAGGAAAGTTGGAAATCTCATCCCCAGGAACGTCAGGGAACGCAAGTCATCGTGACTAGGCGAGTAGAGTTTTTCTTGGGGAAAGGGAAAGTCTAGACTAGTAAACAGGCGCCAGAAGGGTGGAAGGTTGGAAAGTATTGTCTGTTTGGGAGTGTGAAACAACTGAATAGGCACCACCCTTAGGAAAATGGGGCAAAAAGGGAGTAAGAAATGCTCAAGCCCATTGGAATGTATGGTTAAGAATTTCTCTAAGTTTAGGCAACAGATGCCAGGATGTAACAATGCCCAGAAATTGCAATTTCTGTGTCAGGTGGAATGGCTGAAATTTAATTCAAATCCCAGATGGCCAGAAACCGGAACTTATGATTTGAAAATAGTAAGGCAATGCCTTCGTTACATAGCTGCCAACCATCTAGATTCAAGAATGTATGTAAGGTTTTAACCGAAGGAAAGGCAGGATGAATTGGATACAGAAAGAGACCATATTTGTCATAAGTACTTTTAAAAACATTAAATAGGTTCTTTTATTCCGCTTTTAGTGAGACAGGTTGCATTAGGCACTTTCAGAGAAAAAAATAGACACAGACTCCAGTACTTACATGCTCTGCTCCATGGGAAGGACAGAGGTAGTGTATTTAGAGAGTGTCAGATATGCTATGGGAAAGCATGATTCTGGACACTTTGGGGCTTCTTTCTCAAGGGAAGAGGAAGAAGTGCGCTTTTGGAGTCTTAGATTTTGTGCAGGAGGAAGTCAGGTTCTGCTGTATGGAAAACAGAGGTCTGGTCCTTGGCATTGTGCTTAGGGAAAGAAGTTTTGGCATTTCAGTGTTTTGAAGTTATGGCATTATGGAAGTTATGGAACTGTGCATTGGGAGGCTGCAGGAAAGCAGGGTCTGGCCTTACAGGTGCTTCTCCAAGGAGGGAGAAAAGGATATGGTAATATTTGGATGCATGTGGATGAATGCGTGTACATGTGTATGAATGTTGAGTGAAAATATAATTCCCCTTTGTTTGTTTGTTAACCAATGTAATTGTGAATTCAATGTAGTTGCATAGAATCTGTATGTCTGTATGTCCAATGTCATTCTTTGTCTAAATGTTTTCTGTAATCTTATATACCTTCTCACACTGGAAATTGCACTAAAAAGAACCTATGCTTTAAAATCATTGAAAAGTCATTCATGACATATGTAATTTTAGATTTTATTTAGTCTCACTCTTATTGATGATAGTTTTCATAAAGTGTTTGCAGTTTTGAGCAGAAGACCCTCATCCTTATTGATTACAGGCTAATGACAAACAGAAGTGGGTTCATCCGAACCAGGAAAAACTTGGAAAGCTGTGCAAGTTAATTAACAGTTTTCATAGAATCATAGAATCATAGAATCAAAGAGTTGGAAGAGACCTCATGGGCCATCCAGTCCAACCCCCTGCCAAGAAGCAGGAATATTGCATTCAAATCACCCCTGACAGATGGCCATCCAGCCTCTGCTTAAAAGCCTCCAAAGAAGGAGCCTCCACCACACTCCGGGGCAGAGAGTTCCACTGCTGAACGGCTCTCACAGTCAGGAAGTTCTTCCTCATGTTCAGATGGAATCTCCTCTCTTGTAGTTTGAAGCCATTGTTCCGCGTCCTAGTCTCCAAGGAAGCAGAAAACAAGCTTGCTCCCTCCTCCCTGTGGCTTCCTCTCACATATTTATACATGGCTATCATATCCCCCTTTATTTGGTTTCTAAACAGGAATGCAACTGGCCACCAATTAAAAGGATGCAAAGCTTATGAAAAAAAAATTGCAATTGGACTATTAATTGGAACAGTAAATATATGTATTGTTTGTGTTTTATAGTTTTTAAGGAGTGCAATAATAATAATAATAATAATAATAATAATAATAATAATAATAATGGTGACTCATATTATTATCTGGTACCAGAACCTACTGGCAGTTGTTTTTCTAGAGGCCAGGGCTATTCAGCATCAGACCTTTTTGAAAAACAAAGCAAATGAGATATCAAAGTGCAGAATTTGCTAAGATTGGTTTACATGACTTGTAAAGAACAATTGCTCTAACACAAATGAAAGCAATATATGGTATAAAGTATAAGATTTATTGTATAAAGGGTATAGAAAAAAAATAAGGATGAAATGATGTTTTGAATCAGATCAACCAAGTGATAGAAGGAAAGACAGAGAATACAATGGATGGAAAATATTGAGCTTCAAATAGAGAAGTACAGCTTTGGTATATGGGATTTTTCAAATAGCAAATGTGATTTTATTTATTTATCGTGTCATCAGCAACCATTGTATTACAATTCTAACAGAGCAAAACAAACACAGAGATTAAAAAGAAAAAGAAAAGAAAGAAAGAAAGAGAAAAAAACCACACAGATTTTGCAAATTTGGTATTTGGTTAAATGTCCTTTGACCAGTATCTGGCCACTTGGAGTGCCTCTGGGGTTGCCGCAAGAAGGTCCTCCATCGTGCATGTGGCAGGGCTCAGGGTGCATTGCAGCAGGTGGTCAGTGGTTTGTTCTTCTCCACACTCGCATGCTGAGGATTCCACCCTGTAGCCCCATTTCTTAAGATTGGCTCTGCATCTCGTAGTGCCAGAGCGCAATCTGTTCAGTGCCTTCCAAGTCGCCCAGTCTTCTGAGTGCCCAGGGGGGAGTCTCTCATCTGGTATCACCCATGAATTGAGGTGCTGGATTTGGGCCTGCCACTTTTCGACTCTCGCTTGCTGGGGTGTTCCAGCGAGTGTCTCTGTAGATCTAAGAAAACTATGTCTTGATTTAAGTCATTGACGTGCTGGCTGATAGCCAAATAGGGGATGAGCTGGAGATGTCTCTGCCTTGGTCCTTTCACTATTGGCTGCTACTTCCCGGTGGATGTCAGGTGGTGCAATACCGGCTAAGCAGTGTAATTTTTCCAGTGGTGTGGGTCGCAGACACCCTGTGATAATGCGGCATGTCTCATTAAGAGCCACATCTACTGTTTTAGTGTGGAGAGATGTGTTCCACACTGGGCATGCATACTCAGCAGCAGAGTAGCATAGCGCAAGGGCAGATGTCTTCACTGTGTCTGGTTGTGATCCCCAGGTTGTGCCAGTCAGCTTTCGTATGATGTTGTTTCTAGCACCCACTTTTTGTTTGATGTTCAGGCAGTGCTTCTTGTAGGTCAGAGCACGGTCCAAAGTGACTCCCAGGTATTTGGGTGTGCTGCAATGCTCCAGTGGGATTCCTTCCCAGGTAATCCTCAGAGCTCGGGAAGCTTGTCTGTTCTTAAGGTGAAAGACACATGTCTGTGTTTTAGATGGATTAGGGATCAGTTGGTTTTCCCTGTAATAGGCAGTAAGAGCACCTAGAGCTTCGGAAAGCTTCTGTTCTACCATCTCAAAGCTCCCTGCTTGAGCAGTAATGGCACGATCATCAGCATAGATGAAACTTTCTGTCCCTTCTGGCAGTGGCTGGTCATTTGTGTAGATGTTGAACATGGATGGAGCAAGCACGCTCCCCTGAGGCAGGCCGTTCTTCTGTTTCCGCCATCTGCTTCTCTGGCCCTGGAACTCAACAAAGAAGCTCCTGTTTTGTAGCAGGTTTCCTATGAGGCGGGTGAGGTGGTAATCCTGGTCGTCTCTGGTTGCTTCTGGGTTGAGAGAATCGGCCGTCTACGAAGACGTTGCCCAGGGGACGCCCGGATGTCTTGCAATCCTGCGAGGAGGCTTCTCTCATGTCCCC
This sequence comes from Anolis sagrei, assembly GCF_037176765.1. NCBI lineage: Eukaryota > Metazoa > Chordata > Lepidosauria > Squamata > Anolidae > Anolis > Anolis sagrei. The sequence continues at coordinate 117,846,535 of NC_090021.1, forward strand.
CAGCAAATGTTTGTGGGAACATTCAGGACTCATGGGATTACTGCCGGATTGCAATTAAGTATATTTGACCAGCTGATTCATCCTTGGTTGCTTTAATGAAAGCTAAAAATGAAACCTTACAACAAATAAGTAAGTCTATGAGTTGTTTGACTATGGAAATAAATTTGAGAGATTGGAGAGAAAAATGTTGATGTTAATAATGGGAGGACACTCAGAAGCCTTCCTAGAATTAACAAAATTACATTATTGGTTAAGAACAGATTATAAAGGATGAAGTAAGCTTGTCAAATGTTCTTGGGAAGATGATATACTAAGATTGGAACTGGAAACCTTGGGAAAAATGGTCAATATTGAAGAAAATTTGGTTTGTGATATAGTTCCTATGCCTATGCATGTGGGGAAATGGTTCTGGGTTCCATATTTGTTATCCAAGAAAACCATATGCACAAGGTCCAAATATACAAATTTGAATGAAACAATTGATATTGATAGATGCAATAAATGAGAAATGGGATATGTATGTCCTTTAACAGTAAAACAAGTTGAACCATGTGCATTGGAAATGGCAGATGCAATCTGCAGGTTACAAAAGCTAAAGCCCAAAACCATGGTATATGACAATGGAATGTAATGCCTATGTGCTATATCACCTAATGATTTATATTGGTCTGATGGGGAAACACAAACAGAACACCACTGGTTTGATATCTTCACAGGGTACATCCAATAGTATGTATAGGGATACTTATATTGCTGCTAATCATTTGGATCTTATGACCTCTTAGACGAATGACAGGATTGACAAATCGATTATCTATATTTGAAAACAAGTTAACGTGTTTAGAAACACAATTATGAACTATGATGTTTGATTAATCATACAAGTTCAATATTAACCTAAACATATATACTCTACACTTAATCTAGTTTGATTATAAGTATAACCAACACTGAATTGCTTATCATGTATGGATCATGTATGTGATACAATAAATTAGCATTTATGTATCAAGGGGAGGAATATGTGAGGAATGAATGTTTGAATGCATGTAAAAGAGAAGAAACAGGCCTGAAGAAAAACCAACGTGGAGTTATGATATGGGACGAACTTGGCAGTCGAAGCGAGGAGGCAGTAAGGCATAACTGAACAACAATGGACAATGAGGTGTGCGGCCGAGCATGTAAGGAGTGCAGGAGGTACCCCATAAGTCATGAGGCCTGGAATGCGAATGTCTTGAACTTTGGAGAGAACAAAGACATAGTGTCCTTTAATAAGAGGACAGAGAAACCTGACTGTTGAAATGAAGAAAAATGGATTTTGGCCTATAAATGCAGGGGACCCCTGACAATCTCCACGCTTCCTGAACTGCAACAATGGAGCGTCCACGCTTCCTCAGAAAAGACTGATCATCTTCGCCGGAGGAGGCCTGTGTGTGTGTGAGTATGAATGAATGTGTGTGTGCACGAGAGCTCTCCTTGATGTGATTCTGATATGATTCTATGACTTGGGCTGTAGCATCCTGATGCCATACCTGTGCCAAGAAGAAACTTGTGTGACTCTAAATACTACAGTTGCTGTTAGTACACATTTAGGACATTACCCCACCTGTGAGAAGATTGTTGCTATGGTACAATCTATCTACTCCCCAACAGGTGAAAGTTGGTGGAATTGGCTAACCTCAGGGTTACCAGATTTCGGATGGCTAAAGGGATTGTTCCTGGGTATTGTCCTGTTGATTATTGTATTTTTTTATAATTGTGATGTGTTTTCCCATCATCATGAAGATGTGTTATAAGTTCACCACAAGTGCGGTTCCCAAATGCCAGGGTATCGTAAAAATGTTATAACTAGATATTGATCTTGCTTCAGCTTCTGTATGATCAGCTTTCGCAAAAAGAAAAGGAAGGAGTGAAAGGGTTAACAGAACTTAGAAGTGTTTAAGTGCTGAAATGCAAACCTAAAGAGAGGCTTGTCCCTCTCCTCTGGCCTGCAGAAGCACAAAAGCTAAGAGGAGATAATGAATCTGGAAGACACAAGATACTGTATTGTCAAGTTCGCCTAGGGAGTACTCAGGGTGGGTTAACACCCAAAATGCTTATCTGTAACAATAACGTGTGTGTTTACGTAGTTTGTAGAAGGTTAGCAGTGAAAGACACTGAAGTGGCAAAATATGAGAAAAACATGTTTTTGAATGGTTGATCCGATAAGAGAGGTGTGTGCCCATGACACAGTGAAAAGACATGTATATAAGGTGACTGAAATATCCAAATATCAGAGACAGCCTTTTTTGAAGACACTGGTTTGTCTTGCTGTTTCTCCCTGTGTGGCCACACTTGAAATAAAGAGACTTCTGCTTTACCTCTGGAGACTAGACTCTCTTCATTTTGCTGCCCTCTGTGACGGACTCAGCAAGGACCCCAAGCAGGGGGTCCCCTACATCACAACAGCTAAAAACATCCCAGAATGTTTTAGGTGAAATTGGGCATTTTTACAGCACAGAAAAACAGCAAATCTCTGCATGTGTTTCTCCTACACATGTATTATTATTTTTAAAACCCGATTAGTTTTTGCCTATTCTACCTAAGCTATTACTACACTTCAAAGATGAGATTCGGCATGCAGAGGTATAACTTTGCTGGCTTTTAAAAATAAAATTACCACATAGTGCATACCGGATGCTGTTTGACATTGCTGCTGACCTCCTTTTTAAGCAGAAGAAAGAGAACATCCACTTTCAGAAAGCCACCCACGGAGCCTGCAAGTCCTTGCCTTGGCCTTAATGGGCTTAAAGAGCTCGTGTGTCACTGCAGAGCCCTTTGCCAGAGTGATTAAGCAACTTGCTGGAAGATCCACCCCTTGCTCCAAAGAGGCTTCTGGAGCTTAGGGTTGCTTTGTCAGATAAGCTTGTAAATGCCTTTAATAAGATAATAGCTCAGTTGTACACACGGAGCTTATGTGTTATGAACCTTGAAGCTAAGCATTAGCTTCATTTTATGTTTTTGCTCCACGTGATCATTTTTCTATTTAAAGAAAAACAGCAACCTGCAAATAATATCTGTCCCTATGTTTGCAGATGCATCCATGGATGGGTGGTGGAGCAATGGAAGAGTGATGCTTGAATGGCTTCCCTTGGAAAATAATCTTAGCAACATATATTTGATAACACTGAGAAAATAATGATTTACCCGCAAGGATTGTTTAAAGCACGCAGCAATAAGAGCTGCATGAATGATCATTGGTACAATCTTCACTTTGACTTTTATATTCAGGTCCCATCTGTGCTCTGCAGGGTGTCTTACAATGTGTCTTTCCATGAAGGTCAAGCTTTGTGAGGAGAGGTGTTTGTTTAGCAACATGATGTTCATCTGCGGTTTCTTTGCTGCTTCTTTTCCTCTTTTCCCTTCTTTTAAAACATATCAAATTTTGACCAGAATGTGAGTTATTCCACCTGATTTCACATCACAACTGACTTATCACTTACCATTGATATGGTAAATAGCATATATTAGTGAATAAATAGGTAAACGTGTGATAACCATGCATCAAAGACAGGGTGTAGAGAGAGATTTCCACTAGGATCAAAAACATCTATGCAACAATGACGATGTATTTTACTGTGGCAAGGTTTTCAAAATAGCAGTAAGGACAGTCAAAATTCATGACATGCAGTGATGTGGAAATATTGGAAAATATAGATATTCACACATATATTGTATGCACATTAGAAGCACTGAAATGTAGAAAAATTAGATTCTCTCTGTATTAGAAAGCCAAGCTGACAGGACAAAAGGATGGAATTCAGGTATTGAAGCAGGGTTCGTCTACAACAGGGGTCCTCAAACTATGGCCTGGGGGCCGAATATGGTCCTCCAAGGTCATTTACCCGGCCCTCGTTCAGGGTCAACCTAAGTCAGAAATGACTTGAAAGCACACAACAACAAAAACAACAACAACAACAATCCTATCTCATCAACCAAAAGCAGGCCCACACTTCCCAATGAAATACTAGCAAGTTTATATTTGTTAAAATTGTTCTTCATTTAATTATTGTATTGTTCTAAAAAAATTTTGCACTACAAATACGATACACGCACTGTGCATAGGAATTCATTCATATATTTTTTTCAAATTATAATCCAGCCCTCCAACAGTTTGAGGGACTATGACCTGGCCCTCTGTGTAAAAAGTTTGTGGACCCCTGGTCTACAACATAGAATTAATGCAGTTTCACATATTTTTAGTTATCATGACTCAATGCTATGAAATCCTGGTATTTATAGTTTAGTAAGACATCTATATCTATGGCCCCTTCTACCTGCTATATAATCCAAATCAGTTAATCCACTTTATTTGCTTTGAACTGGATTATATGAGTCTAAACTTCCATATAATCCAGTTCAAAGAAGATAATCGAATTTTATATGGCAGTGTAGAGGAGACCTAAAACTTTAATGATTCCACAGCATTGAAACATAGCAGTAAAAGAGATGCATCTATAATATTCTGTCCAGGAAAGTATTAAACTCAGCCTCACTTAGGCCTCTCTACATTGCTCTATATTCCAGGATCTCATCCCAGATTATCTCCTTTAAACTGGATTATATAAGTCTCCATTGCCAGATAATCTGGGGTCAGATCCTGGAATATGTGTGGAAAGGGGCCTTAGTTTCAACAAGTCGGTATTGGTATCTTCTAACCAACTTTACTACACTGTAATTTACAGCAAGCTTATTGCCCACTTCACATACATCAGAGATATGTGTATCTATGACCAGGCCAATGGATTAATGAAACCTTCCTTTTGATTTGTGGGGAAATATAAGATACTCCTTCCTCTAATGCTCATCATCTTTTACAAAGCAATGATGCTAGTGAATCTCTGTATTTTGTTGTATGCTTTCTTCTACTTGATGATGAGAGTGCAGAATTAAAAAGTGTAATAATGCTTCATTCACATAATTTCCATTTCAAAGTAGAGCACAGTTCTCTCTTGGCAGATACTATCTTGAGCAATTATGACTTAGTTACTATTCTCTTCCCTAATACATTCATTTCCATTCTAAGAGCTTTCCATACTCGTATCTCCTATGAAGCACATTCAGAGTGTTTATCATTTTTTAATTCTGTAATTTGGTATATTGTTGGAAAATTGAGGGGTTTTTTTAAGGGGGGGGGGGACCCAGCTCATCAATGACAAAGGCTAATGCTTAAAGACCAGCAATCCCTATAGAACAGGCATGGGATAACTTTTTTTGGGGGGGGGGGAGGTTGATGTTTGACATGGGGGGAGGACTGGGTGCTTGGAACAGGGGGAAGAAGGCTGTGGGGTGGTTTACATGGGAAGAAAGCCCAGAGGGTTGGCATGGGAAAGGGGAGGCTGGGGCGGGGGGTGAGGAATGGCTAGTGCATGGGGAGGGGAAGTCTTGACCCACTACTGTGTGATTCTCCCAAGACAGATTATCTTTAAGGGAAAAAAGCAACTCATTGAAATATGAATGTTTGATCTCATAAATCTCACTCACCACATACTCTGTTTACTGAATGAGAGCTAATGGGGCTTTAGACACATATTTTGTTTATGGATCGTCCCATGGGTGGTTTCGCAGTTTGAGCAAGGACTACTCAAAGCGAAAATATACCAGGTCTTCTAGAGGCTATTCCTATGTGATAGGATGGAATTGTACAGAATGATTCAGGACAAAGGAAAGGTAATATCCCTTTCTATTGTAAGCAGCCTAAATACTCTGAGGGCACCAGATCCCATCTGATCTGTAAAATTATAATGCTAAAAAAGACAGACAGAGACAACTGAACATACATATGTTTGTGGAAGAATGCCTTTAAAAACCCATCAGCACTCTACCTTGAAATAGAGGCATCTGGAAAAGAAATGTCTTGCACAATTTTGCACTGAAATAGCAGTGTTATGAGACAGAAAAGTTGATGGTCTCTGTACTTCACCTGAAAATGTTCTTCCTGAAGCCCAATGCTTTGGTGTTCTGGGGGCCCAAGAGTCTATTTCAACTGGGTTTATCAAGGCAGCTGCCAGGGTTCTTGAATCAATAGAGTTTACTCAACTTTCTTCTCTGTAATGAGTATTCTTCGAAGTACGAACAGACTGACAGCTGTTTGTTTTGACCAGCTGCTGAGATTTGCAGTGACAGATGTGTGTAGCCAGATAAAAGACAGCTAGAGAAATGAAATTCAGGCAGCCTTCATTCTGATGAGCGGTTTATGCCTTTCTCCCTTGAATAAACTCAAAACAAACAATACCAGCCAAAGGAACTTCACATGTATTTTCAGCCAAATAAAAGTTTTGTTTACCTAGAAATGTAAGTCCTATTAATATTGATAGCGTTTATGGCCAAGAATGACTGCTTTGCACTACAGCCCACCAATCCCAGTGCAGCTTATGTCCCTGTCAAATCATGACAACTGAAGTTTATAATACTTGTTGTTATGTGCCTTCAAGTCATTTCTGACTTAGGGCAACCCAAGGATTACCTGTCACAGTTGTTTTTTTTAATGGAGTTCCCATTACCTTCTTTTGAAGATGACAAAGGGCTACTGGTAAAGGTCACCCAGTGGGTTTCCACGGTTGAGTGGGTCTCCAAAGTCATAGTCTAACTCACAAAGCATTACACCATGGTGGAAATATTATAATACTGTAGACATTGAACTGGGAGGAAACTTTGTTGAATTCATTGAACTGCACATATGATGCCATTGTTTTCACTAAATACCAGTTCTGTTGATTCACAAATATTATATTGTATGTGCCTTATGCCTTTAAGTCACGTGTTGACTTACAGTGATCCCAGTGATTTAATAGAGTTTTCTTAAGTAAAGAATATTCAGATGTGGTTTGCCATGTCTTCCACTGAATATAGCTGGTATTCCCTGATAGTCTCCTTTCCGAGTACTAACCAGCTTTGCTTCTGTTTTGTCCACAAGATCAGATGGAATCTGATGCCCTCAGCATAGGTTGCTTCTATGATAAAATCACTAAAAAATTCAAGTTTTCTATATTTCTTGTTTTCAAAAAAAAGTTCTGCATGCATGTACATGTAGTCTTTGATTGTTGCTTAATTTAGAGTTTGAGCTGGGTAAGAGGCACAAGGAAAATGTATCTGTGTTCTCACTTTCATACTTGATTGCTGTCTAAGATTATCAGAATTCACAAAACTATCAATGTTTTTCACATTGGCTGTTTTTTCGGTGGTGACATTGGGTTTTTGCCAGTCTTGCCAGTTTTGGGGCAGCTCCGCAGCAAAACTGACAACCCCCCCCCCCCCCACACACACACACACACACACACACTGGCACTGAAAAATTGCCAGTGGTGCATGACAGGAGGCTTCCCTTTTTTCTATAGGGAAAGATGGGTTCGGCAGAGGCTTCTCTACATGTGATGAGGTAAGGGAGAAACCGGGATGGTCTGAGGCATTGGGGTGACAGGTCCCCACACCCCCGGGATGGGCACTGCCACAGTTGTCATGATTTGCTACAATACTTGGAGATTCTGACAGCACTTGTGAAGAGATTCTAAAAGTGGCATCCTATAAATCAGATGTGGAAAACAGTATATTTGGTTCTTTACTCCCTTTTGAAGACTTCCCTTCAAATCTCAGCTGTATCCAAATGAGAGAAAATAACCACTACCCAGATTTGGCAACATGCGCCTCCTCCACTCTTGTTTGCTACTGTAACTTGGTAGCAAACTGTCACAGGCAATTGGGACTTAGAAGAAAGCAAATTGAATGGGCTGCAAGAGAAAGAGCTCCCAAATTGCCAGAGTACCACAATAGCTAGAAGCACCAATGTTTCTTGGTTAGCATAACCATCTTTAAACCTACCCTGGAAGGTTATTCATAAATAGAACCCCCCCCCCCCCACAACCAAACAGCTTGCAAAAAATATTATAATTGTAGCAGAAGGATAGTGATAGAGATAAATAGAGCGCCACCTTAAGAATGGCTGCCTGTCCTTGTTTTTTTTTGGGGGGGGGGTTAATTCCCATAGAAAATTATTACAGAGTTGAATCCTATATCTTTACGGGGAAGGAACTCCCATCAAGGTCATTTGGATTTATTTCAAACTAGACAGGTGACAGATTGCATTGGTTAGCCTTTTTTATGTAGCAGCTTTTGTACATCTCTGGGTGATGTACAATTTCCAACCTATCATGTTGACCAAAGGTCAACAGCTATTTGTTGTGGTCACAGTCTTAACTGCCTTTCTGTTTCTGTCACCTTTGCAAATATCAAGAGCAGGAAGTATATTAAGCCCTTGTTAGGAATGGCACGGAAAGAGGTTGAGGTTGGCATGAGGTTGGACATTGGGCTTTAGCTACTGTTGTAATCAATCAGACAGTTGGGGAAAATGTACATATAGATGTGTACATATAAGACAAATAGTAGCAAAGATTCTTGGCAGACCAGAACTATGAGGTTGCAAAAATAGGTTACTTATTCCAATAAAAGAGAATATAACTGAGAAACAACCATTTTGCAGTGCAATTCTAGGTTTCCAGTTACTTTTATAGTTGGGGAGGGAGGGATCAGTAATGTTGGAGAAGGAATGCCATATGCTTCAAAGAGTGGATAGAAAGTTTACTTTTAAATGTTCTATAATGATGATTAGCTATCTTCTTAAAATCATGGAACTTTAAGTAGTATTTTTCAAAGATTCCTCCCCCAAGCTGTAGAACTCTTTTATTTTGATATGGCATTCTTCCAGCCGAGAAACAGCTTCATAACAGATATAGCTGCTAGTGTGGATGACCTCATTCTCTTTAAATGCTTCAGAGTACAAACCATCAACAGACATTCTGAAGAAATCTATACTTGTATAGCCTGATGGGCTAAATACCATGTTGTTCTGCTGATGATTTCACACCATTTAGCAGGCAAAGCAGGGAGGCATATGTCCCTGTAGCATATCCCATTGCAGAGACTCTAAAATAGAATTCCACACAGACAGAATGTTTGTTTATTGCAGACCTCGGGGGGACATAAATGGCAGAGAAGCATTTTACAATCCTTTCTGGTGCTAAGGAGATGTCTCTTCGCCAAATGTCCAGATTGATTAATCCAAAGGGCATTTGCTTAGCTGCCACCCTTGGAGCATTATTTAAAGTTTAAAAGGGTAAATTAAAATGCATCTCAAATGAAGGCCAAACTCAGCTATAAATTCTAAGAATAAATATGAAGCAATGCTTTGCCTTCATAATGAAAGATTATGTTCTGTCTGGGTTAAATTGGAAATTTCTTAGAAGTGTGCAATTTTTGACTCAGGGATCCTAACACCACCACTAGAAAACCTCATTACTATTTTTTTTACTAAAAAAAATTCTTTAGCAGAAAGAAGAGAAAGTATGGAAAACCTTTCACTTACTGTTTTAAGGACACTAGAAATAACCAAATCATCCACCTGTATGTAAGGTCTATTGAAATTTTTTGTCAGGACAGGTTGTCACCTATATCAAGAGCATGAAGGGAGCAAACAACCAAGCTAACCTAACCTCTTTTTCATTGGCCTTCATAGCTGACATCAAGAGGAAATCTTCATTCCTAGTCTGCTTCTACAAAATAGCCTTTTAACCTCTGTCATTTACTTACTGACTCAGGCAGTTCACAGAACTGGGCATTATACAAAGTAAGGCAACTAAGGCATGCAATGAATAATGAGTGATCAGACAAAAGTAAATCAAAAACAAGTTTGCTTTTGCTGAAGGCATAGATTCAAACAGTCAGCAAACAATTCAAATAATTATTGTGAAGATTGTTCTAAGAAAGAAATAATTTTAAAACAGGTTTCATAGTTACCTATGGCAGTCCATAATTCAGATCATGGGAAAGGCGTTTTACGAACACATCAAGCTTGAATGCTTTTTGGAAGCCAAAATAACCAAATGGAGGATGTTGTACTTTAGACATATGATGAGACAATGTGAGTCATTGGAACAGATGACAATACTCACATTAAAGAAGATAATAACAGTATAAAAAGAGAATAATAATATTACAGGTGGATTGTTTCAATCAAGAAAGCCAGAGCTGCCCCGAGTTTGCAAGACTTAAGTCCTGGAGGCTTCTATTTCATAGAATTGCCATAAATCAAAGAGAAATTGATAGACAATAACAACAAAAAGCTATAATCTAAACAAATAGTCTCATCCAAACCCTTTATGTAGGTAGGAAACAGAAATGAAGCTTAGGCCTAGACATAATTTACTTGTTGTGTGCATGTGCACACACTACACACAGACGCACACACTATTTTTCCAGGTTTACAATCCATACATGCATTCCAAGATTTTCCTGCTTAAAATTGTAGTTTTGTATGTTCTTCCTCATTCATAACTTGTGCCTCCTTTTTGGTCAGCCACATACCCATTTGACCACTGTCTGATGTTGCTTGGTCACATGTTTCCCTACATTCATCCATGAAATGTGGTTGCTATTTCTAGGTTTCCAAGCTTGCCCTACGTGACCTAACACTTCATAAATGGAACTGGTCAAGGGATACATCTGCATTTGGCATTTTACTGATAATACTCTTTCAGGCCAATTTAACAGATTAATTTGGTCAAGAATACTTTATAGAATAGTCAATATATCGTCACATTATCATTTTGTCTCATATTTTTTCTTCAAAGAGAATGACTGAGCTTTGACTTTGGCAACATCATTTTTTATCCCATTTAGAAGAAATCTTCAACCTGATTTTCTGAAAGAGAAGCTATTTGGAGAATATCTTCAGGGTATGCCTCTGATGGGAATTATATTAATGCATTCGAGATTGGAATTTAGTTTGGAACTCTGACTCATTTAATTGAAAAAGTAGGTGATTTTTGAAGGACAGGGCCAAGTCAAAGAGTGGGAAATAGTCCAAGAATTATGTGGGTGAAAATCATTATTGAGCAAAGTTAGGCCTGGATAGTAAATGTTTTACCATGTTTATTTTGGTTATACTGTTCCCATTCACAACTGAGAGCTCTTCAATTTTTTAACCATTATATTTTCTGATACAACAAAGATGACACAGTTGTGCCTCCTCCTGCTCATTCCTACTGCATAATTGTCGGCTGCCTTTTCTTTTCTTTTTTTGCATCATATTTCTGGAGTCTTGTTAAAACAGGATTGCAGAGAAGAAGAGGAGAATTCAACTATTCATGTCTTTCATTATGCTTTAATTGAACATGTGAAGATATGACATAGTTCTTGGGGGCATGTTTCTTAGGTTGATGTGGGAGGCAGAATTTCCGTTCTAAAGTTGGCCCATGGATCAGAACCATATTTATGCCCATGGACTACTCTCACCACCACCAAAATCAATATGGACCAGAGATTCATACATTGTAGCCTAGTCCATGGATTACCATTGTTCCTGAGTGTTTCAAACTCATCTAAATAGACTCTTGGATGTACAGACAAGAAAGATCCATGGCAAGAGGTTCAAACATCATCTAGATAAGCTGAGGATGAAATCTAAGGAAAGGCATGGAAAATTTCTGAAAGATATGGCAATCCCATTTCCTTACTGTGAGACTGAGGGCACTTCAACACATCAAAAACCACACTAAAATGGGTTAAAGTAACCCACTTCAGCACGGGTTTTAATTCCCACCCCTCAAACCAAACCCCAGGCTTTCCCTCAGAGGTGGCTACATGCTATCCCTATTGAAAGTGGAATAGAATAAAGCCATCTTCTCAACCTGAATGTAGCTCCTAAAATTTACTTGAAAGCAGCTGCCAGTCACTAAGCCTGCTTGTAAAGTTCTCCAGGTGCACTAAAATGTCACAAGAGGAGATGGGAGATGAGCAAGGCAAATCCCAAAGCGCACTGTAGACACCACTAAGATCCAGATTTAATGAGGTATTTAATGAATGTGGAGTAAACTGGCAAAACCCAGTTTACTTCCCATTAATTGGTTTGTGTTTTTTTTTTAAGCCTTCCTGTAAAATCGAGACAGGTCATGCATTTTGTTTTACCTGTCTGGATGGGCTTTGAGGCCCCTTCCATATTGCCATGCAATCCAGATTATGAAATCAGATAATCCACATTATCTGCTGTGAACTGGATTATATTAGTCTACATCGCCATATAATCTAGTTCAAAGCAGATAGTCTGAATTATATGGAGGGGTCCTGAAAGCAAGGAACCAGAGAAGAAAAAAGGGAAATAAGAAAGACCACATTTTCATCAGAACTGCTAGACATAAGAGTGCATTTAAACTGTAGAAATAATGCCATTTGACACCACCTTAACTACTATGGCTCAGTGCTGTGGAATCATGGGAGTTGTGGTTTTACAAGCTTTTTAACCTTCTCTGATGCCTTGTCAAACTATGATTCCATAGCATTGAGCCATGGCAGTTTATGTGGTGTCAAACTACATTATTTCTACAGTGTAGATGCACCTAATGCTATGGGATCATTGGAGTCATTGTTTTACAAGGTCTTTAGCCATCTTTGCCAAGGAGTGTTGGTGTATCACCAAAGTACAACTCCCATGATTCCATAGCATTGAGCCAGAGCAGTTAAAGTGAGGTCAAACTGCATAAATTCTGCAGTGTAGATGCACCCATAGTTACTAGAGTTAGAAAGTGTGGGCAACTGGTAACCTACCTGATGTTCTTATATTACAATTTCTTGCACTCTAGAGTTTCCATACCCAAGAGATCATGCCACTTGCAGTACAAAAATTCCTAAACAGCAATGTTACAAAAAAAAATATCACAAATTCAAAAAAAAATATTTCATTGGCCAACCAAAATAACATCTTAATTGGCAACAGAAATAACATCTGAGAAAAAAGATAGTCCTTTGACTCTAACATCATCACTTTCCTTCTTTTGTATGATTTTCTTTTTTAAAAAAACAAATATTTTTACATGGTGAAGAAGCCACTGAAGCTTCTGAAGGTTGCATGGGGCAATTTCTCCATTTTAGTTGGCCAATAAAAAGATCACTCTTCCGTGGATTTTATTTTCTGCATAGCTAACATGGCTACCATTGAACACAATTCCTAAAGAGTAATGCTTTTCCCATCTCTAAGTCAGAAGGAACTTAGAATGGAAGTTCTTCAAAATAGCATCCTCTTATTTATTCAAACATTCATGTTAGTCGTTCCTTTTGTTTCCTTGACAGAGCATCTTCTTTCCATTAGGAAACTAATGAAGTTTGAGAACATACTTGTCAGGGCCATTTACTTCCATCTGACAAAATTCAACTTCAGTGACTTCAGTTTTTCTTCACAATGTGATGAAAACATTGCTTGCTTTGCAGTAAAGTGAGGGACTTAGTATGGAAAGGGACTCACCAAAGGATTTTGTCTGCTGTGTGCAGGCTATTAGGCAGAATCAAAAATCTTCTGCATTTTTAAAATCTTCTTGTAGCGTTCAGAGTGTTAATCAATTACATATTGTTGTTGTTGTTTATTTGTTATTATACAATTATTAATATAGCACCATTGATATAGTACTACATAGAATCTATATACTGTATATAAAAGTCTAAATATTAGGCTTGGGTAACAACGGAAAAATTTGTTTCTAAAATCGATTTGTTTTTTGGGATTTTTTGCGTTTCGATATTTAAAAGAATTCCGAATTTTTTTTAAAAAAAAGTTCAATATTTACGAAATTTCGTAAATGGTAAAAAAATTACAAAACAATAACGAAACAATAACGAATCGATTCGTTAATGGCGGACGCGACTGCGCAATACGCTAAAAAACCTCCAAATGGGACAGGGGGAACTTCTGAAGCTTCCCTCTCCCTCTGTTGTTGACTGTTGGTGTGATATTATAATTTTTTTCACTAATTAAACAAAAAACAACTATAAAACTTGCCCCAGACATGCGGAAATAATAACGAAATGACCTCAAACCAATAACGAAACAAATACATAACGAAATACGAAGCATTTACGAAACGAATTGAAAAATTCGTTTTGTTTTTAAGCTGCTCCAGAATGGTTCGTTATCGCTTCGTTAACAAAAAAATAACGAATTTTTAACGAATTACGAATTAACGAAACGAAACCGCCCAGCCCTACTAAATATGTTTAGTAATATGTGTGCTTTATCCACAAAGTTTGGATAACTTTGTGGATAAAGTTATCCAAACAAAGTTATCCTACATAGTTTGATGGACCACACATGGCATACATACCTATCATGATCCAATGTAAAACAATTGAGGTGTGGGAATTGTAATCCACCCACATTCAGAGAGCAGTGTGAACCCCACCAATCAATGATGGATCTGGATCAAACTTGGCACACATACCCTTCTATACCAACTTAAAAAACTGGTGGGGTTTTGGGGGTAGATGGTGGCAAAGGATGATGGGAGATGTAGTCCACCTAACTCCAGAGAGTTGTGTCAATCCCACCAGTGAAAGATCGCGACCATACTCGATACATATACCCTTCATGATTCAACTGAAAATACTGGCGAGGTAAAGGGGGCGCAATAGAGGATGATGAGAGTTCAAATCCAGCCACATTCTGAGAGATGCATGAGTCCCACCCACAACTAAAGGCATTCCTCTCCTCCTAATCAGAGAGCTCACATTACTTGCCACCCTCCACCTCCCAATTTCCTTACCCCTTCACTAAACAGGAAAATGGAAAAGAAGTAATGGGAATTCAAAACCATTACAATGCAACTGTAATTCAGTGTATAACAGATATAAAGATCAATGTAACCAAAGGCAGAATTATAGCAGATTGACACGATATTAACTCAAATCCTTGGATTTGTAATTTGTTGTGGCATCAGCTCTATTTGATGTAGAATAATTAATATCCCACAAATATTACAAAACCCAGAATTCCATAACATTGAGCCATGGTAATGTTGTGCAAAACTGCTAGAATTCAGTGGTGTAGAAAAAGGTGACAGTGCAAAACAAGCTAACAATAACAAGCTAAAGCTCATCAGGTGTGAACTTTAGTCATTGTCGTCGTCGTCCCCCATCTGACTAACTACTTCCCCTCTAGCATTATATACTGATCTTTGTGTTAATAACTGAAAATATAGTTGGTTAATAAAACATGACACTTTAGGAAAGGGTAACATATAGATCCATCCCACATAAATGTCCCATTTCCCTGGAGAAACAGTGCCTTCAGATTTATGCTTTCCTGTAATGTGGTGTGAAATTGTTAGACTAATACTAATGGCCAATTTTATGTGCTCTTCATATTGCCATAGTCTGAAGGGCAATTAGCTGACTGCCATAATTGCATTAGAGCACTGTGCCAAATGCAAAGTTTCTGGGAACCTAAAAAAGATTAATCTACATTCTGGACCCTCTTGATTGGATCTGAACACTTTATTGATTTTCCTGTTTTCATTTACTGCCATGGATGGATTTTTTTGTATACCACAATATAAAAAAAACACATTTGTACAATAATGTTAATGTTCTATCCATGGGATAGAAGGGAAAGTGCAGCTGGAGTATATCAGCTCACCACATAGGTTTGGTGTACTCATGATCATCCATCAATAGTGTAATTCATTGTTTACCCATGCATTGAAATATATGCATTAATTCATCAAATGTTATACATGATCAAAATGCAAAAAATGTATGCAGTAGGACAAATGCATGTTCAACTCCACTTTGGCAGAAAAAACTCCACTTTGGCAGAAAAAATGAAATGCAAAGATACAGAATGGGTGACGCCTGGCTCGAGAGCAGTACGTGTGAAAAAGATCTTGGAGTCCTCGTGGACAACAAGTTAAACATGAGCCAACAATGTGATGTGGCGGCAAAAAAAGCCAATGGGATTTTGGCCTGCATCAATAGGAGCATAGTGTCTAGATCTAAGGAAGTCATGCTACCCCTCTATTCTGCTTTGGTTAGACCACATCTGGAATATTGTGTCCAATTCTGGGCACCACAATTCAAGAGAGATATTGACAAGCTGGAATGTGTCCAGAGGAGGGCGACTAAAATGATCAAGGGTCTGGAGAACAAGCCCTATGAGGAGCGGCTTAGGGAACTGGGCATGTTTAGCCTGAAGAAGAGAAGGCTGAGAGGAGATATGATAGCCATGTATAAATATGTGAGAGGAAGCCACAGGGAGGAGGGAGCAAGCTTGTTTTCTGCTTCCTTGGAGACTAGGACGCGGAACAATGGCTTCAAACTACAAGAGAGGAGATTCCATCTGAACATTAGGAATAACTTCCTGACTGTGAGAGCCGTTCAGCAGTGGAACTCTCTGCCCCGGAGTGTGGTGGAGGCTCCTTCTTTGGAAGCTTTTAAGCAGAGGCTGGATGGCCATCTGTCGGGGGTGATTTGAATGCAATATTCCTGCTTCTTGGCAGGGGGTTGGACTGGATGGCCCATGAGGTCTCTTCCAACTCTTTGATTCTATGATTCTATGATTCTATGAACTCAGTGGGAACCCAAAATAAGAACTTAAAACTTGAACAACACAAGTACGCTAGTGGGATTTTAGGAAATGCAACTGAAATGATGCTGACAGGCCTTTAGATCTGAGAAGTGGAAGAAAAGCAATAGTCTCAATAAATTGCAACACAGGCAACAAACTTGAGGAATCAACTACAGGGTCTGCATGCTGGAAAATAAAACACAATTGCTTTTGCTAATTTTTCTGATCATAAAAAGACAAAGCTTACAAAGCACACTGGCTCATTCAAGAGTATGAGCAAAGTGGGTAGGAGAGAGAGCAGAACACAATATAATGATGCTTACAAATGTGTAATATTATATGTTCATAGAAAACATACTGAGTGAGTCTTCCCTACTACATAGTAGTTTATCAGTAATGACCCATATGTAAGATTACACACCTGGAGTGTAGAATAATCATAGAGGTCATCAGGGCCTTCCAGTCCAAGCCCTACCATGCAGGAACACACAAATAGCGCAGTCCCAACAGATGGTGACCTGTTCTGTTTAAAATCCTCCAGAGAAGGAGGATTTTCTCCCTCCTGACCTTAAGGGAAAAAAAACTAAAAACATGGTTGTGGGACTAAGCTTTTAGATAAAAACCTTCAGTGCAATAATGTGAGAATGGAATGGTGCAATGACAATTGGAAAGGCCTTGGACTATGATATTGGATTGCGTGATTTTAAAATTGTTTTTAATGTTTTATATGTTTTAGTGGTTGGTTATTAATGTATAGGTTTATTTGTTGGATGTATGTTTGTATGGCATTGAATTGTTGCCAATATATATGTGAGCTGCTTTGAATCCCCTTTGGGATGAGAAGGACAGGGTATAAACATGGTAAATAACTAACTAAATAAATAAATAAATAATAAAGAGACAACGCTCCAAGGCAGTATGCCCCACTGTTGAACAGCTCTTACTGTCAAGTTCGTCCTAGTGTTTAGGTGGGATTTTTTTATCTGTAATATAAATCCTTTCCTCCATGTCCAAGTGTGTGAAGCAGCAGAAAACAAGCTTACTCTGTCTTCAATATGACATTCTTTCAAATGTTTAAACATGAATGTCACTTCTTAATTGTCTCTTCTCCAGACTAAACATACTCAGCTCCCTAATTCACTCTTCTTAGGGCATGGTTTTCATATCTCTTTCCCACATTTCAGAGGGTCAATATCAGACTAGCTTAAGCAGTTGAAGAGGCATGTCAATAGACGAGCTCAAATGCAGGTAGGCACTCTACGGAGTTAAGCCAAGAATTATTCTCTGGTCTGAACTTTAATTGGAATTTGAAAAGAATTTTGGAACTACATAGTGCTCAATGACATGTTCCTAAAACTTGTATCCATGCTTGAGCATGTAGATTTACGTATGTTTCCATTTTGAATCATGTTTGGAACTAGACGATGATTACTTCTTTTTAAGACTCCACAGAAAACATGGTTATGTGCATGATGTATGTACCCATAAGATCTCACAAAGAGGATTGGGGAGACCAAGGGCCCATCCAGACAACCCCTTTATTGCAGAAACTTCCACAATAAAAAGGGGACTGTCCCCTTTGATGTTCTGGGCAGTCCTGCATTAATTTGATGTTCTGGGCAGTCCTGCATTAATTTGCTACTAACCAGGAAAACCCTGGTTTGTAGCGAATTAATTTGTTAGTGCATTTATTCTGCACCTTCTTGGAAGGTGCAGGATAAATGCACTACTTCCGAGTATTCTGCAGTCCAGACAGTATTCCCACAGTTTACCGGACTAAATAAGCCCGGTAAACTGTGGGAATACCCGCCCTCCTCCCTCCAAGCCTCCAGACCCTTTAGAAAAGTAAAAAAAAACAAAACTTACCAGCCTGCAGTATTATCTCCATGCAGCTCTCCTGGTTTGTACAAATGACGTGCCAGAATAGCAAGGGGGAGGAGAAAAATCTTTCCCCTCTCCCCGCTCTCCTGGAAGAGCTGTACACAGGGAATACTGTAGGCTGGTAAGGGTTTTTTTTTTACTTTTCTAAAGGGTCTGGGGGCTTGGGTGAGGGCCTCCCCATGTTCTCTCAGGCTAGTCTTGAGAGAATGTGTGGACACCCACGCCAGAAAGTGCACACTTTCTGGCATGGGTGCGGACAGGCCCCCACAAACATCCGCATTTTTAAACACAGATGTTTGTGGGATAAAGGGCTGTCTAGATCCACCCCAAGACGGTTCAATGGTATAGAAATACATTTCTGCTGCAAATAGGCCTTAAAACACCTAATCCTAGAAATGTTTAACATCTAGATATAGGTTCACAAGAGCCAAATTACGTAACTCACAGATGAAAGAAAAAAATGATTTGGAGATGCAGAGTTGTTATAAACAACTGACATTCCTAATATCCAAAGTCATTTGGGGGTCGGCAGTGACTGAAGAGAAATGAAGTAAATGTTTGCATTTCTTCACTGAAGTAGACCCAAATGCTAACAGCTTGGGAAAGTGCACTGCAGTTTATGGCAGACTGGAAAAGCTGGTGAGAAGAACATTTGTTATTTGATGAGTTTTGACATGCTTCAAAATGTAGCAAAGGGATGTTTTTGCTAGGGGGTGACTTATTAATGGGAAAACCTATATTCGTGATGTGAATTTTGTAATAGATGTCAAACATAGTAAAGTGAAGTATAATTAGTTCCCTTCTATTGACATGGTGGCAGTAAAATAATTCTTTGTAAAGTGCATATACCGTACTTTTTACAATTTCCTTTTGTTTTTCTCTGCTCTCACCTCCTCCTCCTCCTCTCAACTAGTTCTATCAAAATGTAAAAAGATTAATGGGAAGGATGGCATGCTAGCTCCATTTTGTTTTTCTAGCTGTACTCACTTTGAGAACTGTGAGCAATGGGCAGACTCAGTACCCACGAAGGATCCCAGTGCAAGCTAGAACACATTTTCCACAGACCATTTTATGTGAAGATAGAGGCAATTGTGGGAATAGCCTCCATGCGTAGTGATTTGGTTGGACTAGGACGACAGGAGATCAAGGCAACCATAGGACTGATGTGGCCCTCAGTGAGAATAAGTTTGACACCCCGCTCTACAAGGTGATAGACCACAGAGAGAACTTTGTAGAATAGGCTCTCCTGTTCAGGACATTTTTATTTCACATGTAAAGGGCTGTTGCAATGTGTAAAGAGATAAATGCCTGATGAGATAACCCCCTGTGTTTTTTTTTTCTGAAGAAGGGCTCAGATTTTGTCAGTAATTGCCTTTTTAAATGTTTTTGATAATTGTTTTCTGAAGTTACATATGTTTGTGTAAGCAGACTGCTTTGGAAAGGCATCCTCAAACTGTGGCCCTCCAGCTATTTGGGCTTCCAATTCCTGGAAGCCCTCACCAGCTTGTTCAATGGTCGGGCATTCTGGAAGTTGGAGGTCCAAACAGCTGGAGGGCTGCAGTTTGAGCTTGTCTGACTTTGGAGGTGCACTGTTGCTTTGGAGATGCCCTGTTGCTTTGGAGGGATTGATACTTCTTTAAGACTAGGTCCTCTGCTGTGCTTCCTTGCTCCCTTATTTCTAAATAAGCATGCAATTTAAAGATACTGTGGCTCTCCAGATGCCCTCTTAAATATCACAGATGAAAAACAGAAGTGTGGCCAAGCAACATCAGAGATGGCAAGTTATTAATGAGGAAAGACACTCTATCTTGGAGATGCTGCAGCAGCTTGCTTTTGCCTAAACCTTCTGGAAATCACAAGAATTTTCTTCCTCTTCTGTCATTTTCTAATCCAATATCTTGAAATCATTTGCAGCAGCTGTATAAAGCTGAGGACTGGTGGGAGAAGGAAAGAGAAGCTGGGCATTTTAAAAGCAGAATGAAACAGTTAAAAATCAATGCTTCATCACATTGGGTTTTCTTGTTTTTGCTCTGGTTGAGGCCTGTCAAAGGTTGAAATTATAATAAATATGTGTGTCCTGCACACTGAGGATGAAGGAGTGTGCCTTTTCTTTTTTTTCCAGGTCCTGAATCCCTGTAGGTCACCAACGCTTCCTTTGTCCTCTAATAGTCAACCCCCTGTGTGGAATCAAAGCTTCAGTGGCATATTTCTTCCACTCATAAATTAAAAATACTTGTTTTCCTAGGAGTCTGCCCGTATTTCGCAATATTGATCCAATGTCCAAAACATTAAATTAGAGCCACACAAGTCAGAAGAGACAGTATAGGAGGCTACTAGAGACTGTAGAGATCACCATGGATTGACATGCCCCATTCCCTGATGGGATTCTAAAATATTTTTTAGTCCCATTTCCTCTAATGATGATACCACAGAGACAATACTTAGAAAAATAGTTATTGGAAAGCACTACCATCTTGGGAGAAATGTTCTTTTTGGTTCTTGTTTGAGGCACTGAACAACTCAGTTTTAGAGGTGTCTTTAATGAAAGGATGGGCAGCCAAGAGGAGTTGGGAGTTCACATTAGTTCCCTTGGAAGGCTATGTCCCCACGACTGTTAACAGAATCTGTTAATAGAAATGTGCAATGTTCACAGTGGACTCTGTAGAAAATGCTTCAGCTGTACTTCATAAGAAAGGAAAATCAACCTGTTTAGCAAGCCTTGTGAATGCAGATTATCAATAAATGTTTGATTTTTATACTTATTGTATCTATCTATATATGTGGGTTCATGTACACATTTCTTGAGAGTAAAGAAGCCCCGGTCTAGGCTCTAGTAAAATACATGGCCCTATGTGTCCTTAGACACAAATAGTGATCTTCTGTGATTAACAAGTGGATTGACAGATTGGTGAATCCTTCATAAAAACAACATGATTCTGTTTTGTTTTGTTTTTCCCTTGGCTTGATTGAAACATTACATTTAAATGCAGCTTTCTAGTGCTTAGCTTCTAAACCCGTGGTTCTCAACCTGTGAGTTCCCAGATGTTCTGGCCTTCAACTCCCAGAAACCCTAACAGCTGCTAAACTGGCCAGGACTTCTGGAAGTTGTAGGCCAAAACACCTGGAGACCCAAAGGTTGAGAACTACTGTTCTAAACCCAACAGCAGGTCTGAATGCTGAATGTTCAATGGAAGTCATTCATGAAACCACCTTACAACTGGATCACATCTTGATAATTGACCAGTACCACTTAATGTGGAAAAGATGCTAAATATGTTTTTATAAATCTGAATGTGTGTAATAATAACCATATAAATTCAAAGTAACAAAATAACTGTTAAAAAGCACTCTAATGTAGAACACTTTTTCTTTTGCTCTTCCCAGAAATTGAAAAGTTTCAGAGTTCTGATGAGAAGAAGGAAGATGAAGAGAAAAAATACCTTGATGTCATCAGCAACAAAAATATAAAGCTGTCAGAAAGGGTATTGATTCCCGTCAAACAGTATCCGAAGGTATTGTAATAACTATATAATAAAATATATAGTGTGCTGTTTTGATGGATGGTAGTGGTTATAGCTGTAATTAGATACTTTGCTCAAAATGTGAACTTGGGGAGTTATAAAACAGAGAATTACAATGCATTCGTGCTTCTCACAGCTTTCAGTAAGTGGTGGGGCAGTTTTTCAGACTGAATGCTGCAGGAACATAGTATTGACTGAGACCATAACACTGTGTTAGAACACATGTTTAGCATGCAGAAGATGGTTGGTTCCATTCCTGGTATCTTTAGTTAAAACAATGAAATAGCATATGATATGAATTTGTGCCTGAGGACGCAGAAGAGAATTGTCTCTGCTAGAGACATGAGAGATTTGTTTCTAAGTGAAGAAGACCTCTGAATTAGCTAAAGAAATAGCCTTATTGACTAGTAACATCATTCCCGTAATTCTCGCCTTCGTTAAGACCAATGGAAGTTTACTTCATTTACAATGGGTTATTCTGGCTTCCTTTCAAAGCAATGTTGATTATAATTTACCAGAACCAGAGCCCAGAAACATTACTTTCAAAAAAGGAGAAAATTAATGTCCAAATAATAAATTAGACCCACTAGAGGATATTTGAGGGCAAAATTATTTGGGGGTACTAGATGTGCTAAATGGGTTTGGTGTCCATGTTGGGTTTCTGACAGGTGCCCATTACTGATATAAACAGAAGATACTTCTTTTAACATAAACATAAGATTTAAAAATGTAAGTCATGACTCTAAAAAACCTTGAATTTAGTTATCTTAAAGTAAAAGCAAATTTACATTTCAAAGGAATCCAGTATGATTGTAATGAAGTTGAGAAGGTGTCACTTTCTCACACCATCTTCAGCTCAGATCTGCATAACAAAGAGTTATACAGGAGGCAGTTTTTTGTTCTGTTTTAGATATGTGCTATTTTCCCCTAAGCAGGATTGTATTTTACACAAATAGTTTGTTGTACAGGCAGTATTCAAACCAAAATGGTAAACACCTCCATTTATCTCCAGTGCAATTTTTCCTGCTGATTTATTATCACATGGTATTTGGCCTTACTATTAGCTTTGATTACACTCTCCAGTTCCCACTTTATTCTTTCATCAGCAACAGCAATAAATTACAATGGGTAAAAAAAATCCTATCGACCCAAATGAGAGGTGTGTAAAAAGCAGGGAGAAAAGAGATGGAGAGCATTGATTCCATGTTGGCATTTACCTTCTGAATTGTGGGTATAAAAATTGATGAAAGATAATCATCAAAATGGTAAAAGGCACTAGAAATATGCATTGTTAGAGGACTGCCTGCTGTTACCTTATTAGACATGTTGCACTGTACTTAAATTTATTTTATTGAAAATATTCTGCTATGTTAGTAACCAAAGTGTATCTGCACTGAACTGATTTTGGGAAGGAGTGGTACCATTTCACTTCATTTCATGGTCTGCATGCACTGGGTGCAAAGGAAGCTTCATCTTCCATTGTGCCTTGTCCATCTATGTTCTTAAAATTTAGTAGCTGGCATTTCTTCTGCTGGGCTAAAAAAAATGAAGGGGCAGGATCAACTGTACCACTGACAAATCTGAGAATGACAACAGGATTTCATGTTTGTGTGCTACAGGCTGCTCTCTGTCATCTCCTCTGTCATTTGATGTCACACACAGGATTCTGAGACAGATGAAGTGAGAGAGCATACAGTTTGGAGAAGATAAAGTTCAAAGTCCCCTCAGCCTGTGTTTTGGATCAGTCAGTTTCTATTTTATTCCAAAGATCTTATACTGCTATTGTTGTTATTGATTAACTTTCCTGCCAAAAAATGTAAAGCATTTTTATAAATATTTCTTGCCCCTTTGAGCAATTGAAGTGGAAAAAGAAAAAAAAAACACCTTGAGTTTGAAGGATAAATAGAAAGTTCCAAGGGTCAATATTGAGCCCCCAGGGGACAAGTTGTGTATATCTCTAAGTAGTTGAAATGACTACTATTTTCTTTTAGAGTTGGTGCAAGATTGTCTCCTTGGGGGGGGGGGGGGTTCAGTTGTGCTTTCTCCACTTCTGATTGTGTGCCAAAGTACTGAACTATGCATATGAAAAATTGCCTTAATAGCTTTAAGAAAGACAACTCCAGTGTGTCACTGGAGATGGTTTATGGAAAATGTACAACTCATTTCACTTCCAACATCTTAATTTAATGTGCTTGGTGATCTTCAGAGTTTTCCTTAACACATTGAGGGACCCCGGACAGAGTGTGTTAGCTGATTGTGGGATATGCCTGAGTCTCATTACTTATTAAAGCTGCTACTTAGGTTGACCTGTGAGATTCCCATTCATGTCTTCATGTCCTTGGACTACTACATTTTGTTCCAATAATTCAATGGAAAAGAAAACATTTAACAGTTGAGTAATATGTGTGTGTTATGCACTTGTATGCATGCATGCTTATACTTATTGTTTCTAATATTATAAAATTAGTCTTTGATGAAGAGAATGCTTCAAGTTAGAATACATCTTTCCAATAAAGTAATTTATTAGTGTGTTGTATGAATCAATTAACTAGCCTTTGCTTCAGATTGTTTGTATACTATTGAGTAAGTACATTACTCAGAATTTCTGTCCATTTGAGATTACAACAGTAGAAATGAGCAATTCTACAGTCTAAGGCCCCATCTGCAATGCTATATAATGTAATATTGTGCAGTGGAAATAATCATGAACATATAGTGTGAAAAATAGTCTGAAAATCTCCCCAAGATATTACTACTTGCTCCCAACAGCAATGGGAAGATCGGCATGTTTATTGTTTAATGAACTGTGAATGAATTTGTATAATGTTTTTAATTATTTTTACTGTTTTAACTGTAATCTTTGTTGTTATATGCTGACAGCATCACATCATGCTTATGTGAGGCCACCCTGAGACCCCCTTCGGGGGGAGAAGGGCAGGTAGAAATGCATGAAATAAATAAATAAATAAATATGATGAGTATTGAAGGCTATTTCTTTAACAGGCTTAACGTACATACACATGTATAAGTCTAGAAATTTTAGATAAAAAATTAACCAAAATACTGAGGTAATTTATCCATTGGTCCAATGTAATTACTGTACTTTAATTTTTTTTTAAAAAAAGCTACCCTTCTTTTAATAGAGTAGTAACAAGTGAGAGCTTAGTCTGTTCCAGAACCTTAAAAAGGCATTGATCCCTGCTATTTTTTCTGCTGTGGCAACACCTATGGGTTTTTGGATGCTTGGTGGTGGCGAGTCTTTGTCAATTTCCTTAAAGGAGTGCAGAAATATAGAAAGAGTCAGTACTTCTTGTAGGTTCTGTGGAGCTGGGCTTTCATCCCTCTACTAAGCTTTCATCCCTCTATTAAGAGAAAGGATGATAACTATTTTTGATAAGAATTAATACTGTACCTTAACTTTGATCAAAAAGAAGAGGAACTGTCATTTTCCTTTTGTAGTGTGGGGAATGGGTTTTTGAAGGCCTGGGTAGGAAAAGTGTCAGAGAGGTCAAGAGTAGCAGCCTACTAAGGTGGAATTGGCACTTTCTCCTCTTCATTGAATGACCCTCAAATTATTCATGGGTTATATCAAAATCCACAATTTAACCCCAAAAACCTGTCCTTGACTTGTGCCTGAGGTCAACTTATATATACAATAGGCATACAAAACTTGGGAGTTTAATTCCCTGAGAAAATTGGGAAAATTTCAAGATTTACAGGAAACAGGCCCTTGGTTATATCACATGTTTTTAGTATATGTATATGAAGGAACCCACTGAAGTTGATAAGACATTGATCTGGTTGTTAACCAGAGAGGAGAATACACAAAAGCTCTCTATGTGCCTCTTTCAGTGTCATTATAGATGAGAGATGTGATGAAAATAAGAAAATCTCATCGTAATTTAAGTCCAATGACCCTAGATTTACAAACATACAGTACTTCCCCTTAACAGTGAACTTAACATGTCTTTTGAACTCTAGAAATCTGTTTTGCAGCTGAACCTGTAGAAGTATATGCACATCATCTCAACCTGTGCCCTCCAGCTGTTTTGGCCTTCTATTCCCAGAAGCCCTAGCCAGCCTGTCCAATGGTCAGGAATTCTGGGAGTTGGAGGCCAAACATATTTATATAAAATACATATTAAATACACAAGACAGAGGTTAAAACACAGGACGTGAGTTTAAAATTCATGCTTAAAACTGGCTGGAAAGGTCTGGTGGAAGAGATAGGTCTTCAGATGTGTTTTAAATTCTGACAGCTCGTTTAGCTGCCAAAGCTCTTCCAGCAGGCCGTTCCACAGTCTTCCATCAGACAATGAAAAAGTCCTCCAGGTGATGGTCACCAGTTTGGTTCTGGCTGATTGGTGTAGCTGCCCTGCAGAGGACCTAAGTGTGTAGGGCAGATTGTACGGGAGAAAGCAATCCTCTAGGTAATCTGGACCCAAACCATGTAAACAGAAAATACTGTTTTATGTGCTGAAAACCATATGCCAATTTTACAAAGAACAAGCTTCAACTATAGCTTCATTCTGGACACAAACAGCATTTTCTGCACAGAAAATGTTTGTTTCACCATAAAACACATTCGATATTGAAGGGAGTATGTCCCAAACTGGAAATAGTGTTAAAATGATGCAGTTTTTTGGTGGACTTTCTCACAGTGAGAAAAATATTACTATAATTGCTCACTGCTTTCTTCAAGAATAAACAAAGGAAAGGATTCTACTCCATAGGAGGGCTTTGTCTTTGCTATCTTCCTTGGAACTGAAGTGAAAGGATAGCAGAGAGGCTAAGAAGAAGATAGTTCAGACTGCAGGCTGACAGACTTCTTTCCCATAAGTCTCCCACTTCCTGTAATCAACCATGGTTGTTAGTCATAAGATCTGAAAAGAAGCTGAGGAGTCCCAACAAACAGCTATAGAGGAAGCTAGAAATGCATGTCTTTTGATCATTTCCTTCTCTCACCAAGAACAAAAAAATATTGAAAGTTTTCATCTAACTGGGAAGAAGAGGATTTCCATGTTAATTATTCACTCTTTGGGATATATATATATTTGGAGAAAAATATTTTCTGCAATGACAAAATCCTGTGGTTTATTTTTTTAAAAAAATACATGATTATCTGTCCTATAAATTGTTATTTTAATAATAGATCCTTGTTATCTACTCAGATTTGGTTCCAGGACCCTTGTAGATACCAAACTCTAAGGATGCTCAAGTCCTATCACATACAAGGGTGGAGTAACATGATGGCAAAATCAAGATATGTTTTTTTGATTTTTCAAAAAAAATCAATCTGTGGATGATGAAATTTATGGATGCAGAACTCATGGATATGGGAGGTAAACTATATAGTTTTTCACAAAAGTTTCTGTCTGGCAAATCATCTGGTGATTTTTTTCCTTTCTAACTGAGGTCAAGAACATTTGCAATGTGTTTCACCTCCTTGATAGATAATGACAATGAAGGTAAGATCATGATGACAGAGATGATAACAGCAACAGCATTTTCAGTGTCATCTCTTTTTTTCTGTCTTGGCCCTGACTGTCAAGAAATAGAATATGCATAAAACAAACCCCATCATCATCATGGTAGAAGTAGTTGTCATAGTAACAACCAGAGGAAAAGCTACAAAAAGAATAAGAACAACAGTAACATCAACCTTAAGACCTTTTTGCCACCGCCTTCTCATTTAACACTTTGCTTTTCTATGTAAAGATTTTTTTACACCAGACTCATGGTGAGCTCCATTGTGTCTGATCTGAAGATTGGGGTTTACTGCCCTTTCTCTGTCATTCCAACTAGTGATGGTGATGATTTTGTAAAAAAAACTCTGTCACCATATTTTTCATTCTCCAGTCTTGACAGTCATGTATCCTGCTTTTGCAGAGCTTTTTGGCACATTTATTATCCCCTAGAAAGGCATTACAGAGGGTTGAGGAGTATTTTAAGTGAGTCTGTGTAACTAGAGAAAATAGGCAAGAGTAACATCATACAGTTGGCATTAGGTGGTTGGATGTGCCGGATAAAGAGTGCCTGTTGTGAGTACTGAGTACAGCTGGGCCAACTAGCCTTGCAAGCTCTTCATCCTGCTGTCCTTTGTCTTTCTGTTGTTGAGAATTAAATGAAGCCCTTGCTGAATTGTGCAGATGCTGGGATACGTTTTCATCTGTCAGTCAGCCCAGGCCAAGTTCCAAGCAATCAAAAACAAATTACTAATTACTTTGTTAAAATAGAAAAGGGAATAAATTCCCAGTGGAACACATCACTGCAAAAATATTTATCTAAGCATCTTATGCATAGTGCAGTAACAGTGTATAGCTTCAAACAAGGAAACTAACTTGATGAAAGCTTGAAAATACAGATTAAAACACACATAATAAAATAAAATTATCAACAACACATCTTAAAAAAACATATTACAATCACAAACAAACATTTTAAAACCATAATGAATGATTGATTAGGTGCTGAATACAGAGAGCTCATGGTATATGCAATAGTTTCTAAATACAACCAAGGGAAAGTGCCAGATTCAATTCAAATTAAATAAGGCCCACCTGGGAGGGTAATGTTCTTAGCCATTGAAAATGTCAGGGTTGCAGGAAGGAGGGCCAAACTAAAATGCTCTTTATAGCTAAATAACTGCCCGTGAAGCCTTCAAACCATTGTATATATTAAGGGTGTCTTCTTCTTATGTTTTGCTGAACAAGAGATAAACAATTTAATAAAAGGCTCAAGCCGATTAAGGTAGTAACAGACTTTAGCCCAGATGGTCTCCTTAGTCTTCCCAGTATTGGAAAATACTGAGATTGAAAGCAAGAGAGATAGAGAAACCATGTATACAATGGAGATAGTATCAGACAGAGCAATGAAAGCAGATGTTCCCTTGCTGCCAGCTATGCAGATCCTCCCTTAGCAGCAAAACACAGGTGGGTTTGCAATGATATCTATTGCACATCAAAGAGAAAAAGAGGTGAAGTATGGCCATCTCAACTAAAAATAGCAACTTAGTACAATGATTCTGAACATCACAACAGTACAGGGAAATTAAACAGAAGACTGGAATGATCAACAATAGCAAACAATAACGCTTGAATTATGAAAATGAAATATGTGGAGTAGCAGGACCTTTTTCCATAGTATAAGTTGATTTCCCACAGATTATCAATAGTTATGTGAGCCAGTTGTGGTTTGAGAATTGGACTTCAACTCTGGGATACCAGGGTTCAAATCTCAACTGGGTGACCTTGGCAAGTCATGACTTTATGGTACAAGTTAATTATTCTATTCACATGTTGCAAACAGAAAGATATGTGACCCCCCCCCCCCCCTACACACACACTTTATTTTTCAGGAAAATCCAGAAAATAATATTTTTCTGCTTTCTTCCACTTCAATATTTGTTGTCTTCTTTTACCTGGACACATTTTTTAACCACACACAGATGTTGTTCAATCATACATGTCCCAATTTTTATCTGTGAACTGTGGAAGACTATAGCAGTCCCTAGTGCTTCTCATCAAGTTCCAAAGAGATAACATTAAGTGGTGGCAATGAGTGCAAAGGGATTTGTACCTCAGTGAAGCAAACCAAAACCCCTGGAAGCCAAGAGTACTTTGAAAAGTCATTCTGATCTAACATTTTTGGCTGTCAAAGAAAATGTTAATATGGGCTTCATAGCCTTCATTGACTAGAAAGTCACTTCTGGATAGCTCTATGATGTCCAGAGGCTTTCAGTCCTTAACACACAATAATTCGATCAAACCTGTTTAGCTAAGGGAAGTTAGTGAATACTCTGAAATTCTATAGCAGCCCCACACTTTGGGCACAGTGTGGAGATTGCAAACAGATCTGATGCAGACCACAATGGCTGCTACTGCCATCCCTCTTTTTCTAAGTTCATTCAGTGCAAAGAAAAGGGGTCAGACCTGACCCACATCACCATCATCACTGCAGATGGCTGCAGAACCTTAGCAAAGCTAGTAACGTTTAAGGGTGTCCATGCTGACATGAGTAGAGGCATTTGCATAACTAGGAAGCAGGAGTGAGGGGCACTTTCCTTCTTCTCCCTGATTGCAAGAACTCCTCTACTGATGCCAGCATGGGACACAAAAAACAGCCTGGAGCTCTCCCGAAGCTCTGCAGTTATTTGACAGTAGTAAGAGCAACAGAGAAGGTAAAGTGATGGATTGAATCAATTTCAGTCTGGCTGAACTATATACACTCCACCTTGCTGCCACTTTGTATTGGCTTTGCATTGACCATTCAAGAGCTGACTGGTGTAGATGAGCTCAAAGAGTCACAGAATCGGTCTTGAGAGTATGTATACATTCACATGTAAAAATACTTATGACCATTGAGTTCCATGTTTGTTGGTAAGGAGGGTATAAATAAAATGATTAAGATGAAGAAAAAGGGAGAAAGTGAAAAGGAGGATCATATATGGATCATATATCATATAAGGATTTAATTTGTTGCTGTTGTTAACTACTGTCAAGTTGACATTGACTTGGTGACTCCATGAATGAGTGATCTCCAAGCCCTCTATTTAATTAGGGGTGCATTCATTATTTTCAGTAGTCTCAAGTAGTCTCACGTAATATGTCTATATTTCAGCTTAAAATCTTGGTTTTTCTTTTTCATTTATATCTTGAGCAGATATTTGGTAAAATTTATGAAATAGATTTAAAACATAAAGGATTTGTTTGAGAGGATTTAATAGTGTCAAGACCATATCACCTGCAAATAACTTTAACAAAATTTTGGCTATTCGTTCTGATACTTGAAAGATGTTGGTCTTCCTGTATAGCAACAGGCAGTGGATATTTTTTTCATGTCAGGAGTGACTTGAAAAACTGCAAGTCATTTCTGGTGTGAGAGAATACGCCATCTGCAAGGACATTGCCCAGGGGATGCCAAGATGTTTTGATGTTTTACCATCCTTGTGGGACACTTCTCTTCATGTCCCTACATGGGGAGCTGTTGCTGATAGAGGCAGCTAATCTGCGCTCTCCCCGGATTTGAACCTCCAACCTGTCAGTCTTCAGTCCTGTTGGCACAAGGGTTTAACACATTGCGTCACCAGGGGCTCCAAGCCAGTGGATGAAGAGGAAGAAAGAGAATTTCATTATATGGATCAGATATCCTTATAATGATCATATCTAGTTCCTAGGGCTATAGGTATGGATGAAAAATTGGGTATTGCCCTACTCCAAAAAAGTAGTTCAATAGAACTGCAGAACATTCACCATAGCATGGCAAAGTATGGAAGGTAAGCTGTATGCCTTTTTAATCTGACCTCCAAATGCTTGCTTTACAGTCCCTTCTTTTCTGTATTTTTCTTCTTTAACTTTCATCTGGCCTTGGGTTGGACAGCCCTTCAAACAGAAGGGGCCTACAAACAGACACCTGCCCTTTGACAGCCATTCAAACAGAGAAATGGCCACCCTACAGGCTTTGCAGCTCTGGTTGGATCTCATATTATTCACTATACAGACACTCTTTCAACACAGGGAAAACGTGACATATGGAGTGTCCCCAAGCTCCAGAGCTGTTGAAGCAACTGAAAGTAGCAGAATGACACAGTCAGCTGTTTTTGTTCTCAGCACAAACAGTAACTTAGAGCAGTATTACTCCATTAGTGCCATGAGCCCAACTTTTGGAAAATCATATATTTACAGAGTGTTTCTTACTTTCATACTCCAGATGGCAAAGAAGCCTCTCCAAACAAATCACCTTTCATCACACCCATCCCTTTGCAACAGAGTAACACAAATATGTGCTTTAATAATGTATTGCATCTCTTTTATTTTTATTGCTGCTACAGTTTGAGAAGAGCAACCACAAAATGCCTCTTTAGACAAACAAGAAAATGAATACCAGTAACATATAACGTCAGTGGGTGGCTTGCCATCGAAAATGGGATCACAGAGGATAGATTAATTTGCAGAGAGGCAGAGAAACCTAAAACATGTCCAGCAGCCTCCCTGGTTTTTTTTAAATTTACATTGAAGAAAGTGATCAATTGTTGAAAAGCAATAAAAGATTTCTGCTAATATACCTGCTGTCAAGTTGACACTTGTCAAGCTGGGTTTATGATAATCATGGAATAACAACCTCCCCTCTGAAATGATGCCCCTTCCCAGAGTTTCAAGCATAAGTAGATCCTAAATCAAAGTGGAGTTATGGAACAAGGCTAAGTGGGGTGGGAATCAGAAGAGATTTGTGAACTCATTTAAGGGGAAGACCAAACGGCAAATGTACGGACTTTTTTTAAAGGTGCAACTTGTCAGACTCCCCCCCCCCCCCGTCCCCCGATATTGTACACAGATAAAAGCATTTTTGGTTTTTGGTAGGAGTTTTTTTTTAATTTCTCCCTGATCTATAATGGCTTCATCACACTTAATAAGTGTCCTAGAATCATAGAATCAAAGAGTTGGAAGAGACCTCATGGGCCATCCAGTCCAACCCCCTTCCAAGAAGCGGGAATATTGCATTCAAATCACCCCTGACAGATGGCCATCCAGCCTCTGTTTAAAAGCTTTCAAAGAAGGAGCCTCCACCACACTCTGGGGCAGAGAGTTCCACTGCTGAACGGCTCTCACAGTCAGGAAGTTCTTCCTCATGTTCAGATGGAATCTCCTCTCTTGTAGTTTGAAGCCTCCTAGGAGGCTTCAAGCCTTCTTCGGGGCTGGAGCCCACACCAGTCATCACACTATGTTTTGTGACTTCTGGTGAAAGTCCTGCTCCTAACTGGGGTGGAAGCATTCTTGGACACATCTCCCCAAACATTAAGGTGCTTCTGTCCTGTTTGGGTAACTCCTCCCTGTGTGATGGGGGAAGCGATGCCATGCTGGAGCTGTGTACAAGCCTGCCATTTCAGCACACTTGCTGGCAAAATGACATCTGGGAAGGGGCTCCCTGTGATGTGTTTAGAATTGGGGAGGATTCATGTCTAGTTTCATGTCATCTGTTCTGATATTGTATCCTGAATTCCAAAGAGCAAGATCATTCAGCTGTGGTACTCTAAGATATAATGGTCCAGAATATCTGGAAAGCAGGCTATCTTGTTCCTCTGAAACAAACTAAAAGAGGCAGTAAACGCTAAGCGTAAATTCAGACGTTAGTTCTTTAAATTCATAGAAAGTGTGTACATCATCTTGGTGCTTAGAATTTTCAGAACTCACAATCTACTCTCTGGTTGAGACAGGAATGGGCAACATGACTGTCCATTTGTTTTTTGGACTGTAAACTCCATCGACCATAGCCAGCAAAACCAATGATGAGGAAAGAGGAGACTTAAAATCTGACATCTGGAAAGCTGCAAATTGCTTGGGTTAAGATGAAGTGCCTCTATTTATAACCTAGAATACAGTATTGGATAAATTTCTTTACAGTTCTGCATAGATTAGGAGTAATTGGCATATTTATCATGTGAAAGCCAAAACTATTCCAATAAAAATAGATAAAATGGTAAGGGTTTTTTGTCCTGGGTTAAAATTAATCACAGAGGGGAGGCATTTTCAGGGAATGATTTCTTCCATTGCTTCCTGATGAATTTGTCAATAAGGCTGAAATGAGAAAGCTTGTGCTACTGGCTTTCACACCATTAAACTGGTGCTTTGGATTTTATGCAGAAGACCTTTCCAAGGTGTTGAACAGTCTCTGGGAGTATGATTCAGGACCTTGGATAGATTCTTTAAAGCTCAAACTAAAACCCAGACCTATTTCATCATCTTCACTGACTTATAACAAAGAGACCTGAGAATTAAAGAAGGACACGAGAAGCTTTTATTTCTCTGATACATTTTAAAAATCACTTTAGTACCATTGAAACCCCAAACTAAATCCACTGTCAGTTCAAATCAAGCTGAATATTAAAGCACAATAGAATACTAGATAAGAATTACTCCAGAGCCCATAGCTTCTTTCTAGTCTCAAGATGATAACTTAATTGCATATTTTATGCTCTTCCATGTTGACAGCACCTGGTGGAGTCAGTTGAATGGTTGAATGCAGTGCCCTGCCAAGAATATATCTCCCTAAATAAGACAGCTTGGAGAAGATCTATTAAAAGCCTCCTAGTGATTCATTACCTCTCTAAAATGCAAAACCACAAAAACCAAATGAAATAATGAGCATATACAGTTTCTATGCCTGTGACCACCAAAGCCTTTAGACACATATTGGATTAGGTTAGTTGGATCCAAAGATGTCCTTCTGTCTGGTTTATTAGAAACAAAGATGGCACAATTGCCCTGGAGCTTAGAACAATTACTTTTTTGGAATACATATCCCATAATCTTTCAACCAATATGTGATTATCAACTTGCTGCTCTCCAGATACTCTTGGATTGCAGTTTCCTTAATGCCTCACCACAGCTTGCACTGCAAGGGATGACTGGAGTTGTAGCAACAGTATCTGGAAATTCAAAAGGTTGATCAATCCTGCTGTAGACTATCTTGTGTGAGAAACATAGCTACATTCACAGGCATTCTGCTTGTTTTAACAAATATACATTTCTTTCTGCCATCTAATGCAATGGAATGGCCATAAATGCAGAAAAACTGTGTATGAAAAGAATCATTTACCTCAATTTTATTATCTTCACCATTAGAAAGCGTCCAGTGAACAAGAAATATCACACATTTTACATATTATGGCATGATGTGTGTGAGTATTTCATTTTAGAGCACCTGGTGGCGCAGTGGGTTAAACCCCTGTGCTGGCAGGACTGCAGACCGACAGGTTGCAGATTCGAATCCAGGGAGAGGCAGATGAGCTCCCTCTATTAGCTCCAGCTCCTCATGTGGGGACATGAGAGAAGCCTCCCACAAGGATGATAAAAACATCAAATCATCCAGGCATCCCCTGGGCAACATCCTTGCAGATGGCCAATTCTCTCACACCAGGAGTCACTCCTGACACAACAAAAAAAATTAGAGCACCATTCATTTGATGCAATGTGTAGACTACTGTGAACTGTAAGCAGAGTTGTAGGTGTATTGTCGAAGGCTTTCATGGCCGGAATCACTCAGTTCTTGTGGGTTTTTTCGGGCTATATGGCCATGTTCTAGAGGCATTTCTCCTGACGTTTCGCCTGCATCTATGGCAAGCATCCTCAGAGGTCTGCTGGAGCTTTTTTTTTCCCAGCTCCAGCAGACCTCTGAGGATGCTTGCCATAGATGCAGGCGAAACGTCAGGAGAAATGCCTCTAGAACATGGCCATATAGCCCGAAAAAACCCACAAGAACAGAGTTGTAGGTGTTTCCAAATTAAAGGGCAATACAGGAGCTCATCTGCAGAATGGAAGGTATAAATCAGGCTACTGCTCTGTAAAGAAATTGAGCAATATCACCTAGACTCTCAGATGACCTCTTGTCTCCCCCAACTTCACTATAGAGAAATATTCCCACAATTATGAGTAGATGAGCTATCTCAGAACTCTGAGTATGTTGGTCCCAATGAAGACCCATCATTGTTTCTAGAGAAAACTCACGAAGTTCCACCCAGCTGGGCGATGTAGGCATAAGGAAATAAGCTAGTTCATACCAAAAACAGCAAAATCGGGCTTCCAATTTCCTATCCACTTCCTCTGTGAGAGCACCACTCTGTTTTACAGCCTCCTCTCACGGGAACTACTTGCATTGTTCAGGTGAGATATATGGAAATGGAAGCATTGACTGAGCAAGCACACCTTAATGGAATGATCATTGGCTGTGGACTGAAGATTTCCCTCAGGGACAGCTCTGCAAGGATAGCTGTGAAATATACCTCTTGATAGGCAGGTCCAGATTAAAAGCAGGAGAAAAGAACATAAATATCCATACATTGCATATTGCAGAAATAATAACAATAAAATCATTAGGCAAAAATTCAAAATTAATAACTACAGTCAAATCAAATACAAATTTTATTATGAAATAAATCAGTTATGTGTTTGACACCACTGTTTTCTCAACTTTTAAATCAATGTCTTGATTGCTGCTTGTTTCAGGGGTCATTGCAACAACACAGAGAAGACTAACAAAATTTCGAAGGGGGTGTTCCACATGGAGGATAATCAGCTTTTTTATCTTTCCCTGGATATCTATATATATATATATCACTCATATTTTCCATGCTACCACAGCTTTAGCTATGACAAAGACTGATCCCATTTTGAAGAAAAAACCATGCATTTATGAAGTTTCCCCTTGTGTGATGTTCAAGAAAGTCATGAAAAGCCAGCTTTTCTTTTGTGTAACACAAAAGAGAAGATAGCAATCAGTTGGCCTATCTCTGACATATCCAGCACTGAACTGACAGACAGTGACGAAAATATGCACTGCTAGATTTCAGTAGCATGGCTACTGAAAATATCTCAAAATCACTTTAAAACAAAGTGTATCGTGAATGCATGTCTTATTTTTAATAGTGCAGTTCTTAATGGCTTTTGGAAGCCCACTTCATCTTAAAATAAGCCTCATGCTCAATATATGTTTTGATTTTAATGGAGAAGGGCAATAGTCACTTGTCCCTGTAAGAAGGTCTTGTGAAAGGGATATCAAGCATACTAAAATAGGTTATATTTTTCTAAAGATCCATTACAATTCTGCACCTATCTTCCAATGTACTCTGCCCAGTTTTGTATAATCAGCAAACCTGATAAGGATTCTCTCAACCCTGTCATCTGCCTTATGTTACTCAATGGCTGAGGATCTTAAAAAAGGTCCTTAGCCATTGAGTCTTAATACTCTAAGGGTAGTTCTAAGACTTCTAAGCCTAATGTTAATCTGGATCCACCAAGATGTAACAAATTCATTTCTTTTCTGAGCAGCTGCAGGCTCATAGACAGAATGAAGCTCATAGACTAGTTTCGAATCAATCAACAGCTTAATTTATCTGTTGGTTATTATAAAGAAGATAACCTGAGCTAATTCGAGGATAGAGTATTTAAAAACATTTGAAAAGCATTTTCCATGTCTTCTAATAGTCATTTTAAAAATCTACCAGCTGCAACCACAGTACGTTTATTTGCAGAAATATATTTCTTGCTTGTATGCTTATTGCTCACCTTATAATTGATTAAACCTGAGTATTCTCTGAGCTTTGGCTCAACTGGAACATCTGTGTTCATGAGTTTCTACAGCTAAATAAGCTCCCTTTGTGCTCTGTTTTCTCAGCTAAATAAGCCCCTTTGCGTCAGTAGGTGAACCTTTTTGCTAAGCCACAATTTTCCAGGTATCAAACGGGGATTATAATGGGTGGCAGTACACTTGTAGGAATAATGAGATAAGCTTTGCAAAGCACTTTGCACACTAAAAGTTTGATAATGATGAAAAGTAATAATCATAAATGACTGTTATAGTAAATGCTGACTCCATGGTAGGTTTGACTTATAGGAGACCACCTGATTTTGGCCAGCGCTGTCAAATAAATGTCATAGAATATCACCATGCTGATTTGCAAATGGACAATTTCCTCAGAAACGTCTCCACAAGGAGAAATTTGGCTCAGTATTCACAAGACTGTACTTCCCTTGTAAAATGAGTTGGCAACGTTCAGTTGAAAATTAAGCAGAAAAAGCCTAGGTAACTCAACTTTCTTCACCACTTTCCCCCAGACAACAGATGGAATATCTGTGTTAAAGAAGAAGAAGAACTGCTTGTATTGCTGGATTTCCTTTCTCAACTTTCTCCCCCAGCAAAGTTTACAACATGTACAAGTTTACAACATCAACATTCTTTTCTAAATATTTAGCCCACTAAATGAACACATCCGACATGTAAATGGGTCCCCACCACAGAAGCACATCAGTCAACAGTATGCTACCTACATTTTTTATCTGTTCTTATCTGGACAACACCATCTCTTTTTTTTATAACACTGAAAACCCAGACATACTATCTGAGGTTAGAAAAATACACTAACTGACAGACATTGTAATCATTTTTTAAAAAAATGGAAACAAAAAGTACAGCTATTTTCTTTTCATATTAAACCACAATCCTGAGAGTTAACCATTTCTGAGAGATTTTAAAAAGTGACAGACAAATGCAAAGGCATGAAGGTGTTTTGTAGCAACCCTGCCATTAGCATAGCCATGGTGGTTTTCATGTCTTCTGTGTGACATATTACTCAGTGAGTAAATTGGTCCTGATAATTTCCAATGTGAAGAACAAGAAACACTTGTGTCTTTGTATCCGGCAGATTCTTTTTATAGAAAATTGAAGTTCGCTATATATTTATTTATTTATTTATTTATTTGCTATACTTGTATACCGCCGTTTCTCAGCCTAGCCGGCGACTCAACGCGGTTTACAACAACTTATAACAGACAGCAGTATACAGTTTAAAAGCATAAAAACACGATCCACAATACATATATCAATAAACCATCCAATTCATCTCTTGACTAAAATCGCGATCCAGTTTCGTCATCCAAATTGCCAGTCCTTCAATCATTACACTTATTGCACTGAGTTAACCGAACGCCTGCTCGAACATCCAGGTTTTTAGTCTTTTCCGGAAAACCATCAATGAGGGGGCTGATCTTACCTCCATGGAGAACTCTAGACCACCATCATTGCATAGTTTCTTGGTTGCTGGTTGTACTACCAAAAAGCAACAGTTTCATGTAGTTCTTGTTATTGTTGCTGTTGTGGGGCCTGACGTAATTTCCAGCTTATTGTAACAAGATGCCCTTAAGGCAGGGGTCCACAAACTTTTTAAACAGACGTCCAGGTCATAATCCCTCAAACTGTTGGAGGGCCGGATTATAATTTGGAAAAAAAATGAATGAATTCCTATGTACACTGCACTTATCTGTAGTGTAAAAAAAAAGACTTTAAAACAATAAAATAATTAAAACAAAGAACTATTTTAACAAATATAAACTTATTAGTATTTCAATGGGAAGTGTGGACCTGCTTTTGACTGATGAGATAGGATTGTTATTGTTGTGTACTTTCAAGTAGTTTCAGACTTAGGTTGAACCTGAGTGAGGGCCGGGTAAATGGCCTTGAAGGGCCATATCCGGTCCCCGGGCCTTAGTCTGAGGACCCCTGCCTTAAGGTATTTAGGGTATTTAGGCCTTTAATTTTACAATGTGCTACTTCTGCCCAATTATTTCCTCCAGAGGTTTTGTTTTCAGCCATTGATCTATCTCTCTATGTTGTTCTGAGTTCTTTCTTTTTTTCTTCTCCACATTCTCAGTTGAGGACACTTTTGTGTTCTAGGCTTTGTATGCTTTACATTAGCTGTGTTGGTCATCCTGCAAAAATCAATTAAGATGGAAAATCCATCCTGTGTGGTGGGTTTTTTTTGTTTTTTTTTTTTTTTTTGGTCAGCCAAAGGGCACAAAATACATACACACTTGCTTTCCAATCTTCACAATTTTCTTCAACAAGTGAAAGATGGATTGAACAAAATCATGTAGGCAAAAGAATGTAAAATTGTTTTGGTTACAACATATGCATTTTAGGTTTTGATGGTACTGCAAGTATATGCATGCAGATGTAAAGTGAGGACTTATTTCCCCACTCCTTGTGGCCATAAACTGAGTAGGAACAAAGGGAATAAAAGAGGATCAATAAATTTTATTTGGGTTGTAGGTTTTTTGGACGATATGCCATGTTCTAGAAGCATTCTCTCCTGATGTCAGGAGAGAATGCTTCTAGAACATGGCCATATAGCCCAAAAAACCTACAACAACCCAGAGATTGCAGCCATGGAAGCCTTCAACAAATTTTATTTGACTGCAGTTGGGGTGATTTGGATGATGATTTTAACCTAGCAAACTGTTTTTTAATGTATATTTATAACTATTTTAATGTATATGGCTGTATTTTATTATGTGTTTTACATTGTGTTGGAACTTGTCCTGAGTCCCCCCTTGGAGGTCGAGAAGGGCATGGTATAAATGTTATAAATAAATAATTTAAAGATTTAAAGCAGCCCTCCTTTGAAACCTCCAGAAACTTCACAGTATCACTCCTATAATTCTTTAACTTTAATCATTCCAGTTGAAGCTGAAAGTCCTAAAGTTCTGAGAAAAATGGGGGGGGGGGGATGCAAGATGTTTAAAATGGCTTTTGGTTCATTTTTAAGTAAAATCTGGCTCTGGATTCCATACCTTTTGATCTTTCTTACAATCACTGCTTGTCAGGCATAAGTAGGTGGCCTGATTTACTACTACATTACTCTACATTTTGCTGCATTTAATCCTTTGATTTCATGGCCCATGGATTCTAATGATACATTTTTTAGATGTGATAGCCTTACAATGACTCCTTGGATTAGAAGTTAAAGAGGGGGAATTTAAATAGGCAGCTCAATGTATTTGAAGATATATGGGCAAGTAGGATACTATCCAAGAAACCAAAAGAAATGAGCGCTGTATTTTCATACTCAGCTGAAGATACCATGGCATCTTCAGCTGAGAATTTTATAATACTGCCATTTCTTCGTTCTTGACTTTCTTCCCATATATCTTCTTCTTCTGTATTGCTGCTCTAGTCCCAGTGCAGCAATAGAGATCATGAGAAGAATCACATCCATAAGTGTCAGAAATAAAAGACTTTTAAAAAATCTGAGTCCATTAGACATTCAGTGGTTGGCTATCAATAAAATTGTAGCTACAGAGTGTAGACACCCTCATCCCCATGCAGAGGGATATCCCAACAAGAATCAGAATGTATAGGATCCCGGTCATTACCATTATTTTACTTGCTTCATGTGTCCAGTGCACCTGTTGCTCAAAGGTTGCCTTATTCAGTACTATACTCCAAATTTGTGACATATCTTTGGATTCATATTGATGCATCTGCTCTTCCTTCTCTTCATTTCTATACCAAGTGTGTGAAGAATTTTTCTCCATTTCTCATCATGGATTTCTGAACAAGCACTGTACATTAAAGCTAATTTGTATGTGTGATATAATAAACTATAAAACAGATACAATTTTACAGAACTATTTTAAGAGGAAAAAACACCCTCATGTTCAAGTTAAAAATACCTCCATTTGCAACGCATAATATAGATTCCTCCCAGAGCCTGGGGTGTATACTTGAGTTTATTCATTTCCTTATGTTTGACATTGTATTCTAGGGAGATGGTAACTCTGCTTACATGAATTCCTAGCAATGGCTTTCCCTGACTCTGTTTGGCAACTTTTAAATAAAATTTTCAGCGCTGGAGCTGTAAGGTCATTATTTGTCATGTATTCTGTTTTAATCTGTAAAACAGTGAAATGTGGTTGTTATTGTACCCGTCTGTAGCACCAAAGTGCAATTTCATTGCTTTGGAATAAATACATTTAAGATTATGTGCATTTTTCAGTCAAGCCTGACATCTAACTTCATGAATAAAAAAGGCCCTATTAATCATGAATCGATAGAGTCACATACATTGTATTTATCATTCTTGTGAGTGAATGAGTTGTCTTCTGTTAATAGTCTTTTGAGCTGGTAGATAGTAATTATACAATACAAATAAGCCAATTTCATTATCATCCATTTTTATCCTAGTATATCCTCTTTAAAAAAAACAGGAAGAAAAAGTGACTCTAATTTTCTGTGTGGATGAAATTGTTAAAAGAGACTTAGGCAGTTCCAAGTACTGTCTGAAATACGAATTTGCATGCTTACCTAAATAAAAATAAATGCATTTGCTGTCTGGGAATCTTAGAGAAATAGAAGCAATCTAAATAAGGTCTGGGTCAGAGGTGACTAATTAAAGCAAAGAAGATCTAAATCAATGATAACGAACCTGTTTTAATGATCTCTGTCGATCTATTGCTGGTATGAGTGTCAAAGTTGATGACCATTGTTATGGCCCTAGAACCTTGAAGGGAACACCCCAGGCCTTCAAAACTGAGCTGATGTTCCAGAAAGGCTCCAATGAGCTGACCATTATGGTCAGCTCCTTCTCTCACCTTACATGCACATTTCCTATGGACAAAAGTTGACCATTGGCAAATAGGGCTGAAAAGGAACTTTCCCACTCTTGTTGATAGGAGATGAATGACTATGGCAGGGTGTTTACTTTCCATATAGCAATCAGATTGATTTTTCAGATGCGGCTACCTTCAGTCTTCTTGCATGTTACTCTTCTTCTTTGCTCTTTAATATTATTACTCTGTTGCACTCTAGCGAAGGTACATGAAAGGCATCAGGAAGGACCTATTTTTGAGAGAAGTGGAAATCAGATACCCTATCCTTACTGGGGAATCCAAAGTGCTATTGGATAGTGGCATAGCTTCATAGGCCATCCAAGCCAGCCTCATGATGCCGGTGCAGACTTGCGCCTGTGTGAAAAAATATATGCTTCCATGTGTTTAGTAAACCCAGTGCTCTATTTCCTGTTGTTCCCAATTCAGAAATTGATTTAATTTACTCAATTCGGGTGGGGGAAACAATCTAGAAAACACAAAGCTGAAACTTGGCAGAAAATATCTCATTGTGTAACAAAAAAGAAAGGAAAATTGAAACTTACCATGCTCTCATATCAGAATAAGAGAAAGAAGGATTTATATCTCTAGTGGTACACTCTTAGAGTATGAAAGGAAGTCATTTTTAAAACTGGATTTTCACCTCAAAGATTAATCTTATATCTCTTTTGCTGAAACATATCCTATCCCAACTAGTGGTAAACAAGGGACAACAAAATGTATAACTGAATACTGATAAACATGATCTAAAATTTAAAGAGAACATGTAGGATTTAACATGAGAATTGGGAGTGGGGTAGAACCTATTAGTGAAAACATCTCATTCCAACATATTACTTCAAGGAATCTCTGTGTTTGTAATGTATATGACTTCCAGTACCTAGCACAAATAATCAGCCACTAATGACAAAATGGCATGCATTTTAAATGTTGCCTCAGAGAATCTATAAGGATTTTGTGCTACTATATCTGGTTTATTTTCCTTTCTGCCTCCTTACTTTCAGATGGAGTCTTCCGGATGCTAAGCTAAAAGACTGTTTCTCCCTACAGGTCAGAGGATGAATTGCAGCAAAATGGGCTGTTAAGGCTGCTGAACTTCACTGCCCGATTTGTGCATACTGAACGAAGCAATAAGATCCAAAGGCATGCAGATACAACCACATACACATCCAAATTATTGTGAGCTATCTTCATATCAAATACAAATCTTGGGATAGTTCTCCAGCACACAGAAAACAAAAACATTTGAAAGGCATGGAAAATGTAGAGTTAATCTTATCATGGCATTTTTCAAAACACAGCAAGGGAAGAGATATATGATGACTCTCCAAAGTCACAGTTGGTGGGCAGTGAATCAATTTATCAGCAGGGCAGTATTATCACAAAGATTTAAATGCTGCATTTCAATAACAGCAACCAGTTGGTTGCCACCCTTTTTTATTTCTGTGGGTTGAATCACTTCACTGATTTTAAACCTGTTTTGTTTTTTTCAGTTGAAAAATATTGCTATTTTCAGAACTGGAACTTTGAGACAGCTTTGTCATAAAAAATAAAGAGCTCAGTAGCATTTTCTTTTCAAATTATATATTTATATATATATATAAATGTCCTTTCTATTTTAACTTCATACCACAGTGAACGATCTGTCTTTTAAGTCTTTTACCTAGGATTTCTGTTTCCTTACTCTAGTTTCCCATCTTTCACTTTCCTATCTACCATACCTTTGTCACTAATCTGGGAAATGAAGTTCACCTATTTTATCTAAATTTCATGAACAAGGTTGTCATTTTCCCTGAAGGCATTTACCAACAGTATGTGTTGCAGCTTCCCAGTCAACATTATTTCTCTCTGTAGGATAACTGGCTGTTCTTTCCTATATCAAGCTATTAAGTATGATGGTAGACCATTAGGTTGACTTTTCTATGGTTCATCCATTGTCATATAACTTCTGTTGAAATACCATACTTTGTTGAAGGTAACAGCAAGTCCTAGGCCATATTTACACTACCATATAATGCAGTTTCAAGCTGCATTATATTGCAGTGTAGATGGAACCCTATTAAGGGATATATTCAAACACATCAATATCACCAAGATTCTCAATGAGACCATATAGAAATACAAATTTCTGAGAATGTCCACAAAATGTATTCATACTCAAATACATAAATCTCTGTTGGATAAAAAGAACCTGTAAAGAACCAAGATTACTTTGTTGCACTCTAGCAAAGGTGCATAATGGGCATTGGGAAGGGTTTATTTTGGAAAGGAGTGGAAATAGGATTCCTTTTCCACACTGAGGGAACCACAAAGTGCTATTGGATAGTGGCAAAGCATCAAAGCTATCCAAGCCGGCCTCGTGATGCTGGTG
This sequence comes from Anolis sagrei, assembly GCF_037176765.1. Classification (NCBI taxonomy): domain Eukaryota; kingdom Metazoa; phylum Chordata; class Lepidosauria; order Squamata; family Anolidae; genus Anolis; species Anolis sagrei. Next base: position 117,890,659 of record NC_090021.1, read on the forward strand.
TAGACTTGGGTCTCTGTGAAAAGTATATGGACCTCTTCACTAGTAAAAATTAGAGAAGCTCAAGCTTTTCGATATCTCTTTCAGACTTTCTGAAGCTTATGTAAAGATGAGTGAGTACAGATTTCTTTAAATTTTATTTCCCCATTAACCTCTATTTATTGCATATTCATTCAATGCATGCTTAAGTAAGAATTCAGTTGTTCAGTGAAATCCGATTTTTTTCCCACTGGGGAAAACCAGAAAACCACTTTTGCTTTTTTGGGACCAAACTGCCCAACTATACATATTCAAGAAGGGCTGTCAGCACAGACGTGCTGGTTGAAATGATGAAAGGTTACACTCCCGGACGTTCCCATTGCAACCTTCTCTTCTGAAGTGCGAGGGCTGAGCATGTCCTCTTCCTTTGTCTATTGTCCACAGAGGAGGAGATGTGAGAGAAACCTGGCACATGCTGTGCAGTGACTCTTCCGCATCTCCATGGAAACAGCACATCAGCACATCTCTCGATGGCCATTATTAAACAAGGACACTGTTATTATCCAATAATAAACAGCCTTGCTCTTCAGGATAACTGGGGCCATCTGTTAGAATGTGAAGTGGGTGTGGATTCGTAATGTAGGCATGCCGAGAAACACATTAGGAATCTTTTCTGTTTGGAGTCATGCAGTTAGAAGTGTGTAATTGCCACACACAATGCACTGTCAAAGCATACCAATAGGCATGATAGTATTAAAGAAAAAAACATCTGGCCATTTATCCTTGCTTTCTCCATAGGATAGAGATCTATATATGGTTTCACCAGAGAACGTTGTGGGTACCACTTGCTGTCTGAAGATTTACAGGCTGACATATTTGCGTAATATACATCACCCTTCATCTCTTTCTTCACCTTCCTACCTCCCCCTCAATAAATAGAAACTTTCAGCATGAGAAGGCAGTTTTCAGAGTTTCCTCCTTCCCTGAAGTTAGTTTGACAAAAACTGTGTTATTATATGCCAGATAGTAATTGCCCCAAAGTTATTCGATGTGCTTTATGAGTGAAGAGGGATCGGGTTTAGGATCTACCTAGTTCTAACCATTGCAAAGTAACTTGTCAAAGTTATCTGTATTTAACTCATAGAACCATAAGACTGGAAAGGGTCTAGTGTGGAAATCAACAGTATGACTCTCACCCACATGGAACCAATACCTGCAGTTTCTCTTACCCACATTAGACAGAATATGTTCTCCCTCAGAATTTTCTAGGTTCTCCAATGTTATGCTTTCCCTAGAATAGGGGTGTCAAACTTGTTTTCACCAATGACCACATCAGCTTTATGATTGCATTCAAAGGGCCGTTTATAATTGTAAGACTGTATTCCCCGTAGTCACCTACAGATGTGAGAGCTGGACCATAGGGAACGCTGAGCAAAGGAAGATAGATGCTTTTGAACTGTGGTGTTGGAGGAAAGTTCTGAGAGTGCCTTGGACCGCCAGAAGATCCAACCAGTACATACTTCAGGAAATAAAGCCTGACTGCTCACTGAAGGGAAGGATATTAGAGGCAAAGGTGAAGTACTTTGGCCACATCATGAGAAGACAGGAAAGCTTAGAGAAGACAATGATGCTGGGGAAAAAGGAAGGAAAAGGGAAGAGGGGCCGACCAAGGGCAAGGTGGATGGATGGCATCCTTGAAGTGACTGGCTTGACCTTGAAGAAGCTGGGGGTGGCCACAGCCGACAGGGAGTTCTGGTCACGAAGAGTTGGAAGCGACTGAGCGACTGAACAACAAACATAAATGTGACTATGTTGCCCTGGCATAAATAAAATGATGTGGAGGGTTAGATTTGGTCCATGGGCCTTGTATTTGACATGTTAACACAGAGCTGCTTTGAGCCCCTATGTAAGAAAAAATGGGATTAAAAAGTAAATAAAAACAGTCATGCCAGAGGACTTAGCAAATTCCACTCTAGGGATTCTCTAGGTCCTCCAGGATGACTCTCTAGTAAGTAATTTTTAATAGGATATGCTATTATCCATGGTTTCCCATTCTCACTGTATAGTTAGGGATATATTGAACAGGGATGCTGGGATTCAATGCCCTGTATGTTGCAGGAAACGTAGAACTCCTACAGATGGCTGGACAGCCTTAAAGACATTAAATGGGCCATTGCTGCCCCCAATAATTAGTTCCACTGCCAGACCTCCTACCATTGAGTTTCTCCTAATGCCTCTACATTTTTCTTTGCTCCCAGAAATCTAGGGATATATATTCATTCCTCTGGAGGCTGAGATAATTTAAATATAGTAAAATGAATATTTTTTAAAGGAAAGTAAAATGTAAGGCACATTGAGAATAGTTATATCATCTAAAATAAAAAAAACATGCCTGTTCTCTTCCTTTTGATCTTTTAAAGCTCAATATATTGCATTTTTTTTTAGTTTCGTAATAAGCTTTTCCATCAGTCTAAGGGACAGACTCCTTGCCCAGATCTTAACCTGCAATTCTTATATTATGTTCACACAAATGCATAAATATCAATTTTCTCTCTGTTAGTTGCCGAGACATGTAGAATAAGAAGATGAATATACTTGAAAATTGGAACACTGGTGAGCGCCTTTTTAAAAGTAATTTGTTCCCATTCCTCATGATAGCATTTGAGAATTACCCATTTTCAATATTTCTTATAAGGTTCAAAGGAATAGATGGTTTGGTTACTTGTTACACTTTCAGTTTTTATTACTTCTCATTACTTTTTTGAGAGAGGAAAATGAGTTCAGGATTGATAAGGGAGTGACATAAAATTGGGGGGAAACCCTGTCAAAATGTCTTTAAATACCTTTTAGTAATTTCTGAAATAACTACAACCCTGTTACTTATTACAATCATTGTCAGCTACTGGTTTGTGAATGAGGCCCCTTCTTCACTGCCCTATACCCCAGGATCTGATCCCAGGTTAACTGCTTTAAACTGGATTATATGAGTCTCCACTACCAGATAATCTGGGATAAACAGATAATCTAGGATCAGATCCTGGGATACAAAGACAGTGTGGAAGGGGCCTGAGATTTCTTTCCCACCACACAGCTGTAGTATGTTAATACCACTTCAACTGTCATCCTGGAATGTGTAAGTTCAGTGGAGCTCTAGATCTGCCCAGCAGAAAATTAGAAATATCTCTCCTTAAACTAGAAATGGAGAGGTATTTATAATTTTCTGCTGGATATTTTTCCTTAAACTAGAATTGGAGCTGTCTCCATAGACCTGTCAGCATCATATGATACTCTGAACCATTGCCTTATCCTGACAAAAATGTATAATATCACAAAGGACTACCACCTCACCCGCGTCATAGGAAACTTGCTACAAAACAGGAGCTTTTTGTTGACTTCCAGGGCCAGAGAAGCAGATGGCAAAAACAGAAGAACCGCCTGCCTCAGGGGAGTGTGCTTGCTCCATCAATGTTTAACATTTACACAAATGACCAGCCACTGCCAGAAGGGACAGAGAGTTTCATCTATGCTGATGACCGTGCCATCACCATTCAAGCAGGGAGCTTTGAAATGGTTGAAAAGAAGCTCTCTGAAGCTTTAGGTGCTCTTATTGCCTATTATAGAGAAAACCAGCTGTTTCCTAATCCATCTAAAATGCAGACATGGGCTTTTCATCTTAAGAACAGACAAGCATCTCGAGCTTTGAGAATTACCTGGGAAGGAATCCCACTGGAGCATTGCAACGCACTAAAATACCTAGGAGTCACTCTGGACCATGCTCTGACTTATAAGAAGCACTATCAAGCCAAAAATGGATGCTAGAAATAATATCATACAAAAGCTCACTGGCACAACCTAGGGATCACAACCATATACAGTGAAGACATATGCCTTTGCACTTCGCTACTCTGCTGCTAAATATGCATGTCCAGTGTGGAATACATCACACCATGTTAAAACAGTGAATGTGGCTCTTCATGAGACATGCTACATTAACACAGGATGTCTACACCACACACCACTGGAGAAATCATACTGATTAGCAGGTATTGCACCATCTAACATCTGTCGGGAAGTAGCAGCCAATAATGAAAGGGCCGAGGCAGTGACATCTCCAGCCCATCCTCTATTTGGATATCAGCCAGCATGCCAATGGCTTAAATCAAGAAACAGCTTGTGTAGTATAGAAAAGGCAAACATGTGAGAATGGGAAAGTGGGACTGAATGAGGAATCCTAGTATCCTTCAGACTAGCTTATTTATTTTACCATGAGCTTGTATGGATATCAGTCTGCTTCTTCAGATCCACTAACCACAATTACATGGTTGTGGGAGTGAGGTAGAATATAATAGAATAAAGAACAATGCAAATTGTGACCTTGGTCATATATCTTCAAAGAGTTTCATAAGACAATACAGGTCTTTCAAGTAGCTGATCTGTCAGTATTAAAGTGTGAAAGCCATAAATCTGCTTACTAAAAGTCAGCTTCCTTAGAATCAAGACCTCCTCTGAGAATATTTCTGTTGTTATATGTGCAGTTATGAGTTGGATCCACAGGAGGGCTGTATCCCAGTTCCAGCATGCAATATTCTGTCCTGGTTTGACCCTATTAATGTCATTCTCACCCATTTTAATCCAAATTCAATTGGTCTTGAAAGCTACATCATACCCCCTCCCAAAGCCACAACAGTACAAAAGGGTGTTTTTACCCACATTCGCATATTTACTAATTGGATTATTTTAGGTCAAGTGACTGCAGTAACCTTGTTTTGTTTTTTTTTTGTTTTTGTTTTTTTTTGTTTCATAAATCCACATACCCATATCAACCAATAGTACCATAAAACTGCACTCCATTTAGATGGCTTGTATACAGCTCCCTTGGCCCTTTCCTTCTCTTTTATTCTTCTGTAATCCCACCACAATCTCTATGTGTGTATGTATAAATGTGTACATGCATTATTTAAGAGGATTGAATACCTTCTCATTCAGTTTAGCTCAAGACATGTGAAAGTAATTTTTCGAATTCAGTATCACCAATGCAGGTGACACTAACATGTTCAAAACCAGTTAAACACACAAAGCCACCTTCAAAGATGAGCAGAGTTCTCAATTTGGCTTTCTCTGCTGTGTGACTGTTTTAATCTTGAATTTCCTTTGCTGAATTTACAAAGATATTTACTGATTTTGAAAACATTCCACCAAAAAGAACCAAAGAAAATTCCATTTGGTGGATGTTGAAAACACTATATTTATTTCTACTTTGGGCATATGTGGCTCCTCAGCTTAACCACATATACATTCCGATTCACATGAGGGGCTTCCTGAACCCAGAAGCTTTCTTACTTCAGCTAGCTCCAAGCTGTCTTTACTCTGCAAACTGTATTCATGCTTGCAATAAAATATTTTCCCCCATATTTCATTTTGAACCACTGATATTTATTAAAGTAATACAACACATATACAGTAGCAGTTTGCAGATCTCTCAGGGCTGCTGAGCTACAAAGGAACACAAATGTGAATTTAACTCTCAATCCTCTGGGACATTACTGGATTGTGACCATCACGGATAATATACAAGCCCTGGGTGTGCTTTCTACAGCCACGGTAATGCAGTGGCTGAGGCCATGGTAGTGCAGCAGATTAAACTGCTCGCTGCAGGAAATCTGCTGACCAGAGGGTTTGGCAGTTTGAAGCCACAAGTCAGGGTGAGCTCCCGACTGTCACCCCTAGTTTCTGCCAACCCAGCAGTTTGAAAGCATGCAATGCAAGATCAATAGGTATCACTTTGGTGGGAAGTTAAAAGGGCATTGAATGCAGACATGCCAGCAACACGATCAGAGATGTTTATGGACAACAGGTTCCTTAACATGGAAAAATGGAACAAGAGCAACTCCCCATGGCTGGAGTTAAGCATTGCCTCCACCTGCCGGAGATTTATTTATTTATTTATTTATTTACTGTGCTTATATATGAGTCGCCCTTGGGGGCAATTCTCAGCCCCCAAGGGCGACCCATTGCGGTGTACAACATGAAAAAAAAAACAAGTGCAATCTACAAAGCATAGTGCAAAACAGATGAAAGGGAAAGACCTTTACCTTTGTCTGGGTATTGTATGTCATTGTTGTTTATTGAATGTTTGTCTTATATGTGTATATTGTAATCCACTCTGAGCCCCGCTGAGGAGATAAAGCGGAATATAAATAAAGTGTGTTATTATCAATGTTAATTGGGAATGAACAAGTCCAGTGGATCAGGGAGTCAGGGTCTGAGGATTTCTGTGTGGGTTATCAATATTTCCTCTTCTCTTTATCTTTTCTTCTCCCCTCTCCTCTTGTATAATGTGAACTTAAATTCATTGCCCTTTGGGCTGATTACATTTGAATTTAACGTAGCTCACATAAGAGGAATTTCTGTTTCAGTGGCTATTGTAATTGAAGCACACGAAATGAACCCCTACTATCCCATTTGGCTTGAAAGCTAGGTAACCACTTACGCAGGTTTCTCTCCAGTTTTGGCCACTGAAGCATTTTACTGGCTCTGATTAGTCCCTTTGAGAAGGAGCATCATTTTCGTGTCCCTTCCGAAGAGTCATTAAACTTGGGTAAGCTGTGGTGATGCATGAGCCAAGGATATGTAAATTCCCCAGCAGTGGATACATTCGTCATCCTGTCAATTTGCTGCTACCTGCTGTTACCTGCTCTCTGCAGCAGGTAAAAGGAATATATATATATATATATATATATATATATATATATATGCTTCAAAGCCTTCATTAAGAAGTCTCCTTTGTTTTCTTCCTCTTCTTTCCTTTGAGCATATCTCTGAAATTCCATATCAGGGAGCTTAATGATAGTACATACCATTTTAAAATATAACCTGGGATTCTCCTTTGTAGAAATGTTGCTGGATGAAGGGGAAACTCACTCACCTCACATCCTCATTATGGAAAGAATCCCAATAATAATAAACTGTATGAGCCTATGGGGCCTTTTTTGTGCTGCTCTAATTTGTGCACCTGACACTCTCTGCCGATGTCTGGTTTTCCAGCCTGACACTGCCCCGAAAAACATGGTACAGATAAACCTCATGTAAATGTGAGCAATTTGCCAACTATTCCATACAGACAAATACAGGGCGAAAAGACTATTTTAGTCTAGGCTCATTTGTTTTCCTTGAACAAAACACCATTACTGCTTTTTAAAGACAACACTATATTTGTGTGTGTGACCATTTCAGATCTCCAAGGAAACTCCTGTTGTCACTAAAAGAAAAACAGTTTATGGTGCATTTCAAAGAAAGAATAATTTCCTGCAAAGAGAAATGCATTAAACAAAGTTTTTCATGCATTATGTACCTCCTCTAATGTTGAAGAATTATGCATCTTTCTTACATCAAAAATTTCAGAGTGGTTTTTTTAAAGGAACCATACATTGTCAAGCAGTCAAATACATACTTATTTCTTTCTTTACTCTTTTTTTGCTTGTAAATAAAATCACAGAGTATAAGGTCACTTGAATTTTGCGAGGTATTTACATTTCCTAAGATGTGCATAACATTATAAAAGACATAAAAAGTAACTACTCTAAGTTACACAGATGATTCCTTACTAGAGTTGTGCGAAGATTCGAATACAGGTCATAAGTCGTGTTTTGATAAATTGTACTTATGGCCCACATTATGAAGACAGCGACATCCCCCCCCCCCCCCCGCCCACACACACTCACACATGAATGAAACAGCATTTTATAGAGTTTTGTAAGAAGTTTGTGACTTTTTGTAAGTCGCCGTGAGTCAGCTTTTTGTTCAACTTAAGCAAACTCTTCTGGGTGGTGCAGGCAAACTTGGTATGTCACATGCTCTCCCCGGTCTATCAGGGCTGAGGCAGAGGGGAAGGGAGGAGCACTCCTGGTGCTTCTTTTAAGTCCAGTAGCCGCATTGCCTTTATTGCCATTGAAAGTGAGCTGGGAGGGAGATTGAGGGTATCAACAAGCTAGGAGCTGACTTTGTCTGTTTGTCCATTCTCGAAGGCTTTTGCATTTGTCCATTCAAGCTTAGTTTGCCCCAGCTTAGGATTCCTTTTCAGATCCCCACAGCTGAGCTTAGGATCCTTTTAGAATCATTTTCTTTGTGTGTGCATGTATTGGGGGGTCTGTTTAGGATTCATTTTGGGTAATCCATTTTTGCCCTTTGGATTTCTTTAATTTAAAATTCTACAAACTGCTTTCTAAAGTCAGCATGATGACAATTACCAACAAGGTTATTTAAAATTTACTGGAGCAGTGATTTGAAGGGAATATACTTGCAAGGCTGCAGTAGCACTAGCCATTGATCTGTTTTTCCTAATCATTTGCTACAACATAAAAAGTAGGGTGTATATGCAATAGTGAAGCTTCCACAGGAACCATTTGATGAGAACATAGACACCAGGTATCATGTTGTTTACCTCTTCAATTAGTTGGTTTTAAAAATTGATAATTTTACTAATTATGCCACCTGTTTGATCTAGGACATTAACTTTGTGAGTGATCTGTTTGAAATGGGGTAAACACCCACACATGAAAGTAATGACATCTGAAGTTACAGTATTTTCTAGTTTATTTTACATGTATTTACATTTGGATTCTTGTAAATATTGTCATTCCTTATGTGATTTAGAATAATATTTGGAAACTGATATGTTTGTTGATCACCAAGAAACTGAAACATCATATCACTGAAGAAGAATTATTGAAATGACTTCACAAAACAGAGTATGATAATCCTATAATTACACCTCTAGTCTACCCACCGTTTATAATGAATGTTTATATCTAAGAGGATTTAAGTATGGTGGAGTCATCTTGTAACTTTGCTTATTCATTAATCTGCCTGCTCCTTGAAATGAATTTTGATATCTATGAGGATTTAAACCTGTTGTGGAGTTATCTGGATGAATTTAAGACTACTTTCTATAATTTGTAGTTTCATCTATGATATTGTGTTTTATAGACCAGTTTTATGCTCCAAAGTGTCTCTATGGCTCCTTCTACACTGCCCTATATCCCAGGCTCTGATCTCAGATTATCTTCTTATTCCAGATTATCTGGCAGTGGAGATTCATATAATCCAATTCAAAGCAGTTATAATAACTAATAAAATGATATATATTTTTTAATTTATAGCCCGCTAGCACCTCCATGAAGGGACTCAGGGTGGCTCACAAAAGCACTTCAAAGTGCCTCATGTAAACAAATAGTACATAAGCATATAAACAGCAATATAAGTATATAAACAGCAACATAAGTTTAAAAACAACAAACACACATAAAATAGCATCTGATAAAATTGTAAAATTACTAAAATGCAGTTAACCTGGGATATGAGGACTATGTAGAAGGAGCCTATTGGTGCTTATGATATTAAAGTACTTGCAGAAATGCAGAGCTGTGGATAATGCTGAAATGAAGAACTATTGACCAAAAAATATCACAGATCCCTTCTACATTGCCATATCAAATCCAGATTATCATCTTTGAAGTGGATTATATGGCAATGTAGACTCATATGTTAAGACCCTTATGTCAAGATCACAGTTCTTTAAAAAAAAATCAATTTGGCCAGATTCAATATGATACTTTTATATTCTATCCCCTATAGTCATCCAGTCTTTGGGTTACCTTCATAGTGACCATGAGTACTCATTGCCTGTGACTCCAGTATTTCACTGAATTGATTCTAATCAAGCCCTTCTCATCATTGCCATGTACATAACAATCAGTATGAAAAGTTTATTCTTCAGTGGAGTTGTGTGATCACAATGTTCCAGCCACAATGAGCAGAAGAGTCCTCTCACATCCTGGAATTGAGATTTCACATTTTGTTGTTGAGTGCCTTCAAGTTTTTGAGGACTTCTAGTGAACCTAAGGTGAATCCAAGGTTTTCTGGGGCTAGGCTTCTCCAAGATCACCCAGAGGTTCTCAATGTGTTTGATGCAAGTTTCCACATTACTTGAATCCTTCTTATACCCCACTCCCTGCAAATATGTTTAGACTGTAAAATATTTCAGCTTCAAAGAGAACATATGGAGTTTGAAATTTAACTTCAAATGTAATTTTTAATCCAAGACTACAGAGTCACTGTTGCACATAAGCACATGCACACACAAGAGAAACAAAATTATTGTCTTTTCCTTGGAAGCTTTTAAAGCCTATCAGATCTGTTCCTTTTTCTTTGCAAGCATGGAAATGGGCTTTCTGTACATCTATATATTGAACCCTAGCAATAGTAGACTTGGCATCAATCACCAGCTGGGCTTGACTGTCAGCGTAATAAGATTCGTTGGGACCATTTTGCTCATCTTTACTGAGCTTATATTTTCTGAGACGTGACTGCCTGTCTTTTTGTCCTTAAGGTTTTTCTGAAAAGATGTGCTGCCCATGATTTTTCCATTTTCAAATGAGGTCCTATGAAACTCATTGGGTATGTGCCTTGAAAGGCAAGTGGCTTCAGTTTTCAGTATTATGCACAGTTTGGAAAGTTTATGAAAGTACATCACTTTCTAAATGTACTAAATCTTGTGAGCATTTTCATCCCCAGATCCCACTGAATATAAATATCCATCTGCCTCCTGCATGCTTGGCACTATTTCCTCTGCTATTTTATGTCTTGCACATCTTACATGAAACGTCTGTCCCCTTACGATATTTCCCATGCCTTTCCTCTCACCTGGTTTCTACATTCTTAGGTTATACTATAGTTATAGTATAGTACTGAAAAATTCAAGTGTGTAAAACCCGGGGGGGGGGGGTTCTGAAAGAGTTCCAGGCCAGGAATAGGGGTTTACATTCTCCCTGTACATGCAAGTTTGCAATTTGATTCTACTCCTGGATTCAGCCTGGAGCATGGGAGCACAGGTTTCAACTCTGTCCAAGACTGTATTTGCAAAGGTAATGTTAGTACACTTGCTGCACCCATTCCTGAAGTTATTTTATTTCACCGTGATGTGTGACTTAATTACATGTCATTAGGATTACTGTGACACCTTCTACATAGAACTGCCTTTGAAGGGTGATCAGAACCTTCTTTGATCCAAAGAGCTGTAGCCAGATTGTTAACTGGGGCTGCTTGCAGTAAGCATACAACCCCCTTGTTCCAACAGCTCATATGGCTGCCAGTTTATTTCCAGTGCTGGTTATGACCTATAGAGTCCTATAAGGCTTGGCCCCTGATTTTTTGAAAGACTGTATTTCTTTTTGTTTCTGTATCTCTTTCTGGTTTCATTACAATATCTTCCGGAGAGGTCCTTCTCTCCCTCTGGTCACTTTTCTCAGGCTTGTTTTGTGTTGAAAAGGGAACAGCGCCTTTTTGGTGGCTTCTCCCAGACTTTGGAACACCTTCCCTATCAAAAGGAGGAGCCCTCCTTATCACAAGGTATGGTGAAACAGCAGGCATGGAGGGCGACTTTCTCACCCTGCGTGCTGTTCCAGAGTGGTGATACCATCTTACACAAAGGATTTTTGCACATACCATCTTACACAAAGGATTCTTTCTTAGTAGCAATTGAGTTAAAATATAGCACTTGGATTGAATTTTCTTTTGTTCTCGCTACTTTAAAACATTCTATGACATGATTATGTTATTGCAGACAGTCTCAGAAATAAGCTTAAAACAAATATGTGTTCCCTTTTCAATGTATTTAGAAGACTGCATGACAATATCATGCAAATAAATACTCAGTTGTTATTTTTATTGTTCTATTTGTGAAAAGTTGTGTAGCTGTGACCAGTCTGTTTTTATTGTTGTTGTTATTACTACATTATTTTTCATTAGTATTTATGGATGTATGCATAGCTTGCCCATTTAAAGGTTCTGGGAAGATGATGGACATATCGTTACCTACAGCTAAGCAACTGCCAGTGAGCAACTTAACAGCACAATGCCTTCTGTCTCACTCCGTGGACTTGGGTTTACTGCTATACATGTTGAAATCCTGGCAAATATGAAGAAAATAACGTTTTTGAATTCCCAACCAGGATAATCCTAAGCCTGAAGGAGAATCAGGTAGTGTCTCAAAATTTATTTTAAGCAAGGTTAGAAAATAGTTGCATGCAATGATTTATTGAGGCAGGGGAGGCAAGGATCAAGTGGAATTAAAGAGAAGAAGAATATGATGTATGCACTTCAATTCCACAGACAGTTCCTGATCCCTTAACCCTGGCAGTACTAGATCTGCACCAGGTGTAGCTTTTCGGTATTGCTTTTCCACTTTCTTACTGTGACAACTATATTAAAATGCAGGTAAGCTTAAATGAAGAGCCTAGAGTAAATGAAATAAAATAAATTAGCATAATCTACACTTGAAGTCTTGCCTCCTTTGAATACTTTGGTAAGAGTTAAGGGCCAGTACTTACATTGACCCAGGCTTTTTTGGGAGGGGCAGGCTCAATTTTTAACTAAATTTTCTAGACTTATAAGAGTATATACAGTATGTTTAAAAATTGGTTTCTCCTGTGATACCTATCAATAGATTACCTACCACAGAAACCTCATGACCCCTGAAGGATATTACGTGCACTGAGATTTTATTCACAGCTTTCAGAAACAATGGGATTTACAACCATTTGGAGGTGAAAAACAGCACTAGCTCCATAGGAACTTCATGCAAACAAGTGTCATTGTATGATGCTTAGATACAGCTGCTAAACTCTATAGTGTGTGCCCTTTTATTTTTATTTTAAAAACTCATTGTGAGGTTGATTATGCCTCACTAAATATAATTTCATTTTAATTACATATCCATAAGTAATCATAAATGCTTAACAAATACAGCCCAACATCATTGATTTGACCTTAGCTAGTCAATATTAGATGCAATAAATGGCATACAAAATCCTTCAGTCAGATTCCAGAATCCCAAAATGATTAATAGGCTCAAGAAATCCAACACTTTGCAGATGTCCATGACTCACAGATATTGTTTAAAGCCACAAAGATAATTTATGGCTCAACAAATTATGGTATATATACCCTCTATGTTCATTAGATGGAACCAAGCTTCTGAAGAACAAAAAATCCATTGCACTGCGTTGGAAAGAACCCTACCATAACCTCATTAACAACAATTCCAATGTGACTGAAGAGGTTCCCTTGCAAATCCCTCAACAACAATCCAGGGATGAGTTCGCAGCACAGCCTAGTTTGGATGAAGTCAGCAAATCCATCAACCAACTAAAAATAAAGCCAGCAGACCCTGCTGAAATCTTTAAAGAAGGTGGGTCTGAGCTCCACAAGCCCATTGAAAAGGTGTAGGTGGTCCCAGCAGACTTCAAGGGCCCTTTTCAATAAGTAAAGGTATTGTCCTTTTAACCTCTGCCAGAAAAATCCTAACAAGAATCCTCACAAACCACCTTCTTCCCTGACTCCCAGAATGGCTTCTGCCCTTCCATGGGAACAGTGAATATGATTTTCACCACATGACAGCTCAAAGAAGAATGCAGGAAACAAAATCAATCCCTGTACATGGCATTCATTGACCTTGCAAAGGCCTTTGACACTGTGAATTGTAATGCTCTCTGGACCATCCTCCTGAAAATCAGATGCCCTGATAAATTTGTGAACAACCTGTAGCTCCTCCATGGTGACATGATGGCAACAGTCTTGGATCTCAACAATTCCCAAAGTGACACATTTCAGGTGGAAGCAGGTGTCAAACAGGGATGCATTGTTGCCTGAACCTTATTTTCTATCTTCATAGCTATGATTCTGTACCTTGTTGACAGGAAGCTTCCCACTGGTGTGGAAATCACCTGTCAGATAAATGGCAAGGTCTTTAACCTCTGCAGGCTGAAAGCCAAAAGTAAGATCACAACAACTTCTGTTATAGAACTCCAATATGCTGATGATAATATAATCTATGCTTATTTTGAGGAAGACCTACAAGCCACTCTAAGCACCTTTGCAGAAACATAGGAAAAACTTGACCTCGCACTAAAATAGAGAAAACTAAAATGCTCTACCTGCAAGCACCAACCAATCCCTCTGCAGTGCCAGAAATACAGCTTAGTGATGTAATGCTAGAAAATGCTGACCATTTCCATTAACTAGGTAGCCACTTCTCCTAAAATGTTGACATCAATGGCAAAACACCTTCTGAGCTCTGCAAGTGTGGCAATTTTTTTTTCAAATAAAACAGAGAGTGTTTGAGGATTAGGACATTCATAGGGATATCAAGATGCTTGTTTATAAAGCTATTGTGCTTCCAACTCCATGGTATTCCTGTAAAACATTGGCACCTTCTACACTGGCATTTAAAATCCAGATTATCTGCTTTGAACTGGATTATATGAGACTAAGATAATCCAGTTCAAAGCAGCAAATATGGATGGCTGTGTAGAAGGGGCCATAGACTGTTTACAAATGTCACTCTTGACTTCTTGAAAGATTCCATCACTGTTGTCTTTGAAAAGTCAGTGTGCTGGAAGAAGCAAGGACCACCAGCATTGAAATGATGATCCTCCACCATCAACTTTGCTGGACTAGCCATGTTAGCTGAATACTTGATTGCCATCTCCCAAAGCAGTTACTTTACTCTTAGCTCAAGAATGGAAAACTGAATGTGGGTGGAAAGCAACAGAGATTTAAAGATGGGCTTAAAACTAAACTTTAAAAAGTGTCATAAACTCATAGTCAGCTGTTACCAACAGCGCTATGGATTCTGAAGATGCTAAAATAGAGGGCAAAAGGGAAAACAAGCATGTCAAGCAAACCCGCCTTCCATCTGGAAAACAATGTCCTTATCAATCAATGTAACAACAGACCATGTGGATCCAGAATAAGTCTCTACAGCCACTTACAAAACCATTGCCAACACTCTACTTCTGGAAGACAATCATACTTGGCCACAAGTGACAGCCTATGATATAATGCAGTTTAAAGCAGTTCAAATTGCCTTATATAGTCGGTGTAGAACCAGTCTGGGTGATGTTTGGTCAAATCCAAAAGACTATTTTTTTATAATAGAAAACATTTCTAGCACTACTGGAAATGGGATTGCAAGTGTGGCAATACATTAAACATTCTGAGAAGTGATAAAGAGTAGCAATCATGATTCAGCAAACTTTTGTTAGTTAGATTCATGTTATTAAATCCTTTTTTGTTAGATAAAAAGGCAAACCCATAAACATTCAGGTAGGCAAACAGATTTCAATGACAAATTTCTCAAACAGAGCACAACATAACACAGTCATAAAAAAATCTACCACCCATAAACACAAAAAACATTCACAGAAAAATTGTTAAAATTGAATTTCCTATTTTCTGTATTGTTGGTTTTCATGTAATATTAAAACTAAACTTCCACCAAACAAACTTGCTATAAAAAGAGGAAGGAAACCCTACTATGTACTTCTACATATAATTTGAAACATAGATAATTAATTCTCCAAACCTGCTAATATTATCTTTTTATCTTTCCACCATAGAAATTGCAATAAAATATTCTTCTATTCCTAATATCTATCCACTGATTGATCTGCTGACAAAAAAAGTGAATTTATTGATTTCTGTTAGCTGGAGCATCTTCACCATCCAATTTTCTAGCATTCTTCTTGGCATTTTCCCACTTTGGGGCATATAACAGAATTGCATATTTCATGCATTCTTCTCTTCTTCTTTTTTCTTGTGCTAAACAGCTTACGTCTGAGCTTGTCCCTCTGAATGCATGGTTCTTGCAGTTATCTCTTCCTGGACCATCCTAATCTTACTTTATTGCTTCATGGAATTTCTTCATTTTCTTCTCTTTTCCTCTTACTCCTAAATTCTTCTCCCACCCCAAAATTGCCCTTTTAATTTAGGTTGCATTCTTGTACCCACTTTATTGGAAATAAGCTTGATTAGACTCAGTGGGACTTCTTGGTAGGCATGTATAAATATCTGCTGTTAGATTATCAGTCATGCTGGTATAGAACTTCCTGCTGTTTCACATATGCATGTTCATTGCTCATTGACTGGAGCTTATTACTTGCCGGCAATTAGTTGTACGTGTGAATTAGCCAATACAGCTGAATCCCACAAAATAAAACATTCAACTCTTTTTTTACTTCTGTGTTGCTAAATTGTCACACCCTTCCACTGGTATGACAAACAGTTTACACTGCACCATCAATAATGAAAAGGACAGAGTCTACTTGATCTGAAAGAAAGGCTGGATGGCATCTAATGAGCTTAAATCAGACAGGATAAAGATGGAAAACAGCTTGTGTTGGTGAAATTATATTTTGACTTTGGGAACCTATGTCAGATGTTGGTGAGGAAGAGAAGTTGGTCTTCTTTCTTTCCTTCTGCTTCTGACAGTGTAGCACCTGGAAGGAAAGTTGATGAAGGAATTGAAGATGAAATGCATACTGGGATTTAGACAAGATGGGGAAAGAAGCTGGTGTTTCACAGGTGTGAGGAAGAGGTTCCTCTTTGTTGTTTTGGGTTGCAATCTGAGATGGAAAAGGAACTGGGGCATCACAATGATTGTAACTATTATTGCCTCATATCTGAGGTGAGTATTATAATCTCTTAAACCATCAAGCTACAAGCCAAAGTATGAATAAAATTTAGCAACACCTTCAAACAACATGATTATCTGAACTTCCATTTGATGTATGGAATACACTGTATTATTTGTAAGCCCACCTTGGGCAAATTTGCATGTGCGGCAATATAGAAATGTTTTCAATAGATTAACAAAATTAATCTCTTGCACAAATCTGAACACATCAGTGCTACTGAAACTGAAGGGACCTAACTGTCAACTGGATTCTGGACAAGAAATGAAGCCTCTACGGAGTGATTTAGAATTGCAAGTGGAAACATTTTTCAGTAATAAAAAGAAATGAAATATTCAGAATGGTTTAATTTCAAAGCCAAAATAGCATGACTCTGTCATTGTTAATGTATTAACATGCCCTATTTACTCAAGTCTGGTACACATTAGTTAAATCTATATTCATTTGTTTCTCACTGAGTTTATATGGATGTCCTTCTCAACAAAGTGAACAACAATGGTGTGAATTAGATCAGGCTGAAAGAACGAATGACTTAGGGTTATCCCCGGAGTTTCATAGCTCTTTAAGTATCTTCTGAGCTGCAATCAAGACCATTCATCCCAGTGGTTCTCAGCCTTTGGGTCCCCAGGTGTTTTGGCCTACAATTCCCAGAAATCCCAGCCAGTTCACCAGCTGTTACGGTTTCTGGGAGTTGAAGGCAAAAACATCTGGGGACCCACAGGTTGAGAACCACTGATCCATCCATTCATGATGGCTTCTAGATTATCTCACCGGATATGCATTACTACTATTTGACTGGAACCAGTGTGCTATGAGACAGTCCAGTAGTTCTAACTTGCCCTAGTGTTAAACTTTTATTCTAAGGGCGCTTCCAGGCAGCACTAAATCACAGGTTTAATAGGTAGGATTAAAAAAAAACCAGGGACCTGAGAGCAGGTCCGCACACAGACCTGTGGGTCCCGGGATTTGTGCCTGTGATGTCCGGACTTGCTGCTTTGTTCGATAATTTAGAAGCCTGCTAGATGGCTGCCATGAAACAGCCATCATAAATTCCAGTGGCTTTAATTTTTTTTAATGTGCTGATGTGCATCATGTGTACGAGTTTTGTTTCTGTCAGTTCCTCATTGGTTCTATCAATAACACCTGGCAAAAGTTGACTACAGTACCAAAACCTTGTTCTGGAAAGAAAGACATCACCATCCACCCATTTATCAAAGTTTGTGACACACAAACAAAGTTTTTGCCATGTAATCAGCTTTCCCCATGTTTTTACAATAGCAGCAATGAGGAATTGACATTTATAACCCAGGAACAAACGAACATAAATAATCCCATATTTTCTGAGTGCAGGGACATACAAAGATTCAAAGATCTGAATCTTCTGGCCAGAACTGAGATATCCCCACACTTTTTAATCTCACGGGTTTTTTGTTTTGTTTTGTTTTTGTTGTTTTGCTTTGTAGCAATTCCTCCCACATTTTCAACTGGTGTTGTCTAGCCACCTTCCATTTTGAACCAGGAGTTCCTGGGATAAAGATACTATGTGGCTGGGTCGTAAGAGTAACAAAAGAGAAACATTTCTTATCCCTTTCCATATCTTTTATTTTACTGTAAATCTTCTGCAACCAATTTGAAATAAGTGTGCAAATTATCTTTACAGATCTGTCTACATTTTTTTTTACAAAACATGTATTTCATATCCCAACTTCATATTAGATGGTGATATCCTGGGCATATTGACAATGGCTTCTATAAATCAAACTATTCAAAATCAGAACAAAAAACCAAGTGGGAATTGGAAATACTTTGTTTATCACCTTGCATCCCAGGTGTGTCAGGGATAAGCATTTTTATGTATTTAGTACTGAAAAGACAGTGTATGGCAGGCATCCAGTTTAAATAGTTTGTATTCTTCGGAACAGTCTTCAGGGATGATATTGAGTATAAATTGGCATACAACTCTACTTCAAGTGCAGAAAAATTGAATTGAAAATGGTATGAAATGTTCTTCAAGTTAAAGTGAACTGTGGGGGAGCTGTGGCATTTTATTGCATCTATTGAAGCAACTGTATTGTTGTGCAAATACGATGAAGTTTGATGTTTATGGCTTAGTGAAAAGAGAAGCATAATGCGCTGCAGGTTCAGTGTCTCCAAGGGCTCTATTGGAACTTTTCTTGTGTCCCATGTCTTCTTCTTACATCATGTTCACAGGTTACATATTTCAAAGTTCAGTTAAAATTCTTGCAATTGCCCAGTAATCCCTAGAGTGTCTAGGACAATGACCAATGTTTGTGAAGATAAAGGATATACAATTGCTTATGTAGGTCAGGATTTCCAGTAATATCTTGTTGATATAGATCAATTCAGCATCTCTGGATCTTTTGGATGGAAACAGATAATGCTTGCTTCTTACATATATAACAGGATCCTTTCCTTTCAGCTTTATGTATTTGATCAGTGCCATAAAAATGACCTTTGGGGACTTTAAAAAATGATTTTGCTTAAAGTCATGGTGCTGTCACTGCTTTTTGACTGCTAAAGTTTAAGCCTGATCTTCAATGGAAGAGTGACATCTTCCTACCATATGTTGACCTTTAAAACACTTAGATGCTTCAATCCTAGGCACATTATCCTGGAAGTAATCTCCATTGACCATAGTAGGATTTACTAAAAAACAAAAACAAAACCATGATCTGATTTGCTATGAATGCCATTGTCTCTAACACCAAGAATGATGAACGTGTCTCTCTGAAAATGCTACAGATTATTCTTATTCCATCAATGAACCATGGGTTTCCAAAAACCGAGACGCCAGTGTGAATGTTCAGCACTCCACTTTTAGCCTTCATTAAAATGTGTGTTGCTCGTTCAAGAGATGAGCAATTTCTGCAGGCTGGGTGGTTACTTGGCACTTTTCGTAGCCATTCTCTCCAGGCATTTAGGCCCTCCAGCATAATTTGATGGCATGCTTCCAGTGGAAGTTTTCCATTTTAATAGGGTTCATGATTCTCTCTGGTTTCCACAGTAAGTGCAGAAACATATTCCCAATGGATATGGGAGTCATATTTAAATAAAAATCATAATGACAAAAGCACACATAAATAAGCCACAAAAAATGAACAAAAATGAGGAGAAAAAACACCTACGGCAGTTCCTAATGATATTAATAGCTTACATAAATAGCACTTTGGTTTAAAACGAAAAAACAAAGAAGATCTAATGCTATCAAAGGGTATGCTGAGCAACAGACAGAAGAGGAAGTTCCACAGGTTAGTTAATATGGAATTCCGTCCACTTTGTCTTCAGAGCAAAAGGAATATAGTGAGCAGGGACTGAGTTTCAAACAATACCATAGGTCCATATGGGAGAAGGCTCTCCCAGTACAATCTGTTATAAAATATACATGCAAACCACCCTTCAAAATCAATCTATACTTCTCAGAGTTTTTTTTTCATGTCAAGAGCGACTAGAGAAACTGCAAGTTGCTTCTGGTGTGAGAGAATTGGCCGTCTGTAAGAACGTTGTCCAGGGGACACCCAGATGTTTTGATGTTTTACCATCCTTGTGGGAAGCTTCTCTCATGTCCCCGCATGGGGAGCTGGATCTGACAGAGGGAGCTTATCTGCACTCTCCCCGGATTCAAATACCCAAAGACCTGTCAGTCTTCAGTCCTGCCAGCACAAGGGTTTAACCATTGTACCACTGGAGGCTCCTTCTCAGAGTTGTCCCACATTAATTCGCTACAAACCAGGAAAACCCTGGTTTGTAGCGAATTAATTTGATAGTGCATTTTTTTCACATCTTCTTGGAAGGCATGGGATAAATGCACTATTTCTGGTGTCTAAATAAGCCTGGGAATACCCACCTTCTCCCCAAGCCCCCAGACCTTTTATAAAAGTAAAAAAAAAAAGCTTACCAGGGCTGCAGTTTCCCCCCAGAGCAGCTCTCACGGTGTATACACATGACATGTCAGGAGAGCAGGCGGGGGGCGGGGGGGAGGAGAAAATTGCTCCCCCCCCCCCCACTCTCCTGGCACATCATTTGTACGCACCAGAAGAGTAGCTCTGGGGGGAAACTGCAGCCCTTATAAGCTTTTTTTTTTTTTTTTTTACTTTTATAAAGGGTCTGCAGGCTTGAGGGGATGGGATAGGACTTCCACATGTTCTAGTTCCAAGAGAGAACATGTGAACAAACCACCCCAGAAAGTACGCACTTTCTGGGGTGGGTGTGGACAGCCCCCCAAAAACATCTGCTTTTTTAATACGGATGCTTTTGGTATAAAGGGCTGTCTGGAATCGCTCTTAGACCCTTAGTCAACAAAATTCTAGGGTGCATTCAGTGTTTCCACTAGGTGCATCTGGTTCATCCATATCCTTCATTTCAATGTTTCTCCTCAATATTTCTTTTTGTCTTTATTAAAATACACACAACATACATTTCTGGGGGAAAAAACAGTGAGTTCTCTATCTTTCCTTGTAAGGGAAACAGGCATTTGCTATAATTTGATTTGTCATGAAAATCATGTTTCTGAAATGGATGGAATGAATGTAATGAGGTATTTAATAGGCTGTGCTCTATTTGAGATAGACAAGGAATATTTTGATAAGCTTAAGATATCATACTGTAAATGCAGACACTGTTCCATTAGTTCTGTTTACTAAAAATAAATTCTCTTCCTTAGAAACTGCATTAATTCTATTAGAAACCTGCACAATATGTTTGCCTTTGTGCTACAGGGTTGCTGCTCCCCTATGATTAGATTAATTTGAAACACTAAAATGAGCTTCCCAAGCATACCACAGTTTACAAGACCTCCAAAGAGATGCACAACAAAGAAAACCATTTAAAACAATACCATATGCTATAACTGTTTTGATTTGACAGGGACAGTCCCAGGTTGTCATCTTCCTCCTCCTTTTATTCTTCTTCTATTTTTATCATAGTTTATCTTTGAAAAAGAGCTGTAGAGTGGCGCAACATAAAAACAATACATTGTGTAATTTAAAATCTAAAACATTAAAATAGAATTACATATTGAAAACATTAAAATAAAGAGTTAAAACCATTAAAGTCACTTTAAGAAGCCATTAAGTCGGGTTAGACCACTTCATCACATTTACTAAATTCCACTGAGTGTTACGCTTAAAATCTGGGAAGCCACTCTTGTCATCACATTAGTTTGGCTTCAAGTGTAGGCTCGAGCATTCTTTGCATATTTTAAGCATGAGGGCCACCATTCTTTTAAAACGTTTCATGGGGTGGTGGGGAAGTGGATTTTTTGAAATCATCTCGAAGTTTGGGCATTTCTGTGATGTGACGGGATTAGTTGCTCTCAGGTTTACAATGAAACGTATCCCCAATTTGTGGGAGGGAAAATTGTGGGAA
The DNA here is from genome assembly GCF_037176765.1 of Anolis sagrei. NCBI lineage: Eukaryota > Metazoa > Chordata > Lepidosauria > Squamata > Anolidae > Anolis > Anolis sagrei. The sequence continues at coordinate 117,912,549 of NC_090021.1, forward strand.
GAGCCAAAAGTACCCTTGCTAGGGAAAGCATTACCTTTGGTTCACTGAGTTTTTAATTTTTTTAGAACTATTTTTTTTAAAAAATCCTTTCCGGGTCCTTTCCTTTCTTTCCCTTCCCTTCCCTTCCTTCTGTGATACGTCTGTGCCTTGTGTTATATGGGAAAGCTAGGAGAGAAGGATTATTATTATTATTATTATTATGCCATGTCTCTATGCTGTACAGTCCTGGGAGTTATCGTTTCCCAAAGTCCATATCCTTCTCTTGGTGCATTTACACTATGGAATGAATGCTCTTGGACCCCACTTTAAATACCATAGCTCTATACTATGTGGTCCTAAGAATGATAGTTTCCCAAGGTTCATACCCTTCTCTAGTTGCATCTGCACTGGAGAATAAATGCAATCGGGATCCATTTTAAATGCCATTATATTATTATTATTATTATTATTATTATTATTATTATTATTATGTCATATGTCCAACTGCTTAGAGGCTTCACTCAGACGTATTGATAAATTATTATTTGTTTTGTTTGTTCATAATGACTCACATTTCATTATGGGGACACATGATTCTAAACCATATTTTAGCATTACATGCATGGGTTTTTCTGCCTGTTCCCCAAATATGTACCCATTCATTTTTCTGACCATGTAACCCACTATGTTTTACTCATAACAAAAACAAACAAACAAAACAAACTTAAAATCATTTGAAGTTGTGTTGCAATGTGTGCTTAGTTTGTGGTTTGTTAAGTTTGAATGTCAAAATTATTGACAACCCATAGATGGACCAACTGCTCTTTCTGAAGAGGCAGCACTATCATAAATGTAAATGTGAATTTACAACTCTGCAAAGTCTAATGCAGAGCAATTGGAAAAGCAAAGCAAATCGACATCCCCAAACCACGGTCTCAGTGTTGTGGGTCCAGAAACCCAAATTATATGATGTGTTAAATTGGATTAGCAGTAATTGTGGTTTTGTATTATCTGCGTGCCCAGCCTTAGTTTTATATCATAAGATTAAGACCCAGATTAAAAACGAACACCATGGTTCCTGGTGTGTAATAGCTTACATTAAATCCCCCTATGAAATCAAGATGATGTTGCTGGACCTCATTCAGGATGGCTTCACACCTTTTTGCTGATTGAGAAAGAGCAGAAAATGGTTCTTCTTCATCTTATCTAAAATAAGGTAATTTATACTGATACCAGAGGCTCATATAATTCAGTATAACTGCATGGAACTCTGTTATATGGCAATGTACACCCAGCCGTTGAGAATGAAGGAATTCATAACTAATATTTTTCTGTCCTTTTGTGAAACACAAATCTGCCTGATACTCTAGTGCAGGGATCCTCAAACTTTTAAAACAGGAGGCCAGGTCACAGTCCCTCAAACTGTTGGAAGGCCAGATTATAATTTGAAAAAAGCATGAATGAATTCCTATGCACACTGCACATATCTTATTTGTAGTGCAAAAACACTAAAACAATACAATTATTAAAATGAAGAATAATTTTAACAAATATAAACTTATTAGTATTTCAATGGGAAGTGAAGGCTTGCTTTTGGCTTATGAGATCGGATTGATGTTGTTGATGTTGTTGTGTGCTTTCAAGTCATTTCAGACTTAGGTTGACCCTGAGCAAGAGCCGGGTAAATGAACTTGGAGGGCCGTATCCGGGCCCCAGGCCTTAGTGTGAGGACCCCTGTTCTAGTGAGTGGTAAGGCCTGCCCTGTTCTCATTCATAGAACTTCTGTATGTTATTTCTGATCATAAACGGGTTGTAATTCAGTACATTTAAAATAGGAAAATACTTGTGGCACTTCAGTCCAAAGTTGTCAGTCCTGTGAAAATGCCATCCACAGCTGGGACTTGAATTTTCTGCACAATAATTCAATGGGAATCATTTCAGAAGGATCATAATGGGATTAGATTTAAAGACAAAACTGAAATGTCACTGAGCTGATTAGAAGCCTGTTCACAGTCATTGGCTTACTGTGCCATAGCCGTTAATTATATAATCCAGATTCAAAAAGTGGATAATATGGACTGCCAATTTAATTTGAGGGTTCAGGAGAGGGCTCCTATTTAGCTTTACTACAAATAATGTCTCAGCTTTTTTAAAAAATGTACATAAAGTATAGAAACAGGAGTATATAAGTGATAGGAATGCATTTATATACAATAGACCGGTATTTATGAATTCTGCTAAATTATAATTTTTACTACTTAGTTTCTGATTTAAAGTATTTGTTTTCAAATATGCTGTACTAAACTTTGTCGGGAGACACTGGAACATTGATTATCTTTTGTTTGTAAATCAGCAGGGACTATGTTCTGCTTACAGAGAAATAAGAAATTCCAGTAAAGTTTTAATGTTGGAGGGGTTGTTTATAAATGCAAACAATGTGCCTGTCAATGGACAATGACATGTTCCCTTTTAGTAGCATGGAGAGAGGGAGAAGAAGAGGCACAATTATTATAAGTACCCTATATAACGTATAACTCTAAAAACTTTAGTTAAAATGTTGTGTCAACCTATTCACAGGTCAGTGTGTATAAGGTATTCTCAACAAGAAATGAACTATCACTTTCTCTAAGGGCTCATCCAGGCAGACCCAAAAAGTGGGATCTGTCTGAGTTTTTACCAGAGGCATCCAAATAATGGCTCATTAAAAACCTTGGTTATTCTGAATTAATTACATGTTCTGAATTAATTAAACACCCCATTAGATCTGGGCCTTCCTGAAAGCCTGAAGTCTAATGGGGTATTGGGCCTGTGGGGGCTCACCCCCGGGTAGTTCCTGGACCAACTGAAACTACAGTAGTCTTGCTTAACCAATCTTCACTCATCCAGCATTCTGTATTATCCAATGCAGTCTGCCTCCCAACTGGATCCACAACTGTTTCAATCCATTGCGACGTTTTGGGGCTAAATTTGTAAATACAGTAATTACTACATGACGTTACTGTGTATTGAACTGCTTTTTCTGTCAGTTTGTTGTAAAACATAATATTTTGGTGTTTAATTTGTAAAATCATAATGTGATTTGATGTTTAATAGACTTTTCCTTAATCCCTCTTTATTATCCTACATTTTCACTTATCCAGTGTTCTGCCAGCCCCTTTATGTTGGATAAGTGAGACTCTACCCAGCGGGGGAGTCTCCAAAGGCATCTCATGCCTTTTGGGCTCCTGGAGCCCAAAGGTGTGGGATGACATCCACCCTCACCTCCAAGCCACTAAAAACAACCCTTAATTTTTTTAAATGTACAGGGCTGCCATTAAAATGGTCCTTTAGTCCTCCTGGCACATAGAAATGATGTGCAGGAGACTAGGGGGAGAGAGGAGTGATTTTCATTGTCACCTCCCCCCTATCTCCTGGTGCTTCATTTCTACACACCAGGAGGACTGAAGGACCACCTTAATGGTTGCTTGGTAAGATTTTCAATTTTAATGGGGGTTTTTTTTTGGGGGGGGGGGGCTTTGCGGTGGCTGGATGCCATCCTGTTAATTACCGGGATGGCATCTAGACACACACACCACCTGAGAAAGCACATTGGGGGGGGGGGGCAGGTACTAAAATGCATGACAAAATGGGTTTTTTTTAATCCACTTTGTCACATGTTTAAGTGTTGTGTGAAGTGTCCAGAGTAGAGTGGCAAAAGGCAAGAGCTTAGTCTGCCTTGGGAAAGCCTAAAAGAGGCACCAACCCTCTCCACTGTCTATACCTTGGTGCCTCTTCTGGTCTTTTTAAATTCCTGGTCAAGGAAATCCATGAGTCCAGCTCCCAAAGCTGCCCTCTACTTGTTCAGGAGATAAACCTATATGTGAGAACCTATGGCATGTCCTGGGTTGGAGCTTTAAAGGGACTTTTACTTTTGCATTGTGTTTTGTTTGAGTTGAATTCCAGAAAATGCAACATGTAGCAAGAAATGAATAATCCTGCTAGATCAGGTCAGTGCTCCATCATTTCCAGCATGCTATCCCTTAACTGACCAGCCAGTCATGACATTCACAAATACAGCATGATATCAGTGGTGCTCACTTTAGCTTGACTTCAGCATTTTGTACCTAACCTCTAAACATTGGCTTTCCATTCCTAACTTTCAAGACAAATAGCCGTTACGGCTGGAGTGATTCTGCCAAGTTCAGGTTGTTATTTTTTCCCAATGGCCAATTTGTGTTGTCCCAGTTCTGTATTCAATTATGATTTTATGTGAATTTTTTTTAAGCTTTCATATATTTTTCCTGTAGATTTTCCTAAGTGTAAGCATTTTTGTAATTTTTTTAAAAGCACGCATTTTGGTACAGTGTTTGTGGGAGGCAAACTGTCTTCATTCACATTAGAAATCTATGGATTCGAAGGGCAAGCTGCCTTTCAATAAGTATTTTGTTCATGAAGCGAGTACAGGCAGTCCTCAAGTTACAAACAAGATAGGCCAATGGATACTCCACCTCAGACATCAGAAGAGCTGCAAGACCAAGAACAAGCCACGAGAGTAAAGATGAAGATCCACCCAGAGGAAAAGTGTTCCTGCCATACATCAAGGGAACCACTGATCGCATAGGGAAGCTGATGAGGAAACACAACATACAAACAATCTACAAACCCACCAAGAAAATCCAACAAATGCTACGTTCAGCAGAGGACAAGAGGGATCCTCTCACCTCTGCAGGAGTCTACCGTATACCATGCAGCTGTGGACAAGTCTACATAGGGACCACCAAACGCAGCGCCCAGACACGCATCAAGGAACATGAAAGGCACTGCAGACTACTTCAACCAGAGAAGTCAGCCATAGCAGAGCACCTGATGAACCAGCCTGGACACAGCATATTATTTGAGAACACAGAAATGCTGGACCACACCAACAACCACCATGTCAGACTACACAGAGAAGCCATTGAAATCCACAAGCATGTGGACAATTTCAACAGAAAGGAAGTGACCATGAAAATGAACAAAATCTGGCTACCAGTATTAAAAAAAACTCTAAAATTATAACAGCTAAACAACAGAGAGGAAAAAACCAGGCACAGATTAACACCTCCCAGCAACAGATTTTCCCAGGCTCAGGCAGGCCTTCAAATGCTAATGAAGGTGATCAGCTAAACATTCACACCTAACTGCAGCAGGGAAGAGCTCCTTGCCCCACCCCAGCCATTCCACAGATATATAAACCCATTTTTCCTACTTCCAACAGACCTCACACCTCTGAGGATGCTTGCCATAGATGCAGGCGAAACGTCAGGAGAAATGCCTCTAGAACATGGCTCTATAGCCCGAAAAAACCCACAAGAACCTAGTGATTCCAGCCATGAAAGCCTTCGACAATACAAGATAGGTTGTGTTTATTCTTAAGTTGAATTTGTACATAAGTTGGAACAATACATTTTTGTGTAACTCCCTACATACATACACATATAAGCTTTGGATAGCATAGGGGATGTTTAACACTACTGTGGTGTTTGCTTTGCATCTCTGCTCCTGTTCAAATGATTTCACCTCACTTTCTGTCCTTGTGATAACTGCAATGTGCTCTACATGGGGCTGCCCTTGAAAACGGCTCCGAAATTTCAATTGGTCCAACGGGCAGCAGCCAGGATGTTAACTGGCGCTCCTTACAGAGAGAGGTTAACCCTCCTGTTCAAGGAGCTCCACTGGCTGCCGTTTATCTTCCGAGCCCAATTTAACATGCAGGTGCTTACCTACAAAGCCCTAAACGGTTTGGGACCAGCCTACCTGTGTGACCGCATCTCCGTCTACAAACCCACGCGTTCACTTCATTTATCTGGAGAGGCTCTGCTCGTGATCCCGCCTGCATCACAAGCGCATTTGGCGGGGACACGAGACAGGGCCTTTTCTGTGGTGGCCCCCCAACTCTGGAACACCCTCCCCAAAGGTCTTACACAGGCCCCTACATTGGCAGTCTTCAGAAGGAACTTAAAGATCTGGCTGTTCCGATATGCCTTCCCAGAATAGGAAATCTCCAATACCAAGTCCCAGAAGCACTTTATTAGAACTAAGATTGCCACACACTGCACACTGCACTTGCCCTAAAATCCTTACATATCACCTGTCACATCAGCACTTTTAATTTCTGTACCCTTCACTCTGGCCCGGCCCAGTTTTACTGTGTTTTGGTGTTCTGTTTATTGCTTGTTGTTTTGTTGTTTTAATATTTCTTTAATTGTTTTTAATTTGCTTTAGGTTTGTATTGTTATGTTGTGTTTGAGGCCTTGGCCTTTGTAAGCCACATCGAGTCCTTCGGGAGATGCTAGCGGGGTACAAATAAAGATAATAATAATAATAATAATAATAATAATAATAATAATATTTTTGAAAAACTTGCCATCCTAGGGGTCGATTTCTCTCACTTCCTGTTGTCTCACCCGCATTCTTAACTATACATCCTTTGTATCTCGGGGACTGCCTGTAATTCATAATTGTTTGTTGCACTGAAATAAACAGTAAATGAATTCCTTGGGCATTTCTTGGGGCCAGTGATAGAATTATCTTCCATCAGTCTCTCAAGTCTTTTTTTTCTTTTTCTTTTTCTTTTAAATGCCATCTACTTGATGGACTTGCGCATGTCAGCAGGATGGAAGCATTTTCATTCCTGCAGTTGTTTCCTTAGTAGCCCTAGATGTGTAAAATTATCTGAGCATGTAACAACTTCATAGTTAAGAGGCTAACAGGGGAAACATAAAATTAGCTATATATGGGGCAGGAACCAACCCCCCCCCCCCACCTTGATATATTATCTTTCTTGTGTTATTTCTGTTGCCATGAATTTGCAACAGAGTTAGGCAATGTCTAAAGCAGTGGTTCTCAACCTGTGGGTCGCTTCTCAGCACTGGACTGTGAGAGTGAAAATCTGGGTTGTGAACCTCCTTCCTCTTTATTTATTTTATTTATTTTATTTCCACTTCTTTTTCACAGAGCTCACCAGCCTCGCCCCTTTTGGTACTAATGTCAGAAAGTGGTCCCTGGTCAAAGGGGTCTCTGGTCAAAGTGAGCCCTGCTCAAAGTGGGCCCTGGTCAAAAAAAAGGCTGGGAACCACTGGTCTAAAGTCATGGTTTCTTGATTTCTTTCAATTCTCCATCTGTATCACTGGTTGTTTTACAAGTGGGAGAGCATGACAGAAAAATGCAAAACATGAAATCATGCAACCAAAAGAATAATATATTAGTGAAAATGTTGCACAATTTCACCCTGGTATTCAAGCATTCCAATGTGTTGTGGAATACTTGCTTTGCAGAGAAAAGCAGCACTGCAAAAAAGTGTTTTCTACTGGAAAAACAGAGTTGGATTTTTGTTTTTGTTTTACAAAAAAAAAACCCTCATTTTTTTCCTCCATAAAATAAATTCTTCTCAGTGAGATTCAAATCCAAAGAGAATTCTAAGGAGGACCATTCTTTTCTCTTGCAGTGGGGAGAAAATTGCTGTTAATTAATTCTCTTTGCACACAATGATGAAATAGTTGAGGAGCTAAATATTCTTACCCAGGCTGCAACCCTCTCTGATTGGCAAAGGTTTTTCACATTGCTTATGCTTGAGACTCTACAAGAAGCTGTATGAGGGCCTAAACCAAAGAACGATACCCTCCATATAAAGAGAGCTTTTTACAGCTTAGCTGTTGTGAGTCTTCTTTATTGTTATGTATTTAAAACACTCAGTGTCAAGTTCAGTTTAGCAGAAACAGCTCTAACCAAAACAGCTCACAATATTCATGAAAAAGCAAGCTGAAAGCAACATAATATGCAGTGGAGCTACAAAACCTGGGGGAATGATAAAAACCAGTGGTACTACTAAAAGTATTCACACTAAAAACCACTTTAGAAAGCATGCTGGAGAGCCTTCTCTTTACACATACATAAAAATACATGCATAAAGCTCTCAGACTCAGTTATGTTTCTTCAAATCCCACTTGTGTTCTTATCTCTCATTTTTTATTATTAGCTTGTAAGAATATGTGCACATTTTCTCCCCTCCAGGAAATATATTTTTCATGTGTTTGTCCACATATAGATGTAGATGTTGTAGGCATTATAACTTCTAAAACCTATGAACTAAAGCACAGCTAAGGAAGCCTACTGTTGTTGTCCATCTATTCCATTGATTTCAAACCGCATCTCCCAAAGTCCTAGTCCAACGCTGAAACACTACACCACAGGGTTATACATATTGTTTAAGAAAACATATCTGGTTATGAGAATGCAAATTAAGAATAGCTGTAGCAGCTCCAGTATGTTTTTGACAGATTTATTGCCTGCCTTCCTGCACATTTATTATAAATAGAATATCATAATAAGCATGCAGGGGAAAAGACAAGCTTTTCTTTCTTTAAACAATCATAAACCCATTATTATCTTTTTGTTGTAGCTCCTAAATGTCATCCCCCTCCGCTGCATGGTATTATATGAGAAGCAAGCTAGGCTGCTTTTTTATTGGTATAATCAGTTATTTATCAGAGTACACTATGGATCCAACAAAAAGGTGATCGCTGAGAAATTCTCCAGCTAACTCAAGTCTGAAGCTGACAACTGTGTCTCCAAGCTGATAATGAGAAGGGAAAAAATGACCAAGAAGTCTATTAGATAGCTAAGCTTTCAAAAACACATGCATTATTCCTCTCTCTAGCCTTTTACTGAATGGGCTTTGTACCGAAGGCTTCTTAATGGCAGAGTAATAATGAAACATTGTAAATAGTATTTCTTGCTGGGAAAGCCATTTCCATAATGAATCATTCATTTCAATTCAGTCATGGGAATGAATGTAGATTTGTTGGGAAGGCTGTAAAAAATCTGGAGGGCAACCCAGATTAACTCCGTTACAGTATACAGAAATCTTCCTTGGAAAGAAAATAAAAGAAAGGGCTGTACCCATTATTCCATTCCAATCTTTTTAATTATATGAGTACATATGAGTGAGTGAGAGTATGTGTGCTCTATGCATGAATTGAAGAGGTGTAGAAATAGCTCGTCTTCCCAAAGTAGAGGACACCTTAAGCCAAGAGTTTCTCAACCTGGGGGTTAGGACCCCTAGGGGGGTCATTAGGGGGATGTCAGAGGGATCTCCAAAGACCATCAGAAAAAAACAAATTTTCTGTTGGTCATGAGGTTCTGTGTGGGAAGTTTGGCCCAATTCTATCATTGGTGGGGTTCAGAATGCTCTTTGATTGTAGCTGAACTTTAAATCCCAGCATCAACAACTCCCAAATGTCAAGGTCTATTTTCCCCAAACTCCACCAGTATTCACATTTGGGCATATTGAGTATTCATGACAACTTTGATTCCTTTCTTAATATAGCCATTTAAATACTATCTATCTATCACATTTATCTACCGTATCTTCCTACTCCTTGCACTTCATAGCTGAACGGAATGGTATATGTGTTTATTAAACTCATATATGTACACAAATCAAAGTGGAGAATCCCTTAGAATTCTACACCACTAGAGTTGCATGAGTGATTACAGGCAGCAAAACATGTCCATGCATCTCAATTCCATTCATTCTCCCCATTCTGGTCTGGGGTGACCTGTCCCAGCTCCACGTGGGCTTTGCATACTCTGTCCCCACTGAACCTCTTTGTCCTTTTGTTGTAGGGGAGGAACAAGATCAACATATAGTACTTCTCGTCACATTAAGCAACTGTAAAATCTGGGCTATTATCGGTAATTTCACATCACATCATTCCCTGGGGCCATTTAAAATAGCTTTTTGATGTCAATCAGAAATCACCTATGCAGATAATCAAGATACTTCACTGCACACTTATTGTTTCTTTCCCTGACCTCCTTTTCCCAGGAGCTCTACTCAGTTTCCCTTCGTGCCCCATTATGCTTCCCATTTCCAATCATTCCATGGCCAAGGAACCCTCATTAAGCTTTTGGGAGGAATCCCCCTTCATTAAGACTTGTCTGTCTCAAAGAAGGTTATACAGAGTGACCCCAGAAACCATAGAACCAATATAGGGCCTCCTGTACAAGCAACACACTACATCATCTGTCCTGTTGGAAATAATAGGATTCACTATTATTCACAGTTTCACATACCCAGGAACATATCAACCACAGATTGGGTAGGGGTGGGTTATTATACTTCTTCAATCCCAGGGTTTACCACAAATCTGCTCCCTTTTCTGGTTTCCTGTGCCCATTATTAATGCAATCTTGGCAATATGAATTTAAGCATATAAAAACTACATTCAGAAATAGAGGAACCAAAGAGCACTATTATGTCAGAAAATCAGTGTCAAATTGAACCAGAATTCTTAAACTTTTGTTTCTACAGTTCTGTGTCAAAGGTTTATGTGGCGCTTGCACTGTCATATCTTGCTTTAGTGGCATAAGCAAAAATGCTAGCAAAGTAAAGGACATGATTATACTTGATAAGAAAAGTCATGGGGAAGAGTATTAAAGTTATTATCTGAGACAAATACCTGTGCATTTTAAACCTTCAAACAAAATTTATGTCGTCTGACATTTAAGTAAATCAGTCTGCTGTATAAAGCCAGTGCTGCTGCTCCTTCTTAGTGATACAAATATGTGATGGTTGTAAACACAACTTCCTTTGAAGGAGATGTAATAGAATAATACATTGCATACCTAACAAATACAGCTTTTGCACCCCTTCCCCAGAATACTTATCATGTTATACAAATGCAGGGATGGTACAAATGAGTTGTGTTTATCGACTGCAGTGAAAGATTATGTTAGTTTTACAGTTCAATAATATCTTTTCTCCGTGCAAAATGTTTTATTACAAATTAATTAATTGTATTTATGTGTTGCTTTGCTATGTGAGAGAGACACAGAGAGAATAACCACAATCATAAAATCTAGGTCAAACTAGTCAAATGGCTATTTCCTCATCGACCATTTATTCAGTTCTCCCCTTCCCATATAATTGCATGAATAATACTTGACTGGGATGTGGTTACTTGCAACTGAGAGCTATAGGACTGATGCATCCATGTGGGTGGTGTTATTCATGCAATTTTTTTCTTACCCCTATAAAATCTTACCAAAAAAGTTAGGCCTTGTGAATATGCATTAATGCAGGCTGGCAATCCTGGAGACCATGGGCCACATGTGGCCTCCCAAAGATATTTTGTTAAAATTTGGGGTCAGAAACCACTCTGCTCCCATTATAGTTATTGGAGGCTTCCAGGAGTCATGGTTTACTTTCAGTCAGTCGCAGGAGTCCTTAGTAAAAAGTGAAAACCAAGAATGATTTGGTTTACTTTCAAGGTGAACAAAAACAACCCGATGATTGCATAATTTGCATATAACACTTGGGTTCATGAGGTTGGATCACCAAGAAGCAACTCATAGATTATTTTTCCCCTTATACATTGAATTTGCTGTTGTTTGTAAGCCATCTTGAGTCCCTTTTTGGGAGATGGTGACAGGATATAAATGTTGTTGTTGTTGTTGTGTGCTTTACAGTTATTTCTGGTGACCGAAAGGCAAGCTTACAATGGGGTTTTATTGAAGAGATTTGCTGTTGCCTTCCTTTGAAGCCAAGGGAGTGAACCAACGAGTTTCTATGGGTTAGCAGGGACTTGAGCTCCCAGAGCTCTCCTCCAACACTCAAACAATTACATCACTCCAGCTTTTTATACTTAGGATGTCAGTTGATAACATCTTGAATTTAATTTGGAGATAAGACAGTGCTTTGAGACAAGCAAGCTCTAAAAATGTTAGAATGATAGGTAAGAGCAAGGGCTATTTTACAGTAATTTCTACTTTCAACAAGGTGGAAAACCAGCTATGTCTATTAAGGGTTGTGATGGATGCTGTGTAAAATTCCCAGAAGACAGCCTAATGTAATGTATCATTTCAGGGACTAGTTGCCATGGCTGAAAATATAGAATAACAGGTTTCATCATTGGAAGGCTCCATATGGAACTCTCAAGTCAACACACTGAATTCCTGCAAGAAAAAAATAATGATAATAATTTGGCTGCTATAGGACCAGATGGCAAATTGCAAGGCAGATCACGTTAAGAAGAAAGCAAAGTTTGCTGTAAAGGCAACAGTGTCCTAGCTCAAATGCTAAGACCCTTGTTTTCAAGGATCAAGAGTTTAGTCCTTAGGTTTGCATCTTTGGAAGTAAACACGTAAGACCAGCTGCATTTGAACAAGACAGCCACCACAAAACATTGCAACACCCTTAGAGTTTTTCTAGTAAGAATGATGAATATGCTTGAGCAAATAGCTTATTTTAGAGGAGAGTTTAGAAGGGTCCTCCCTCTTTGAACACAGCATTTGTTTTCGAATACAGACTCACACAGAACAGCTTTTAATACTTACTTCTCAATAAAATACTGTCCTAAGCATATCAACATCTACATAAGTGCTTGGTGGTTGTGGGTTTTTTCGGGCTGTATGGCCATGTTCTAGAAGCACTCTCTCCTGATGTTTCGACATCTGTGGCAAGCATCCTCAGAAGTTGTGAGGTTGTAAGTGCTATTTACATCAATGGTATATTAGAACCAATAGAGCAACAAATTTGCCAAGAGGGTGAGGGTGGGTACTGTGATGTGTAAAGTAATTCCAGTGCTGAAAATTGGGTGTGCCTTTCAGATCTGGAAAATAACTTCTTACAAATAGGGTTATGTGTAATTAATTTCTTTTTACAAATTGCAAAGTGATGCAATTTTGGTGTAATTATGATTATTTTAATTACTGCTGTATTTAATGGATCCCCATTACTTAGATATGACTTGTAATATAGATCACCACAAAGGTAAGATGAATAACAAAGGAAATAGATTACAATTTGTTTTTAACTTCTGATCTCTAGTGAGGGGTAAAACCAATTAACCCAGTTTTACTCCACATTAGCAGATCTCAGGGAATGCAGCCCAGTGTGTCTGGGCATGTGTGAACTGCTGAGACCAATTTTGGTTCAAAGCTGATCTCACTGTTCACATGGGCCAGTGCCACCACTTGCACTCAGCTTCACAGGGAAAGGGAAATGACATTTACCTTTGTTGTTGTTTGCCACCATGGCAGTGGTTATGGAGCTCTAGAATGCTTCTGGCTATTGCTAGGCACCTTTGCCAATATTATAAAATGTTGCACTACTTGGAGATAAGAGGCAAAGGAAGAAAGCAACCCAGGTTCAGTTTGACTGGACAGTTAGAATTCAATTCTCACTGCTGACAATGTTTGGGAGCAGAGAGATTAAAACACCTCAACAGAATCTGGCGTTGCTCCGAAGTAATGCTTCAAGCTTGCCTCAGATTCAGATGTCCATGTAGATGGGCCCTCAGTATGTTTCATTCCATCCCAAGAGTTAATAGGGTCATAAGGTTCCAGCGATTTAAAAAACCACTAGTTGTACGTTTTGAATTTCAGGTTAGAGGAAACTTTCTATGGAAATAATTCTTATAGGGCCCGTTCTTCTGACAGGCACAAATGAGTAGACACCTCAAACGCCAGGCAATAACAGCAAGGCAGTGCCGTCCTGTAGCACCTAAGCAATCCTGGTATATTCAGATGGAAGCTACCATCCCATTGCCAGCAACCAAGAGATTCAGCTGTCAGTCCAGTTGACCTTTTGTACATAGAATGAGAGAAGTAACATCTTTACCTCAGGTGACATAATGTTTTCACTATCTCTGCACTGATTTACATAACACTTTAATTTCCTATTTCCCAGAGACAATGATCCGCCCTGTTTATGTATTTATTTATTTACAGTATTTATATTCCACCCTTCTCACCCCACAGGGTCTCCTACAGGTCCCTCTGTCCATGGATTGCCCTTAGTACGTAAAGTACGTAAAAACAGCAGGTGCGATTTAATAATAATAATAATAATAATAATAATAATAATAATAATCCTTTATTTATACCCCGCTAACATCTCCCAAAGGACCCAAAGGACTCGGTGCGACTTACAAGAGGCCGAGGCCCAACACATCAATAAAACACCATAACAAATACAAAAATAAATAAGCTCATAAAACAAGGTAATAAACATTAAAACAATAGCAATAAACATTAGACAATAACACCACGACACATTTAAAACTGTCAAGTTTAAATACTTTTGGGGGGAGGGGGGTTGTTATGCAATGGAAGTGAAGTTCCCAGTAATGTTATTTTAAGAGCAAACTAAGTATTAACTATATAATCCTCTTAGAACCTGAGAGCCCTTTGATATAAAAGTTGCAAGGGGAAAATGTTAGCATATATTGGATATTATGAATGCAGTTATAGTCCGGCTTTCTTTCATATTTTTCTCCATTGCTTTCTCAGTTGAACATTTACCTTTCACTCTTTCTTCATTTTTTTCCCTTTCCTCACATAAATACAATGGCCTGAGTAATGTATTTTTAAAAAATTAATACTGAGAATACCTAAACAAATGTGGTAGGTCTTCATGTGTTACAGATGCACATTGGCATAATGCATGCTATGCAAGAGCATGGCAATTGTCATTTTAAAAGGCAATTTATATCAATAATTACTTATAATCCTCCAAAAATTGTTTCCGAAATGTAATTAAATTGTAACCTCTTAGGGTGCATCTACATTGTAAAATTAATGCCATTTGCCACCATTTTAAATGCCATGGCTCAATGCTATCAAACCTTGGGAGCTGTAATTTGGTGAAGTACTAGCACTATTTAACAGAGAAGGCTACAGACTTTGTGAAGTTGTAACTAAGGTTGAAAACATTCAGCCATGACAGTTAAACTAATGTCAGACTGCACTAACTCTACTCTGTAGATGCACCCCTAGTTACTTACAAAAATTAAACACTATAAGTAGTGCAAAACAGACTTTCCTATCAAGAACTCCTATCTATGGTGAACCTATCCCATGATTTTCTCACCAGATTTATACAAAAGAGATTTGCTATTGCTTTCTTCTTAGGCTTAGAGTATGAATTCCCCAAAATTACCCAATAGGTCTCCATGGCTGAGTGGAAATTTTGAATCTTGGTTTCCCATAGGATGCTTCTATTCATGTAACAAAACAATCTGAAGCATTGTGCTCCCAGAGCATCTCCTCACTTTGCCCAATGCAAGCCACAACCGCCTTAAGCAGTTGTGCCTGGCTTTGAGAGCAAAAGTGCTTCAAGACAACCCTTTATCCCAGGAGCATCTGTGTTTAAAAAACACAGATGTTCCTGAGCGCCTGTCTACACCCACCCCAGAAAGCGCACACTTTCTGCGGTGGGTGTCCAGATGTTCTGCTGGGACTGGCCAGACAGAACCTGTGGAGACCCTCCCCTCTCCCCCACAGCCCCCAAACCCCTTTAAAAAGTAAAATAAACATACCCGCCTCCATTATAGTCTTCCTGGAGCTCTTCCGTTGTGTAGAAATGACACACCAGGAAAGGGGGGGGGGAGGAAAATCTCTCTCTTCCCCACTGTCCTGGCACATCATTTCTGCATATCGAGAGAGCTCCGGGAAGACTGTAATGGAGGCCAGGTAAGTTTATTTTACTTTTTAAAGGGGTTTGGGGATTGTGGGGTTTGGACCCTCACAGTTTTCTGGACTAATTTAGTTCGGAAAACTGTAGGAATGGTGTCTGGACTGAAGTAGTAGGTTTATCCCGCCCCTTTCAAGAAGGCGTGGAATAAATCTGTGGCAGCAGCTAATAGAAAAATAATTATAATTTAATGAAATTAATGAAGTCTTACCTTAAAAAGGGATCCTTAATAATATGAAGAAGGAATTCTGGTGATTCTCTGGTGGAAGGGAAAAAATGACAGATGGTGTGGAGGACATGAAGGCAAGAGACTATCTTATGTCAATATTGGAGCAAGCCGAGCTGGGCTATTTGTGGAAGGTTACAAGAATGGGTGCCAATTTGATAATTATTAATCTAAAGAGGAGTAAACATCTGAAGATATGGTATAACAGCGCCACCTTCTGTCTCATTCGCTATATCCCGGATCATCTGGTGGAATATATTCTGCTCCCATCCTCCTTGCACTAACTTCGGGACAATCACACTCAACACCATCAGGTAATAAGTATTCCACATTCCAAAATGAATAAGCTTTCCCCCATAAAACATGCTTATAACGGTATGCCAACCAGACCAACCCCACGATAATAAGGAGTCCCACAATTACACCCCTGTCACCAAAAAAGTCCATTCACTCTTTTTGACTTAATAATGTTCCAAAGCCAAAAAGGAAAAGAGAAAAGAAAAATATGTGAAATATGTGTCTGTCTTTTGGGAAAGAGGGAAAATGTCTGTATACATTCTCTGGAAAACTTGAATGTGTGTATGGTTAGAAAAAGAAAAAGAAAAAGGAAAAAGAATGTGTGTAGCTGTTTGTGTTGTGAGAGAAATAATCTTTACAGGTTTCAAATAAAAGGAGAAAGAGGATAATTCAGGAAAAACCTGGAACAATACATGATGGGGAAAGACCAAGTATGTGGGTAAGAGAAAGTCATCCAAGAAGAAAGTTAAGGTATGTTGAGAATATGTTGAGAAAGCAAGGAAAAAGTAAGTCAGAAGAGCGAAATGGTTAATCACAGGAGAAGAACCAGAGTGTGTGATTACCATGTGGGAAAAGAATTGAAGAGAGAGAATGAGAATGTAAAAGAAAGTCATACAGTAGTGATGAAATGTTAGTACAGAAGTAAAGAGGGATTAAAGATAATGAAAGAAGTGTGAGAAGTGAATGATTAGATTCCCTTTTGAGAAGAGAATTGCAATCTCCTTCTCCATGTATTCAAAACAGAGGCTTCTGAAGATATTAGCCTCTTAGCCCGTTTGGAACACTCAAGAAGGGTAAAAAGATCTGATGGAGTTGTTTCACCAGAATTGGGCACGCACATTAAACAGGCCCAGGCAAAAGTAGCCAGCAGGGGTCGTGATCCACCAAAGGCTCCTAGCAAAGGGCTGCCTCAGGGCCAGGGGGAACCACCTGTTGAAGGGCCACAGCAGAGTAGAGGAGAATCAAATCCTGCAAAAGTGGTAAAAGGGGTGGAAGCCCACCAGGAAGTGCCTAAATCGTTGGTAGCCAAGGGTGGCTTGTCTCAGGGATTGTATTGGATCTGTGGACAATGGGCGGGAAAGATTTTGCCGCCGTTTTGGGAAGGTACATGCACGATTGGAACTTTGATGTTAGCGGATGTGACAATATACCCAGAACAACAATCCCAGGTGATTTGGAGAAGGGAGCGTGGAGAACAGCGTTTGAAAAGAGCTTATGATGAAACACTTGGATATGATCCAGATCAAACTTATTTAAATGAGGGAGAAAGGCTGGGAGCCATCTTGTTCCCTGCTGTGGGCATAGCTCTAAATATAAAACAGATTCGGAGACTCTCAGCTCAAGTGGAGAGGCTGGCGAACAAAACTGTGGCTGGAATAAGAGCTCTGCAGACAGAAGTTGATTCCTTGGCAGGGGTCCTGATGCAACACAAACTTGCTTTGGACTACCTATTGTCTGTAGAAGGAGGACTATGTTCTTTTCTAAATACCACGTGTTGCCACTATATAAACAAATCGGGAGAGGTTGAATCTGATATAAATAAGATACAGAAAGTAGTATCTACCATCAGAATTGGATACGCCCCAAAGGGAGAGAGTGTTTTTGGCTGGTTAACTGACTGGTTGCCAAATTGTTCTTGGCCACGATTCGAGGACAAACTGATTAGATTGTGTAAATGTCAAATGATTGTACGCATGTGCGAAATGGATAATTTTGCCTATAAATACTGGGTGTTTTGGGATTAGAGCTTTGTACCTCAACAGCCAGATTGAAGCTGAGGTGCCCTTACCCGGGTAAGCATTAAATTCTGTGAACTTGCAAAGCTGTCTCTGTCTCTTCCTTCTTCTTCTTCCTCCTGGAATTTTGGGGACCCCCGTTTCCCCGCTAAAGTACTCATGTAGATATACCCCTGGTCTATCAACATTGTGGCTTCAATGTGGTTCCACCATTTAGTGAAAAAGAAAGAAAAATCAACCAATGGATAAAAATGGGAGCAGATTACTGTGACACTTTGTAGAAAAAGGGGAAATGACTGGATAACATAAATCCATAGTATTATGGAATGGGCAAGGGTGGGCAAGTATATTCCAAAATTGCAAAAAGCGACTGTAAAGGCAATTCCTGTTGCCCTTTGGAATTTCTATTGCCCACTCTCTCAAGCAACACACAACTTAGTCCATTCCATTCATTTCCTTACACAGATTCTCAAACTGATTTGGGAGTTACCGAAGTTGGAAGCAGTGCTTTTAAATAAATACTGTCTCTTTAAAGTGATATTAATGCACATGGCAACATCAGTCAAATTAAAAGAAGTACTTTGCTTGGAATATGAACATGACTTGAATAAGAAAATTAATGTTTGCATTGCGTTATGAACATGCAAATCACTATGTAAGTACTGCCTTAATTATAATTGCTATTAATGATGAAATCAAAATTCCAGTGAATTATAATGAATCCTTTAATTAGATTTTTATATACAATTTCTGAAATAATTAAGTCTCCTCCAACTTGGATGCCATCCAGGTTATATATAATACATAATATAGGCTTATCATGTAAATGTTTCACAAAAAGCATTGATATAACTTTATATGTAACAATCTCCATTGGTTTGAAATAAGATACTGCTGTTTTCTGTCACTGGTGAGTAGTTATCCAGTATGTTAATATGACTGATGCTGAAATTCCTATGAGATTTTTCTATTATATTAATTATTAATGGGGAATTATTTCCGTACTGCAATTCATTGGAGATAAACTTAGATTCTGCAGAGCATTTTCTAATGTGCTGAAAGGTCCAAACCCAATGTTCGCAACAGATAACCTCTAAACAGCTTTTCAAAATGTTTCAGGCAAATTAAAGAATATTACAATCAAGATAAAAAAACTTGGCTTCTCTTGGGAGGAAACAGCATGGGATAAAATTTTAAAATTAGAAAAGAAAGTAATATCGAATATTTATAACATATTACTTACCTGGCTGACTGAAAAAGAACAGGTTAAAAACTGTATGATAAAATGGGCTCAAAATTTAAGAAGACCAATTCAAATGAGGGAGTGGGAACAGATGTGGAACAAAAAATTAAAATATACATACGCAATGGATTTAAAAGAAAATTGGATAAAAATGTTCCACAGATGGTATACCACACCGAAACAATTGGCTAAAATGTATAAAATAGTTTCTGATGAGTGTTGGAAATGCCTGGAACAGGTTGGCTCCTTCTACCATATGTGGTGGACTTGCAAAGAAGCAGTAAAGTTTTGGAGGGTAATTCATGAAGAGACACAAAAGATTTTAAAAAGAACATTTATAAGAAAACCGGAGTATTATTTGTTAGGTTTTACAGATTTAGATCTACAATTGACGGAACAAGAGGATAAACTTTTTACATATATGATGACTGCTGCTAGAATTGTTTTTGCTAGAGAATGGAAGAAAGACTCAGTACCACCCGTACAGGAATGGGTGGAAAAAATCTGAGAAATAAAGGACATAGATGAATTGACTTTTTTTGTTAAAGAAAAATACAGGTATGATACTAAGAAGAACGAATTGGGATAATCTCCATGAATATCTGGACAATTTGGGAAAATAAGAAACAAGAGAGACAATTTCTTTTTGAACTTATTTTATATTTTTGAATAATAAGAAGATATGATCCAAGAAGATGGAATGGAAGTCATTTTTTTCTTTTTGTGTGTGTGTGTTTTTTGTGTATTTTTGTAGATTTTTTTTAGGGGTTATTTGGGATTTTAGTAAATTTTTGTGTTTCTTCTTTTTTCTCTTTTTTTCTTTATTTTTTCACTTTCCTATACTTTATTGTTCTCACTCTTTTGTTGTAATCTATATACAAATTAATAAAATTCTAAATATAAAAAAAATGTTTCAGGCACAGTTTGCCCACCAGTTGGGTGACATTCTAAATAGCTAAAGAGGTAATTTTCATGTAAAAATTGAAACATTCAGTTCAATGCATTTCAACCATGGTCAAAAGAAGTTTAGACAGCTGCAGTTTTAATCATTAGTAATGTCAAGAATTTCTTTTCTAGCAGCTTGGTAAGGATCCTGGACAGCAGTATTCTGTTCAGCATGTGTTTCGCTACATGTCCCTGTGATGTTCCCAAAGTTCCTGTGAGGTAGGGTTAGCCTGGATAGATATGGTTAACCCAGTTTACCTCTGAATAAAGAAAAGTCAGGAGAAGTTCCAGAGTTTGTCTGAAACTCCAAAGTACAGTCTTGACAGCAGGATCAGATCTCATTTCACATGGATGAAGGAAACAGATCTATCCTGGGTTGCATCTGTTGCTACACCTAGAAAGCCGCAGAGTTCCTTGTGAGTTCCTGGCCATCATGGGTGCCCCATGATCCCTCTTCTTTCTGTTTGTTTCAGTACGTCAACTGATGACAGCATGGCATGCCTGCAATGGCCAGGAGACCTCATGGAGCTCTGTGGTTGTCTGGGAGAGGTGATGTCAACTTGGACAGTAAAGTGATAGTGCAGTGGGGCCAGTGTGGTCTTGACCTGGCTGAACTGGCTGGACTTTATGCATTCAGGACTGTTCATGCGACCACCACCAAGACCAGTCCAATGCAGTTCTGCTCCGGACTGGCCACAGATTAAATGGTCAATGTAGAATAGATTTACTAGATTGGAGTTTTTTTAATGAATTCAAAATTCAAGCCATTGACTAATCTTATATACAGTATTCCCTCGCTGTTTCACAGTTTGCCTTACACGGACTCGTTGTTTCGTAGGTTTTTAAAAACTAAATATGAATTTATTGGGAGCTGAGTCTGGGAAAGAGGAGGAGGAGAGGAGGTCGCCACCGAGAACAAGGGAAGCATGCCGTTGCCTGCTTCCTGCTCTGGCGGCTCCTTGGACAGGCAGGAGAGAAGGGAAAGAGCATTCCTGCCTGGCCAAGGCCTGCTCGGCCAAGGCCAAGCCAAAGCCTGTCATTATCAGGAAAGGCCAGGTCTGGCCCAGCCCTCAGGAAGGGGCACCATGGGAGGCAGGCAGGCCAGGAGACAGAGACGGAGGGAGGGAGAGCTCATAGGTGTCATTGTCAGAAAAGGCCAGGCCCAGCCCTCAGGAAGAGAAAGGACACGCCTGCAATAGTGCTGCTGATGAGCGAGTCCAAAGGCGCTGAAGGTGGAGGACACAGGGTCAGGAGGGCGAGGGTCCACTCACCTCTTTGAGGATCAGCTGGTTGAAGAGGGAGGGAGAGCTGGCAGGAGTCTTCATCAGCAGCACTATTGCAGGCACGTTCTTTCCCTTCCTGAGGGCTGGGCCAGGCCTTTCCTCAGTGGGCTCACCTCAAAGCCCGTCAAAGGTGATTAAGATTTAGGAAGGAAGAAGAGGAGAGGAGAGGAGGAGGGGAGGGGGAACCAGTCATCCCTACATCACGGATTTTCACTTTTTGCGGATGTTCCTGGAACGGAACACCCACAATAAGTGAGGGAACTCTCTCTCTCTCTGTGTATATGTGTATAAGAACCTGTATCAACTGTCTAACTCAACTCTTGACAGACCTTAACATTTCTTTCTTTTATTTAGTCTTAAAGTTCCAAAACTTCAATTTATTCTGCAGAAGGCAGGAAATGCAGGAAAGCACACAAGCCATAGAATACAACAACTAAATTATTCAATTCATAAATCAACATGATCTTCTCTCTAAGAGGGGAAATAGCATAAAACTCTTTTCCTCCAGTAGGACTTCATTAAATTTCTCTAAATAAAGATACATTGGAGACCAAGCACAATTATTATTTAACCAGAAAGTTTATTTTAATGCTAAGTCTCTTTACATTCTTTTATTTATATGCCACAACTTGTTACTAAATTCTGACAGAAAAATGCTATACCACAAGTAGAGGGAATAACTTGTTATATCCCTATGGACCTATGCTCTGGAAGATGTTTGCTCAGAGCTACCAACCATCTGTTGTATGGAACAGTGCCAATATATGGGTTTTCTATGTATCTGCTACAAATTAGGCTCTTGACACAACCTGGCAAGTAATCAAAGAATGCACCAATATAGATATGAAACTCGAGATTTTGAAGGATTAAAACATGACACATATAGCAAAACAAAAAAAAAGCCAGATCAACTCAAAGCATAATTTTAATAAAGTGGTGAAGTGGCTAATTCAGGGCTGTTGGATCAAAAATGAAAGTTGATAATTAAGTCTGTATTGCTAAACCTGTATGGGTTATTCCCTCACTGTACAAACTGAAGTATGTTTAGTGAAGTTAATTGATCACTTCAGGAAAACATTTTGGAAAGTAGGCAAGATGGAAAATGTAACTGGTAAAGATCTAACCATTAGATTCAACTGAAGTAGACTCACTGAATTAACAGAAACTTGATTAGTGAACACAATTGTAGGTTCTGTTTATTCAAAGTGTCTATTACACCATTTGAGCCCAGAAGTTCCATTTCCTCCATTGTCTTCTTTGTCTTCAATTTTGCAACCCATTGGTTGTTCATTTCCCATGCCATGACAAGCATTGGCAGTGGTGCAGTGCCAGGCATACTATGCCCATCCTAATACCTATGATTTATGATCCTAATACAATCGTAATTTTTCTGATTCCCAGAAAATGTTGGGAACAGTGCAAAAATATTGTATTGCGGCTTCAAGACACTTGCGGAATTTTCCTTTCCTACAAACACACTTGCAAAGTAATGTGGAACTATGTTGCTTTTCTATGAATGCTGCACAGTTTTTCCAGGAAGGGTAGTTTTCCTGAAACTGCACAACTTTTGGCATAGAAATTAAATTTTACAATATTAAGACTGACAAATTCAACTGAGTTTCTTTTCCTGCTGAATAACATTTGAGTTGCATCACATTCAAAACAGCAAAGACTGATGCAATAACTTCAAACCCTTCATCACATGTTTGTGTGGGTAAATCAAATGCAACTTAGGTTTGTATTTTGTGCACATTTCCCAAGTACATAGACTTTTTTTTGTCATGTCAGGAGTGACTTGAGAAACTGCAAGTTGCTTCTGGTGTGAGAGAATTGGCCATCTGCAAGGACATTGCCAGGGGATGCCCGGATGTTTTTGATGTTTTATCATCCTTGTGGGAAGCTTCTCTCAAGTCCCCACATGGGGAGCTGGAGCTGACAGAGGGAACTCATCTGTGCTCTCCCCTGATTCAAACCTGCGACCTGTTGGTCTTCAGTCCTGCCGGCACAGGGGTTTAACCCACTGCACCACTGGGGGCTCCAGTACATAGACTGATTCAATGTGTTATTTTTCTCAGAAAGTTATTATTTCTGCATAGTGAAAAAAAATTGCAATTTTTCAAATTTCTGCACACAATTTTCAAAACATCCATATATGTTGTTTCAGGAACAAAGAAAGGTTCCTACATAATGCAGCAACTTTTGACATGATGTTTTTCTTCCCACACATGTTTAAGGAATTGGGGATTACTGATTAAGAGAAACTAAGGTATTCCCATTCCATTCTTTCATGTGTGCTTTTCCAGTGTTGTATGATTTCAGAATAAAGGAATCTGTTTCTGGAAGAACCCATTTCACTGCTAAATTCTAACACAACAAAATATTCAAAATCAAGTAGTAATTAATACTTCTACAAGTAGAGGTAATAGCTTATATTCCCATAAACTTATGTTCTTTTTCCTAATGTTTCTTCTACAGTACTGTGCATATTTAATGAGTATATTGCAATTCCAGAAAGAAAAACTTTCTAACTTTCTGTCTATTTTACTTTTTTTTTTAGTTTAATTTTGTGGGCAAATTACTTGGTCCAAGAGGAAATTCCTTGAAAAGATTACAAGAGGAAACAGGTGCAAAAATGTCCATCCTCGGCAAAGGTTCTATGAGAGATAAAGCCAAGGTAATGTACACACCTTTTGACTTTAATCATATGAGAGCTGGAGATTAAATTATTGCAATAGGTCACTCTGTGAATTTCAGATCGATTCATAGATCCTTAGTAAAAAAAAAATAATAATGGAGGAAATTATGCAAAAAGGGTAGGTATCACCTTCGGTCACATAAATTGACTTTGAGTGTAAATAGTCATTGATGTTGTTGTTGCTATTGTTGTAACATGCCATCAATTCAAGTCTGATTGATGGTGCACCAATTTATTCAGATTTATTCAGAGAGTTGCTATATACTTCTGAGGCAAAGAGAGTGGGACCTCACCAAGGTCACCCATTGGTTTTCCACGGCAGACTGGGGATTCAGTCCCTGCTCTCCTGAATCAGACAGATTCATGATCCCTTTCCAAAATGTTTGGGACAAGAGGTGTTATAGATTTTGGATTTTTCAATCTTTGTAATATTATAATGGGATCTGCCTAATAAGGTATATTGAAGATGGGAACCAAATTTATTTTTCATATATATATTATAAACAGAAGACTGTATAATAATTTTGTATATGAAACAAAGTTTGTGTACACTGAATGAAAGCAAATGTGTCATTATCGCAGCCATTGTGGGAAGCAATTATGCCCCTCTATTCTGCTTTGGTCAGGCCTCACCTGGAAACCAGGAAACCCCCGGTGGCACAATGGGTTAAATCCTTGTGCTGGCAGGATTGCTGACCAATAGGTCAGCAGTTTGAATCCAGGGAGAACGGGTAGAGCTTCCTCTGTCAGCTCCAGTTCCCCATGCAGGGACACGAGAGAAGCCTCCCACAAGGATGGTAAAACATCAAAAACATGTCACGATTAATATTAATGTGTAGACACACAAAGACACGGAAGTTTTCTTCCTTTGACAAAGGGGCAAACTAACTCGTTTGTCTTTTAGCAGACTTTATAGAAAAATGCATATATACATACAGAGTCCAATTCTCCTCTTTAAGTCACAACCTCTAAGAACAACCTCTAAGAATCTTCCAACACCTCCAAACCCCTTCCAACACCTCCAACCACCTCCTCCTCCAACACTACTCAACCAAACTCACCACAAGGAGTAACCTTTTTTTACTCCTTTATTATTCCAGCAGTTGTCCAATCCTGGCTAGTCAATGCTTGTCAGGTGCCCTGGCTCCCACTTCCTGCTGCCCTGATCCTTGCAGTACTTGTTGCTTAAGAAATAATAAAAACTCTTAACAAAACATCCAATCATCCCTTGGCCAACTCCTTGTAGACGGCCAATTCTCTCACACCAGAAGTTACTTGCAGTTTTTCAAGTTGCTCCTGACACACAACCCCCCTCCCCCCGAAAACCATGCCCTATGAAAAGCAGCTTAAAGAGCTTGGGATGTTTAGCGTAAAGAAGAGAAGGTTAAACGGAGACATTATTGCCATGTGTATATATCTGAAAGGATGTCAAAAGGAAGAAGGAGTAGGCTTGTTTTCTGCTGCCCTGGAGACTAGAACTTGGAGTAATTGGTACAAATTACAAGTAAGGAGATTCCACCTTAAACATTAGGAAGAATTTCCTGACTGTAAGAGCTGTTCAGCAGTGGAACTCTCTGTCTCATAGTCTGCTGAAAGCTTCTTCATTGGAGGCTTTTAAACAGAGGCTGGATAGCCATCTGTCAGGAGTGCTTTAATTATGCTTTTCCTGCATGGCAGGGGGTTGGACTAGATGGCCCATGCATTTTCTTCCAACTCTGTGATTCTATTATTCTAATCTGTATATCACGCAAAGAGCAAATACAATAAAAGTTAACATGTCTTGTACAGATAAAAAAGCTTTTGCACTTAGGGCCCTTCTACACAGCCATATAACCCAGAAAATCCCACAATATCTGCTTTGAACTGGATTATCTGAGTCCACGCTGATATATATCCCAATTCAAAGGAGAAAATGTGGGATTTTATTCAGCTTTGTGGAAAGGGCCTTACATTTGTAACGTACTTGTTCCCTGATGTCCTAGAATATACATTTGATATGAGAGAATTTGAAACTGCTGAAGGCCCTTCAACACTGCCCTTTATCCCAGGATCTGATTCCAGATTATCTGTGTTAAACGACAATATATGAGTCCCCACTGCTAGATAACCAGGGATAAACAGATAACCAGGGATAAACAGCAGTGTGGAAGGGCTCCAAGGACTTTTCCACACAGCCCTATATCCCAAAATATAAAGGCAGAAAATCCCACAATATCTGCTTTGAACATGGTTATCTGAGTCCACACTCAGATAATGTGGGATTTTCTGACTTGATATCCTGGGATACAGGACTGTGTGGAAAGGCCCTGAGTTAACAACATATTTGCTGGATTAAAACTACTTTCTGGCTAACTATTATTTTGTTTCCCTGCTTTTTTAGCACCACTACCCGCCTGGATATTTTTAATCCCTTAAAATGAAAAAGTAGTGAATGAAAGTGAGATTTTTAAAAAAGAATTGATTTAACATATTTGTTTATTAATTCAAATCACTTTTCTTTATTGCTATACATGCCAGATTTGGCATGTTTATCAGTTGTACTCAAGCATTCAGGAATCCTGGTTAGCTCCTATCTTTCTGTCACCATGTCATTCATCTCAGTAGTTAAAAGCATACAGTAGCGGAGAAAACAATCACATTAAAAGAGAGCAATGAATCATTAAGTTGTCATTTTCATCAGTCTATTTAATGCTGCATTATATTCTGTGGCTGCTATTGTAACTTGAAAGTTAAATTTTGAAAATGTGTATGATTAAAATAAATGGGACAGGCCTGTTACTATCTTGAAATAATATTTGTAAATCTATAGTTCCTTGGGTCTAGAGTTCCAGAAATGATCAACTCTCAGATGGAATTACTGAATCAGGACCAAGCCTACTAACAGAGTCAGATAAAGACCTCAGGGCCCCTCCACACAGCCCTATATCCCAGAATATCAAGGCACAAAATTCCACATTATCTGAGTGTGGACTCAGATAACCTAGTTCAAAGAAGATATTGTGGGATTTTCTGCCTTAATATTCTGGGATATAGGGCTGTGTGAATGGGCTCTCAAACTGAAGGTCCTAAAGCATGAAGGTGGTCGTAACTCATGAGAGGAATGAATGGACAATTTCATTATGTTATGAACAGGGGTGCCATTTTTATTTATTTATTTCGGTGGCTTCTACCCCGCCCTTCTCACCCCGGAGGGGACTCAGGGTGGCTTACAAAAGCAAGGCACAATTCGATGCCCGCATCACATAACAACAAAAACAATAACATCAGTTAACAAAACAACAATTCTGGCAATAACACAATTAACAGAACAGTAATTATTATAGGCAAAAACAACCATAAAACCAATAAAAGCAATAAAACCAATACAAACCTCATTGACGGTCAGCGTTTCACAATCTCATAGTCAAATTTCAATTCCACAATTGTCAGTCCATACAGTCCTGCCCATCTGGTTGCCATGTCTAAAAGTCAGATTGCCCAAAGGCCTGGTCCCACAACCACATCTTTACCTTTCTCCTGAAGGAGAGGAGGGATGTTGATGCCCTAATTTCCCCCGGGAGTGAGTTCCACAGGTGGGGGGCCACCACTGAGAAGGCCCTGCTCCTCGTCCCCACCAGCCTCACTTGTGATAGCGATTCTTATACTAGATTCAATTTTCAAGGAAGCAACAAGTAATCTTAACAGTTTTCTTCCTACTGAAATAAAGTTTTCAACATCTGCACAGTTGTCAAGGCTATTTACAGTTTGGATGCATTCAGTGAAATAGTTACACTCAGAAAGCAGCATTTTTGTACACAACATGCATTATCGATGCAGGAGTCCCTGGTGGTGCAATGGGTTAAACCCTTATGCCAGCAGGACTACAGACTGAAAGGTTGGCAGTTTGAATCGGTGAAGTGGGGTGAGCTCCCATCTGTCAGCTCCAGCACCTCCCACAAGATGGTAAATCACCCAGGCGTCCCCTGGGCAACATCCTTGCAGGCCAATTATCTCACACCAGAAATGACTTGCAGTTTCTCAAGTCGCTTCTGACACAGACAAAAATATTGATGTATAAAATAATAATTCTCCTTTTTTGTACATAGTTGGGTTTTTTTACTTTCCCCACACACAAACACACACCACAAGCAAAATTTGGTACAGAATAAGTCCCAAACAGTGGACATTCTTATCAGTCTGTGATTCTTCTTATCGGGTTTTCAAGACACTCTTAAGAAACCCTTTTTTGCCATTTGTGCACAAACAATCTGGCCTGCACAATGCAGCCTAGACTGCTGTCCTCAGATTTAAGAGAAATAACCAGTCCTGAAGTTAGGTTGTCAGGTGGACATATGGCATAATGTTCTTTATGTTATTGTTCTGTGCCTTCAAGTTATTTCAGAGTTATGCTGACCTCAAGATGAACCCATCACTGGGATTCCTAGGCAAATTTGTTTGGAGAGGGTTTACCATTGCCTCCCTCTGAGGCTGAGAAGGTGGGACTTGTCCAAGATCACCCAATGTGTATTCATTGCCAAGTATAGACTCAAACCAGAATAACAGTCAAATGTTCACCCCACTATACCAAGCTGGCTGTATCAATGCAAGATTTTGGCCTAATGCTGTGAGTTCATAAGCTTTTTCTTTGTGAATGATGGTCATGGACTCATGGTGGATTATTTGGTTTCAGTCTACAGAGTAAGGAGAAGGGGAGCAATTTTCCTTGCCACCCTCTGATCCAGATTCTTCAATTCCCACCATACACACCATCATTTTGCACAAAAAGGATTTTCATCATGGAATTCTGACAGAACAATCAGGTTTGGTACTCTGATTCATTTAAATGAATGGGAGCTACAGAAAAGCACTATCCACAGAGTGCTAAACCATCTTCTTAATGCCAAACTCTAGTTTTCTCTACTCAAGCACAAAGGTTTTATTTCAATCCTACATTCCATGTTTATTCCCAAACTGTTTCCATTAGAAGCAGCATGGATCTATGAAAAATTACCTGATCCATAATAATAATAATAATAACAACAACAACAACAACAACACTTTATTTGTACCCCGCTACCATCTCCCCAAGGGACTCGGTGCGGCTTACATGAGGCTGAGCCCAAATACAACAATACAAGCAAAACACAATGCTTTCAGGATAACCAAATTCTTTTTTTCTCTTCTATGTATATAAAATGTTCCTCTCCAGCACCACTCTAAATCACTGAACTTCAAAACTTTTAGTGCCCTAATTGTAGAGTATGCTTTTGAGATCAGCCATGCAAGTTGTTTGCTTAACATGATGAATACTGGAAGGAATTATGTCCATCATAAGAGAACAGCCAATTTCCATTGAGGTCTTATGACAGGTGGAAATAACAGACCTTCTATCCTGAGAGGTTTAAATACCTGCCTTGCCTCACGTGAGGCATTTAAAGCTTGTCACAGACAGATCTGGCACATAACTCTCTTCTCCAAGAGTCAAAGTGATAAATGTAAACACTGTCAGGCTAAATGGTCAGGTCCAACCTGCCATTCCTCACTCACCCACCCCCATATTGTCCCATGCTTGCTATCTTGTCTGCATGTATATCACTTGTCGACGTCTGGTGACTTTATGAATTTTATAGGGTTTTCTTGGCAATTAATACTCAGAGGGTTTTGCTAGTTCCTTCCTCTGAATTTGAAATATATCCTAAAGCATCTGATATTCCTTGGGCTCGACACATATGGAGGAGAGGGGGAAAAATATCTGGTTGTTAAGGAGGGGAGTGGAGGCTGGTGTTTATGTGTGGGTTGAGAAAGGGAAAAACGATTTAGCTGTTGGGATGGGAAAGGGATTCTGGGGGTTGTACGCTCATGTAGAGGATGACGTGAGAGGGAGAAAGAGAAGGTTTTGATTATTGAGGTGAGACTCTCTCATGTCTGTGGCAGTTGCTTTGAGGTGTGCACAGGGGTAGTGGTAGGGCTGAAGGGATTTGGTGGTACTCAAGATTTATATAAGGGATTGGAGCACCCACAATTTTTTTCCTATCCAGGAAAGTCCTGGAACCAATCCTCCATGGATACAAAGGTCCCACCATATTAAAGCTCTTGTCATCATATTCCATCATATTGCATCATAAAATAATTTCAAGCTGCTTCAAAATAAAACAGTGAAAGGAGACAATAAAAAAAAACTATAGACAAGTGAAATTTGATTACAAGTGGAATTATATATATGCAGTAATTTTCAGAAATCTCATGCATGATATAAAATGTTTTCCAAAATAACAATTGCTAGTAATTATATTTTCCAAGTACATCTTTAGTTACTGATTATGTGTCACTAAAATACACACTTGTATATGCAAATAAACAACTGTTTTTATATACTCAAGTACATTATGTTGTTGTCTCCATGGAACTGATAGTTTCTGATGGTCATAGCCCACAATATATTACTGCATTGACTGTCTGCATGGAGGAATAACTTATGGAAGTTGCAGCATAAGGTTCAAACTGGGGCAGGATGAACCATGTGGCATCTACAGCAAATTGGTCATTATTGAAGGGATGTCATTTGGAGAAGCTACTTCCTTAGGTCACTGCCCTTAGGCCAGATTTCTATTGAATGGAAATCCCAACTCATCCAATTATTGGTTTTAAAAATGGGGCTAGCTTAGATCATTTTTGAGAAATAGCAAACGTTAGAAATGTGTGTTACTTTCTTGCCACCAGAACCTCCCCCCCCCCCCCCGCCCAAATGATTATATTTAATGGAATAACTTCATTCTAGGGGCCCCATCAGACTAGAGCATGGATCCACTTTAAATCCAATTTCTGCTTCCTGTAGAATTCTGAAGCTTGTTGTTTAGGGAGGGGCCTTTAAACTGCTCAGCCAAGGAAGTCAGCTCCACTGGCTGCCTGTTCGCTATCGGGCACAATTCAAAGTACTGGCTTTGCCCTGTAAAGCCCTAAATGGCCCCGGCCCAATTTACCTGCCCGGATGTATGTCCCTTTACGAACCACTGTGAAAACTAAGATCTTCTGGGGAGGCCCTGCTCTCGGTCCCACCACAATCACAGGCGTGGGACAAGAGACAAGGCCTTCTCAGTGATTGCCCTCCAGTTATGGAACTCCCTTCCTAGTAATATTAGATCAGCCTTTAAACTGCTTAGCCAGGATTAAACTGCTTCAGAAGGATGGTGAAGACCTGGCTGTGGGACCAAGCCTTTAGGGCAGTACAGTGAGATAAAATTGTGTCCTGAGATGGTTTTAAAGCAACTTTTAGTGTGGATATAAGTGAGTTTAATGTTTGTATATATTTATGGTTTATGTCCCAACATTGAAAGTTTGCTGTATATATGTTGTGCTCCACCCTGAGTCCCCTGCGGGTTGAGAAGGGTGGAATATAAATGTTTCAAACAAACAAACAAGTCCTGGATTTCACTAAACTATTTATTTATTTATCGTATCAGGAGCGAACCAAACAGTTGTATTGTATTTTTTAAAGAAACACACAAAGTTTGCAAGCTTGGCATTCTGTTAAATGTCCTTTGACCAGTAGCTGGCCACTTGGAGTGCCTCTGGTGTTGCTATAAGAAGGTCCTCCATTGTGCATGTGGCAGGGCTCAAGTTGCATTGTAATAGGTGGTCTGTGCTTTGCTCTTCTCCACACTTGCATGTCATGGACTCCACTTTGTAGCCCCATTTCTTAAGGTTGGCTCTGCATCTTGTGGTGCCAGAGTGCAGTATGTTCAGCACCTTCCAAGTTGCCCAGTTTTCTGTGTGCCCAGGAGGCAGTCTCTCATTTGGTTTCAGCCATTGATTGAGGTTCTGGGTTTTAGCCTGCTTCATTAAACTACAAACCTCAGATTTCTGCAAGAGGCAGAAACTGGATTTAAAGTGGATCCATGCTCTAGTGTGACGAGGCTGTAATAGAACTTGGGGTTGAATAAAGACTGCCTTTTGTTTATCTTAGAAGTCTTCTTCAGAGTATATCTTCAGTTCATGTTACTCTGGGGTCTTTGAGTAGAAAGAACACCAAAGTGTAAATGAGCTCTACTGGCATCTGTGAGAGGGACCCACCTTTTAATTCCATCCAATGTCCACATTTCCTCCCCCCCCCCCCCGCCAAAAAAAAAAAAACCCCAGGAAATTACAGAGACACATATACAGATCTGAGTTTGAGCTAGAGAGACATCATCTTGCTCTGGTATCTACATAAGCTAGATCAATAGAGACTGCTACTGCAGAAGGTAACGGTGCTCCATGCAGTCATGCTGACCACATGACCTTGGAGATGTATATGGACAACACCGACTCTTCAGCTTAGAAATGGAGATGAGCACCACCCTCCAGAGTCGGACATGACTAGACTTAATGTCAGGGAAAACTTTTACCTTTATCATAATGGATCAATAACATTCTATTGCTTATTTTGATTACTGGAGGGCAGAATGCAAGCCAAGGACAGCAAATACAAATCAACAGACATCTTGAAAGCACATAATCTCTATTGTTTTCTATTTGTGTTGTCTTTTATCCTATGCCTCTGCAAGAGGCTACCAATAAGGTCTATAATATAACTGATAATGTCTGTAATCCCCAAAACACAGGCTTATCAGATAACATTTTATATATTGTGTTGAAATAGATTTCTGTTGGTGATAAAGTTCTTCCCTTTAAATCTCTTTCAACACTTTCCTTTTCACAGGTTTAGAACAAAGAATTCAGCTGCAGTGCAGCAACTTGAATGTAGCTGGATGGAAAAGAAACTAATTGCTATATCATCTGTTTCTGCAGAGTTTTAGTATTGGTGTTCACCAATGTTATCATTATTGTAGAGCTAATGATACTATTGAACGAAGACTATGCTGGTCATTTAAGAGTGTGAGCAGTAAAAAGGGCACCTCCTTTAGGGAAAATAAAGCATCCACCCTTACTTCAAAGGAAGAATATGTGAGCCTGCAAAGATATGGAGGCTGGGGAGACTTTGATCACAATCAGCTGGGTAATTGTAAGGGATGTGTTTGGAGAGGGTGGGATCGAGGGGAAATTAAAAAGGAAGATGTGGAGAAGAGAGGGAAGGAGAAGAACAAGAAAGGACTGGAAGACTTGCTTGTATATCAGTCTGTTACCAAGACAAAATAAAAGGTATTTTGTGAATGTTTTGGCAAGCCTGCTGGCTTTTGTTTGAGGGCTGTCTGACAGAGATTTTTTTATTTATGTATTGATTCAAACTGCAAAGAAAGCTTTCACAATGCAAGCTGAAGCTTTTGCATTTCTCCTTCCCCAAAGAGAGGGTGAATAAGCAACAGGTCACCACGTTAGTTCCTTAAAATGATTCATTATTACTGATTCATAATCCAACCACTCCATAAATTTACCTTTCTGATTGCAATGGAACTAAAGGGTGATAGTCGTTGTATGGAATTGAAGCCATTGGTCTAAAGCAGTGGTTCCCAACCTTTTTTTGACCAGGGACCACTTGACCAGGGACCATTCTCCAACATTAGTATCAAAGGGGTTATGAATCAGTTTTTGGTCAACTTTAGATTTGGTTTGGTTATTTGGGGTGCTGATTCGGAAAATTGCATTGGGCAGACCACATCCCTCTAGCTTCTGATACAGAACATATGCCATCCAGTAGTTGCCACCTGCTTGCCCACAGAAAACCATATTTAATAATCAGAGCTGATGTGGTAGTGGTAATGTTTTGTGAGTAGTCAGCCTAACCCCTCCATCTCCATTGTCACTCTCGTTGTCATGTGGTTTTGAGGCAACAATACAGTAAGGGTGAGGTGGCAGACCATATTTTCATTCTTATGGGTCACTGGTGGTCCATGGACCACAGGCTGAGAATCACTAGTCTAAAGCCTTGGCTTAAACCAAGATCACAACCATGCTAATATCTTACGCTTGCAATGAATAGTATACATTTCTGCATGTGGAGTTATGCAAGGGTGGTGTTATGCAACACAGTATACAAAGGAATGTGCCGGCACATCTGCATGCACAATACACATCCATACACATCCACTTCTGCCACCTGGAATTGAATGGAGATGTTCCATATCAGATAAAAATATCCAACTATTTATCTCTCGGAATGGAAACATACACAAGACACCCACATTTCATCTGACTAGTAAGTGGTTATTTTTGAATACAAGTCCCTTTTCATTTCAGTGGTCTGCATTAGGTAGGACTAATATTAGCTTCAGCCTCCTACTTGTACAATCACAACAGACTTGATACTTTTGATGTTTCTAATATTTTACAACCATTTGTTGTGCCACCCAAGTGTTGTAAGTAGGCATTTCACACAAATTGCTGTGAAATGCAGTAAGCAAAATTAACATTAGCAGCCTGCAGGCTTTCTGAGCTAAGGCAAATCAGAGATTTAAATAAGATGAGCACATTACATGGAAGTCGTTATCCAGAATGCCTTTCTTCCAATATTGCATATCCTTTTCTTTGAAGGGCTCCTGTAGGCAATGGATCGAAAGATGAGCAACATGATAATCATAGTGTACTTTCCTTCAAAGCCATTCAGCACTATTAAAGAAAACAATTACACTGTGCAGTCATGTAAAGAAGTAATCAAGTAACAGAATTAGGGGTGGCTCACTGCATCATCTGGATGTGCCAAAGAAAAAAAAGGGTAAGTGTATCTGGCCTCCTTTGGCTGGGATCCAAAGAGCTACTATGGGTTTTCCAACTGGAAGGGCAACTACTGGAAGTAGGGAGACTTTTTTTTTATGTCAGGAGCAACTTGAAAAACTGCTTCTGGTGTGAGAAATGTTTGGGGGGTTTTTTTATGTTTTGCCATCCTTGTGGGAAGCTTCTGTCACATCCCTGCATCGGGAGCTGGAGCTGACAGGGAGCTCAACCCGCTCTCCTTGGATTTGAACCTCTGACCTGTCAGTCATCAATCTTGCTGGCAAAAGGATTTAACCCATTGTGCCACCTAGCAGGGGGATGGAGTGGTTGCCTTTGAAACCATTTTTCAGTAGGAATCTGTTGCCATTCTAGTATGCCAGAGCATCATCACAGATGCCCCATCCCTTCTTTCAGTCGCTCAGTGCTGGAAAATGTTTGGCCATCCCTCCTTCCCTTCTTTTCTTTTGCAAATGCTACAGCTAATATATCATGATTGCATTGAAAGCTAATGTTTCCCTTTAAGCTTGAATTAGAACTTTAAAAGCTGAACCTTTTCTTTTAAAATAAAAATGTAAACCTAGAGTGGACTCACTGCCTCACAGACGTGGAAGCCACCAGTTAACAGTTGATAAGTGACAAGGGTAATAACAATCAGCTTCTGGTACAAAATGCGCTCTCCTGTGCTTAGAATAGGTGTTCCTATAGAATACGGCAGTGAAGTTGGGTGGATTTCATTAAAAAGCAGCTACTAGAATGGACAACTGTGTGGATGAAGGTGAGAGAAAGAATTAACAATTTTAAAATGGAGGATGACAGAAAGCAAAATGGACAAAGTATGACCCAGCCATGCAGACCTTTGGATCCTAGCTTTTGTACTGCCATGGCTAAAGAGAGTGGAAATACTAATAAATGAATACTTTTTCCTAAAAATACTAATGTTGCTGATCAGGACAGGATTTCTTTGTTTATTCTTCCAGATGCATTGGGTGAGAGCAAGCAGTAGAACATGCAGAGCTTGCTTATCAATCTTCTGTTGTCTCAGTCTGACACTTTGTCCACGTCTGGTCCCCATTCATGTTTGATTATGCTCTCCCTTGAATTTTAAAGTAATTTATTACAATAATTCTAGGCATACAGCCAGGTTAGCTCCTGGCAACAAAAATGTCAGAGAGTCCAATGGCACTTTCAGGGCTAACCAATATGATTGTGGCATAAGCTTTTCTGGACTATTGTCCACTTCATCAAATGTAGATTTTGGACCATGAAAGCATACACTATAATAATACACATTCATTTAAAGATATCCCACAACGCTTTGTTTTACCATTGATAGGCTTAGTTGCCTCACAATTGAGCAAAGGTTTCAAACGTGCTACACATTTTTTCTGTCAACACTAGGAACTTTACCAGCCTGTTGTGTAGTCTTTACTCCTGGGATGTAGGGCTGGATGATAACTAGATTTGTTATAGAGATTAAGCCATCTGTTCCAATTTGAATACTTCCCACTGAAATTATACATGAAGTGGCATACTATTTCAGTGCAATTAGTGGTGGTATTTTCAAAACTGAATAACCAAGGGGCTGATTTAACCTTCTCTAAGGAACTACATACACCAGGGCTAGTTCTTTAGGAAATTACATTGTTTACGGGAACACTTGACACTTAATTGGATCAAGCTTGGAACAGATGCTTTGGAAGATGCCTCTGCTACTAGTGTGACATGCCATAGCTAGCTAAACTACCCACCTCAGTCTTCAAATTGATTTGAGAACAATTTTTCAGCATTGATAGAAGAGTGCAAAAACTCTGGCTATTGACAAAGTTGTTTCCTTGATGTTTGGTTCTTAGAATAGCAGTAAGATAAGGAAGGAACTAAAAGCCTCATCACACTATTTATTTATTTATTTATTTGGTATGCTTGTATACCGCTAATTTCTCAGCCTGTGCGGCGACTCATTGCGGTTTACAACATGTTAAAATATACAATTCATTTAAGCATATAAAATTAAATTAAAAATACATACAAGACACATACACAGTATTGGGCCACCAATACAGCTCGGGACATCTCATAGTTAAAATCATCATCCAGATTCGTTATCTTAATTGCTAATCCATGGTCAGATAAAAACATCATATCGAGGGTCAATTGAAGGCTTGCTCAAATATCCAGGTTTTTAGTTTTTTCCTAAATGCCATTAGCGAGGTGGCTGATCTTAATTCAGTGGGGAGGGCATTCCAAAGCCGGGGGGCCACCACAGAAAAGGCCCTATCTCTCGTTCCCACGAGCCGCACCTGTGAAGCAGGTGGGATAGAGAGAAGGGCTTCTCCTGAAGATCTAAGGGTCCTGGTGGGCTGATAGGCCGAGATACGTTCGGATAGGTATGTAGGGCCAGAACCGTTTAGGGCTTTAAAGGTCAAAACCAGCACTTTGAATTGGGCTCGGTAGCTAATCGGTAGCCAGAGCATGGATCCACTAGAGCATGGATCCACGTTAACACCAGTATCTACCTCTTATATAATTCTGGGGTTTGAAGTTTAGTGAGGCCCAAAACCTATCTGGCTGAGTAGTTTAAAGGGCCCTCCCTAAACTACAAGCCTCAGAATTCTGCAGGGAGCAGAAACTGGATTTAATGTGGATCCATGCTCTAGTGTGATAAGGTCCTAAGGCTCCATCTACACTGTCATATAAGACAGTTTCAAACTGCATTATATGATAGTGTAAATGGGGCACCAGTCTAGGGTGTTCTACCTTGCAGAGTCAAGAGGCCCTTCCATATAGCCACAAAATGTGACTGGTACCAGCAGGAAAAATGCCAGTTCAGAGTTGCATGGAAACCACACAAAGCCTCCTTAAGCTGCCTCAGTGTCAGAATAGTAACCAGTCAGCCAACCATGTTGAAGCCAGTTTTGTGGGGCTGGGTATCGACTGGCTATTCTACCCTCCCCGCACCCACATTCCCACAAAAACCTACACAAAAGTACCCCTTAATATCCTTCATGCAAACTATTTTCTGATTCAGTGTCATTCCGGCAGCAATTGAGCCTGGGAGCAGTAAGCCTCTTCCCTCCTGCAAAGCTCCATCACTGCCAGAATGATACTGAATCCCTACAGGGATGTTAAGGCATGATTTTATGTAGGATTTTGTTGAAATGGGGTCACAGGGGGACAGAAGATGCTGCCAACCCTGGGTTTCCTGATCTTGAGGAGTGTGAGGAAGCTGTTGGGACATGATGTTGGCTTGGGCATGACAATATGAGATGGAAGTCCCCACTGCCAAAACACTGGCAAAGTTCCAGATCTTCCTGGAAGATGAGGATGTTTGCAGGTATTTCAAACCCGGTGTCAAGACAGATTAATGGGTTTACCATAGTTTCTGCTGCACTAGCCTGTGTGTGTCATGTGGATGCACCAGGCTAATGTATTTCTACACTGCATTATATGAGAGTGTAGCCACAGAAACACATACAAAAGTAAATATTAACATTTTGCAGGCATGACAAAATAAAAGAAACAGCTTCTTTTTATAAAGACTTTTTATTCCCACCCTCATCTTCTGTCTAACCTGCACAGTATTGGCACTGGAAGAATGGCAAAGGAGGGCTAGAGAAGCAGAGACTTTCTATGCCATGAAGCATCAGCATGTTTGGAGAAAACAATGCAATAAAGCTTAGCCTGGAAAAGCATGTAATTCTTCTCTAATCAATGCTACTGTAGTAGTACAGGCCTGCTTACAACAGGCAAGGTAAACAGCAGCTTCTTCCAGAATACCACATGGAGTAAATCAAACATAAATGGATTTTGTGGTTAGACCATCTCTAAACTATCTTTATATATGCTTTTGTAAATATTCCAAAGTTTGGAAAAATCCAGAATCCAAAACACTTCTGATTCCAAGCATTTTGGATAAGGCATACCAATCTGTATTATCTAAGAACCTAAGCACACTTCATGGGACTAACATTTCCTTGAATCTCTATATCAGGAGAAAGGCAGGATAAGTAAGTAATAAATAAATTAAATTTCCAGTGTCTTTAATTAAATTGTAAAGCTAAGCTGATGGTTAAATTTCATAGTTATATCCATTCTGCATCAAAAGATGCTGGTATTTCAAAGAGTTAAATGTTGATATGTCCCCAAATGATTTAAAATAATAAAATAATTCAGAGTTCTTAAGCATCTGGTCATATTATCCCCACTTGTATCTCTAACGTTTTGAAAAATTGCATAATTAAAACTAAAACAGAACTTTGTACAAAGAAAATGTTTGTGGGGTGGATGTGTGTAAAATGATAATATTAATAAGAAAAATTGAAAATACAGTAAATAATAGGTATATTAGCATATTGGCGTGCTGGGAGCTTAGGAACTATCAATTTTATTCCTTGATGGTTTTACCTATCTGCAGAGCAGTGATTTATAGTTCAGACTATTGTATTTATCTACATCAATCACTATAAAAGCTGGATTTTAATATTGCTGTGCTCCGATATGTTTTTATTGTTTTCAGTGTTTTACATATAGATAAATGCAGAAAAGACAATTTTGAATTATTTGCTGCAATTATGTTAAATCCCTGTGTCCCCTTTTGCTGTGTTTATTGCTGCTTCTGAGAACCATGATGAATACTTTTAATATGCTTTAATGGGTTTCTATACAAGACATTTTTGCACTTGCCACTACAGAGACAGCATTACGTGAAATTAAAGTGCAGACAATTAAATAGAATAATGTGGGGAAAATCAGGCTCAGAACAATAGCTGTTTGGAGTCCTCTGCAATTCAATTCCTTGATCAACATAATAGAAGGAGATGGTGAGTGGAATTTAGATAGCTAAGCGAGATATGATTATGTTTATTATATCCCCATCAGGGATGAATGTTTGCTTCCCTTATTGAGAGACATCGATTAGCTTCTAGATTATTTTTCTGATTGATTACCAGTGTACTGTAACATTCCTTCTCCATATATCTAGCCTGGATCAATACAACTTTATAGTTAGGACTTCATCTTGGCACGGTTATGGTGCAATCAGCAGTAATTTGTGGTTCCTCAATAACAGTTTTAAAGAAAATGTGCACAGTCCGTTACTTCGGCTTGTAGTCATTTATAACTGGGAGGAAAATTAACTTCCTAGCACCATGTCTGAAAAAGTGAAGCATTAATTTTACATAAGCTTGGACATGACTATCTTTCACAGGAAATTTGTGCATGAGTTATCATTTCACTTCACAGAATGTGAAATACTCTAAGATATGCAAAATTCATATAGTTTCTGTCTTGTGTAAAACTTATGCCGTGATTTGTTTCCAAAAAAAAGATAGTATTGTGGAAGTGGTCCAAAGTGGCCTAAAAGGCCTGCCCTTTAATCCAGATGTCTGGGGCACAGAAATTGTGATTTATTTGTGAGATTGATGCACTTTATACCTTTAGAGAGGCACTCCTCCTGTCTCTGCATATGGCAGGATTTTATTTTATTTATCGTATCAGAAGCAGACCGAGGGTACAGTTTTAATGTATTAAAAAACCCCACAAAGTTTAAGAACTTGGCATTATGCTAAAGTTTAAGAACTTGGCTGGCCACTTGGAGTGCCTCTGGTGTTGCTATAAGGAGGTCCTCCATTGTGCAAGTGGCAGGCCTCAGACTGCATTGTAATAGGCGGTCTGTGGTTTGCTCTTCTCCACACTCACATGTTGTGGACTTCACTTTTTGGCCCCATTTCTTAAGGTTGGCTCTGCATCTCATGGTGCCAGAGCACAGTCTGTTCAGCACCTTCCAAGTCACCCAGTCTTCTGTGTGCCCAGGAAGAAGTCTCTCATTTAGTATCAGCCATGGATTGAGGTTCCGTGTTTTAGCCTGCCACTTTTGGACTCTCATTTGCTGGGGTGTTCCTGCGAGTATGGCAGGATTGAATCAGGCAGAGGAGGGTCAGGGAGATTGATAAAACCAGGAGTGTCCCCATACTTTCTGGGGCTCAGCCCTAGGGAACCTTGGCTCCAACCAAACTAGGTGTTAACAATCTTCTTTCAGTTCAACTAACAGGGAAGAAATTGCCTACCCTTGGGCCAATCTTGTTGAAGATTGGGGATTTTGTCAGAGAATTACTTGGGGCAAGCTGGCCCTACCAAAACCAGATGTAATACAAGAACTGAAATTAGATTTAGAGCCTAATAACCAACATGTCTAAATTAAGTCTAGTCTATACAAATAATGTTCCAGTTTGTATTCTGTGTTGATTTTGCTTGAAGAACAACTCTTTAAACATATCTACCAAAAGGAAGTTTAAGCCATATAACCAGAAAAATTGGAGACAGTTTTGGAAACTTTGAATAAGTAATAATAAGCATCATCTGTGAACATTTCAAAATTGAGATTTGCTTTTATTCAAATGAAGTGCTATTAAAAATCCAGTAGAACTGCATCTTAATTCATTACAAATGTACTAATTTCTCATCAAGGTGTTTGCTTAAGGCTATATTTTGACAAATTATGTCACCACAACTGAGCATACAAAAGGAAACCTCACAAAGGGGAACTAATGCGAGACATAACATTAATTTTCACTTAATAGGAGCTTGGTATTTCTAAATGATTCATAAGATGCTGACAAGTTTCAGTCTTTTTATATCCAAAAAATGTGAAACAGTTGCTTTATTGCAAATGGCAATGCAGGATTTAATAACCTTCACTGGTCACATTTCTAATTAATTTGGTCGCTTGGATTCTCTCTTTCTTTTTTTTCACACCAAGATATTTTGCTAAAGTAGCATGTCATAATAATGTAAAGGCAGTGGCAACTTCTGTACAGCGGTTCCAGCTAAGTCTGGACGTTCTTGCACCACTTTTAGTTCAAGTATTACATTTTTATCTACGTCCTATGTCGAGATTTTCAGAAAGCAACAAAATAGTTGGTTCATGATAAGTAACTAGCAGTTGACTGGAGCAAGTCAGTTATATAACATTTTACCTTTTTACACCAAAAATGGGACAAACCTTTATGCTTTTTTTAAAATTAGAAGAGTACTACTAATGGCTGATGGTTCTATTAGTAAGGATGGGTTCCCTGTTATTGTTAGGTCTCCTATTTGGATTTCAGCAATAAATAAATCATTCAATATATTACATTCCAAGTGCCCCCAGAAACTAATGGGGCTCACTAAATGTGTGCCTTATGCTGTGCTGTGCATTGAGAGGGGCCAAACCACTCTTGAAACTTTGACATGGATGAGAGCCATTAAGTTTTAACTGTATATATATTTTCGAGTAGATTCCAACAGCTATATTCCTTTTCTGTTATCAGTTCATTTTATTTCAGAGTGGTATTCTTTGGTTCTAAGATCAAGGCAATTAGCCTGTCTTTGGAAGCACTCTCAATACTTACAAATGTTAAAGCCTGTCAGTCAGTCAAGAACAGACTTTTGGACCTTGACTTCCACAATTTGATTCTTATAACAAAGATGTGGTGATCTGCAGTAGAAGCCTAAGATGTCAGTAAGCCGGCCTCCATTTTGTGAAGGTAATCCTAGGAGGCAGACATCTTGGGAGTGTTAGAACAGCAGTGGGGTGGAGCTGGAGCTAACTCTGGATTGGCTAAAGCAGGCTGGGAGAAGTTTTAGCCCAGGGAGAAAAAAGGCTGTCAGATTGTCACAAAGGAAGAAGGCATTTGGCTTTGAAGGGAGAGGGTGACAGATTTTTGGGTGAGCACAGATTTTTACTGACAGAGAGTTTTAGGGCAGGTGATTCTACATCTATTTGGCCAGAAGGGTCAAAGTAGACACCTGGGGGCTTGTGTTGGATTGAAAACACAAGTGTTTTACTCTCTGGGGATCAGAGTAGTTTAGCTGTTGGTGAACTCTGTTAAGAGGGAAGCTATTTACTCTGGAGACAACCGGGCTTGGTTTGTCTGAGGGACTCACGGCTATTGGATCAGGGTAGAGTGAGTGATCTAATTCACATTTAAGTTCAGGAACCTATTCTAGTAACCACTAAGATTATTGTGCTCTGTAAACATTTAAGCTTGTGTGCATCTTATGGAATCTTATCTTCACATTTGGATTAATCCCACCCAGAGCAGAGTTTTGGCTACTGCAAGATGTGTTTCCTCTTTTGGATTGGAGATAACAATATGGAACATTCTAAAGGGATTTGTTCTTATGAATTTGTTTCTATCAAAACAAGTGACCATTGTATGCCCCAAATGTGATAAGATATGGATGAAATACAGGAATTCCATATTTTTTTTGCAGTGTTCTCAATGGCAAGTGTTAAAAAATTCCATGCCTTCCAAACAACTTTGATGTATTCTTTTGAGAGACTGTTGCAAGTTTATTCTTGAGATTAGCAAATTTTGATCAAAAGGGAAACACGATCCATGGCTTCCTTTTGTTATACATTTCTGTGCTGTGATTTTGTTAGTGTATGCCAATAAAGATTGTTCTTGTTGTATGAGTGATATCTTATAGATGTAGAAAAGTGAAGAAGTTAAAACTAACAGGCAGTGAGTATGAGCCTCATAGTGTAGGCACTGCTGATGCATGTATGTGATAGTCGTACTGTGGATGATTGTTATAGATTATGTTGTATTAATTATAGTTTCTGTTGTATGTTAAGAAAAAAGTATTTGTATGGTTTTATACAACCACGTTCTGGTTACATCCCACATAGATTACTGCAACGCACTGTACGTGGAGTTGCCTTTGAAGACTGTTTGGAAGCTTCAATTAGTCCAATGGGTGACAGCCAGATTACTCACAGGGGCAGGGTACAGGGAGCATACAACCCCCCTCTTATGCCAGCTCCACAGTCTGCCAGTCTGCTACTAAGCACAATTCAAAGTGCTGGATTTAACCTATAAAGCCCTAAATGCTTCCGGACCAGCTTACCTGTCTCTATGAACCATCTCAGAGATTAAGATTATCTGGGGAGACCCTGCTCTCGCTTCCACCTCCCTCACAAGCACGATTGGTGGGGACAAGAGACAGGGCCTTCTCAGTGGTGGCCCCTGAGCTATAGAACTCCCCAATGAAATTAGATCAGCCCCCTCCCTCCTGGCCTTCAGAAGAAAAGTAAAAACTTGACGTTGCCACCAAGACTTTGGGCAATAAGCAGTACTGGGAATGATCAGGGATTATGTGCAATAAATATAATATTTGGAACGACTTGGACTATGATTGTTGGATTGTGTGATTTTAATTGTTCAATTCGATATGTTTTTAATTCCATGTTTGAATGTTAAATGATGTCGTGTTTTATGATTTAATTGATAATTGTATGTTATTATCATTATGTTAGGTTTCTGTATGTAAGGAATTAAATTTTGCCATTATTATGTTGGAAACAACTTTGAGTCCCCCACTGGGATGAGAAAAGTGGTATACAAGTGAAGTAAATAAATAAATACATACATTTTATTTGAAGGGGTGGTTTTATGGATCTATGGACCTTGTCACCAGCAAAAGGGAAGACACATGGGACAACTCGTGGCAGCCTGTGTACCCTCCCTCCTCCCCTCATCACACCTGGAGGGTGGGAAAGGGTGTGTTCGCACACTTTTCCACCCCCTTCACATGGCAGAAGGGGTGGCAATGAATAGCAATGTGTGTTGCCCAGCCGTCATTTCTGCCATTACATGGGCTTTTGGGGCAAAAAGTGTGGGTAGCTCTGTTAGAACTACCCGCATGATGCTTTCCTGCCTGTATTGAAGGGCGAAGCGCCTTTTGGCGCTTCACCTCCATTTTGGGGGAAACTGGGTGGGGCCTGCCATGCATTGTGTGATGGCACATGGCAGACCCCATGAAAGCTGTGCATGAAGGTGACAAAATAGGACATTTTTGCCCCATAAAAAGAG
Source organism: Anolis sagrei (assembly GCF_037176765.1). Taxonomy (NCBI): domain Eukaryota; kingdom Metazoa; phylum Chordata; class Lepidosauria; order Squamata; family Anolidae; genus Anolis; species Anolis sagrei. Next base: position 117,956,926 of record NC_090021.1, read on the forward strand.
GTCCTATGTCTTGTGTAGTCATTTATACATTGGGCTGTTTTGTAGGTTTTCTTTTCATGTCAGGAGTGACTTGAGAAATTGCAAGTCGCTTTTGGTGTTAGAGAATTGGCTGTCTGCAAGGACGTTGCCCAGGGGATGCCCAGATGTTTTGATGTTTACCATCCTTGTGAGAGGTTTCTCTCATGTCCCTGCATGGGGAGCTGGAGCTGATAGAGGGAGCCCATCCATGCTTGCCCTTGATTCGAACCTCCAACCTGTCAGTCTTCAGCCCTGCCAGCATAGGAGTTTAATCTATTGTGCCACCAGGGGCTCCTGTCTTCATAGCTGATGGCAAGCTAAAAGGAAGACAAAGAGATGGATGCTTCTATTTGGTATGCAGATAAGTCTCTTAGGCAATGTTTGCTGTAGCCTCTGTTAACTATCACAAAAGCTGGATGGAGGTACATTTTATGTCAATGAGGCTTTTCATGAGACATAATTTATTTCAAATTTCATTTTAAATATATCATCAATATTTTTAGGCTTAATTGAATATGTGCGGACAGGAAAGCCTTCCATACAAGGCATACCTCAGAAGATACTACAGAACTTTTTTCAGACAGCTTGTGGTTATTTACCTGTTTGGGATATAAAATAGGCTCCATAAACCTAGTGTCGGAATGTTTAATGACCAGCATGAGATAATTTCCAGTCCTCTACCTGAAAACCTACTCCCAAGTTTCCCACATCTCCAAATAGTTTTTGTTATTATGTGCGGTGAAATCTTTCCTGGACCACCCTCTCCTACTGATAGAAAGATATCTGACAAAACTTTTTACTGTTATTTCAGAACTGTCTTCATCTAGAATTCTGAAATCTCAAATATTTCAAAACTGTCCATATGAATGGCTAAGATAATGACACCTTTACATTCTATTGGTTAAGTCTAAACAAACTTTGTTTTATTAACAAAAAAATTATCAGACTATGTGTTTAAGATGGGTATGAAACATAAATAAATTTCTTGTTTGGACTTGTTCCCATTTCTAAGATATCTTATTAGAGGCAAACACAGATATTTCAAAATCCAAAGCACTTCTAGTACAAAGCATTTCAGACAAGAGATACTCAAACTGTATGTGAGAGGAATAGGTATCACTTTTATTCACATTGTTTTTTAAAAGATACTTGGCATGCTTATTTTAATTCTCTTGAATTTAGAAACACAAAAATGCTCAAGAGAACTACCATTTTAAACCGATAGTGTTTTTATATTTTAATTACGTTGCATTTACAAACACAGAAATGCTCAATGCAACTATCATTCCAACTGTGCTTAGAAATTTTCCGTGAATCTATTACTTCCTGCCTCCAACAGGCTCTGGCCCAAAAGGCAAAATAAAATAAATATAAACAAATTAACTGTATATATTTATGTAAATAACATATGTTATAAAAGTGAGTTGCTTCTTCTTATTCCTAATTGGGGGGGGGGGGGGGGGGGAGAGAGATGAAGAGTTGCATTTATAAATTTATTTATTTATTTATTTATTATTTGAACTTATATGCCGCTACTCCCCTGGGGCTCGGAGCGGCTTACAAGGACAGGCTAAAATCGAACACAATTTAAAACAATTTAAAACAATTTAAAAACAATCAGAGATCAAAGGCCCATCGAAATAGATATGTCTTACATGCCCTGCAGAAAGCTGATAAATCCCGCAAGGCATGGACTTCAGGTGGCAGAGTATTCCAGAGTGATGGTGCCACTGCTGTGAAGGCTCTGCGTCTGGTTGCTGTTAGACGCAAGGTCTTGACACTGGGAATTTCCAATAGATCTTGGTCCTCAGAACAGAGGGATCTCTGGGGATGGTAGGGGGTGAGGTGGTCCCTCAGGTACATCAGCCTCAGACCATGCAAGGCCTTAATAAGAAACATGAAAAGTTAGGAATGGAAAGTGTTCCTGTAAATTTCTTGGTCCTTTGAGACAACCAGCAATTACTCTGTTTGTGTGTATCTCTGATGCAACTAAATTTGATAACTATTAATCTCCATGAAAGCCATGTTCATTTGCTCAATTGATGCAACTAATTTGGGTGAATGTATACATCCGTTTCATTTGCCCATATAATTGGAAAAAAGAGAAACACACAGAATGTATGACTAGGCTAACCAATCACCCATCCATTAAGTATTTTGATCTGCCACAGGGCTACCTGTGAAGGTATATGCTGAAGCAGATATAATCTTACCTCCTCTCTTGATGTTGTAGGTGAATCACCTCTGATCATAAAGTCAAGCTAATCAATCTATCTTGTCCCTGGATAATCTATTTCAAAAAAGTTTGAACATGTTGGCCCTTTTACTCAAATGCCAAGCTCTAAAAGGGAAAGCTAATCAAATCCATTCCTCACAGAGGGCCCTTCCAGACAGGCCTTATAACCCAGGATCTGATCCCAGGTTTTCTGCATTAAACTGGATTACATGATTCCCCACTGCTAGACAATCTGGGATAAATAGAAAATCTGGGATCAGATCCTGGGATATAGGACCTGTCTGGAAGGGCCCTGAGTTTCATGACCTAATGGAGAAGTCCAGAGTACTCTCTTTTATGGAAACATTCCTGTGTGTACTCATCAATCATTGATCAAGATTTCATAACACTAACATGCTAAAAGTGACCAAACATTATTTTTGCAATTATATATCAATTGAAATAAATAACTTTTGACACAATCTGCCTATATTGTATTCAAGCCAATACTCCATTTTAAAGCAACATCCAAAGCTAGTTACTATGTGGAATCAATAAAAGGTAGGCAAATCACCTCTTAGTGAAGGCCAAGTGAGAAGCAAGAGCCCAGAAACAAAACGGTGGCTAAAACCAATGGCTGGTCTCCTTCAGTTCCAATGACCCCCATAATATTGACTCACTAATTGAAAAATAATTTCTTAATTTTATCTTTAAAAATGTATTCAGGGTAGCCATACAGGCCCTGTAGCAAAAGACAATAAAACCCAAATACACATCGCAATTATATTTTTGTTAGGTCAATGAAAAGGTTTAGATTGCATTACATTACATTAACTCATAGGCTTCTTCAACAAGCAAAGATATTAACAATAATACCGAAAAAAACTAATGACAGGAAGAGAGAGTATTGGGAAGAAAATCATGGGGTCAATTTAGGACCTCATCAGATGGGCAAAATTGCCTGCCTTACAATACTTCCACTTCACTTGCAGCACAGAACCCACAACATCAATCTATTTCTGTTGGGACTCCATGCCTCAAGTGAAGTGGGAGCATACTGCCACAGCAACATAGGAGGCTTTCTATGTTGCATAGGAAACAATGGGGGGGGGAGCCAAGTGGTGGATGCTTCCCCCCCCCCCCATGGGGAAGGTGGGGTATGCAGGGCACAGGGTGACAGGTTTCCCCTGCCCCCCTTTAGTCCCTACCAGATTTGTCATGATGTGTGGGAAATCCCAGACTTAATGAGGTCCTGAGTTCTTCTCTTCCTTGACCCTTGCAGTACAAGCCACTTAAAACTAAATAGCAGAAAAACCATTAGTCATGTTGGCTACCTAGCAAAACACAAAAAAAATCCAAAATGCACATCACTTCAATACCCTTCTTAGGTTGAAATAGGTGCAAAATAGATTTCATTGCATTTACTCATTGGCTTCTTCATCAAAGGAAGTTATCTAAACTCACACAGAAGAAAACAAATGGTAGAAAACAGACGACTTGGCTGTTTGGTTGTGCATTTAAGTAAAGTGATCAGATCTAATTTGCCAAATAATCACTGTTGCATGTTTTTATGTTGAATGTTTTTATATTGTGTAAATGCTATTTTAAATTGTAAGTTGCTCGGAGCACCTTGGTGGAGAGTGACTAATTAAGAAATAAAGTGAAGTGAAGGTATCAGAGTCTTCGATTATATCCACTGCCATATAATCCATTTCCAGAATGTGGAATAATTGCATTGAACTAGATTATGAGTCTACTAATCTGCATTCTGAAACTGGATTATATGGCAGTATAGATGAGACTTTCAACCTGTGTCTTCATTGAGATGGTTTTTACAGTGGTCTTTAGGGAGATTGATTCAAGCAAAGTTCACCACTCATTTCTTTGCCATGCATGAAAGTAGGCAAGTGAGGCACCCTGGACATTCTGCAGTGGTTAGGACAGATATAATTTTCACTTGCCTGCTTTCCAACAACCCTCACAACCTCTGAGGATGCCTGCCATAGACGTGGGTGAAATGTCAGGAGAGAATGCTTCTGGAACATGGCCATACAGCCTAGAAAACTCCCAACAACCCAACAATTACTGATTTTAGGGATTTTTAAAAAGTTTTGACAAAAATATTTTTTGTTTGTTTGTTTAAGAAAAAGCCACAACAGGTATCTCACTGAATATTTCTGGTATTAACCAATAGAACTTCCATTTAGAGATTTCTTCCCAGCCCAGCACAGAGATGTACTTACTAGAAATATCAGTCAGTCCTCCTTTTTGCAGGTTCAACAATTAATTAGAACTCTGCCTGATTGCTGCTAAGGAGGGAAAATAGCTCTCCCCTCTCCTGATTGGGGCTTTCTGTTGCAGAAAATGGGGTGTATATATCTGTGGAATGTCCAGGGTGGGAAAAAGAACTCATTTCTGTTTGAGGTAGGTGTGAATGTTTCAATTGGCCACCTCGATTAACATTTAATGGCCTAGCAGTTTCAAGAGCTGGATTCTTACTGCCTGGGGGAATCCTTTGTTGAGAGATGATTAGCTGGCCCTGATTGTTTTTCTGGAATTCTCCTGTTTTTTTAGTGTTGTTTTTTAGTTATGACTTTAGAGTTTTTCCAGCCAGACATCTCTCCCTCCTTCCCTCCCACCTGAGCTCCCCCCCCCCACCACATTTTGGGGGGAAAGTGGCACTTCTCCCTTGACTCCGGGCCTCACTATCCTCCTCAGGGCCCTTTGGGGAAACCAACTCCAGTCCTTTTGGGAGAGAAGCAGCACCCACGATGGATACCTGGGGCCACTTATGGAACGTACACAACTCTTCAAAAAGTCATAGGTCAGTTTTTTGCTTGGGCACCACCCATGTTCTTTAATATCATGTTATATGGCCGAAAGCGAGGAGGAGCTGAGGAGCCTTCTAATCAAGGTGAAAGAAGAAAGCGCAAAAGCCGGGTTGCAGCTAAACGTCAAAAAAACCAAGATTATGGCAACAAGAATGATTGACAACTAGAAAATAGAGGGAGAAACCGTGGAGGCCGTGACAGACTTTGTATTTCTAGGTGCAAAGATTACTGCAGACGCAGACTGCGGCCAGGAAATCAGAAGACGCTTACTTCTTGGGAGGAGAGCAATGTCCAATCTCGATAAAATAGTAAAGAGTAGAGACATCAGACTGGCAACAAAGATCCGCCTAGTCAAAGCCATGGTATTCCCTGTAGTAACCTACGGATGTGAGAGCTGGACCTTAGGGAAGGCTGAGCGAAGGAAGATCGATGCTTTTGAGCTGTGGTGTTGGAGGAAAGTGCTGAGAGTGCCTTGGACTGCGAGAAGATCCAACCAGTCCATCCTCCAGGAAATAAAGCCCGACTGCTCACTGGAGGGAAAGATACTAGAGACAAAGTTGAAATACTTTGGCCACATCATGAGAAGACAGGAAAGCCTAGAGAAGACAATTATGCTGGGGAAAGTGGAAGGCAAAAGGAAGAGGGGCCGACCAAGGGCAAGATGGATGGATGGCATCCTTGAAGTGACTGGACTGACCTTGAGGGAGCTGGGGGTGGTAACGGCCGACAGGGAGCTCTGGCGTGGGCTGGTCCATGAGGTCACGAAGAGTCGGAGACGACTGAACGAATGAACAACAACAAATATGTATGAATCCTATGAAACTGATCCAACATACGAGGTACAAATGACATTTTGCACAGCCCCATTATTTACCCAAATTTTCAAATGCCAAAATATATGTTATTGAAATGGACAGATTTGCCCATCCCTACCTCCAACTGGGATGCACAGAGACCAAAGTATTTAGTCTAATGGTTCTTTAAAATAATTATGGAAATAATGCTCCTTCATCCAACCATTGTTAAAGTGGGTTTTAGTGCTAAAGATCTAGGTGACACAGGACAATTGTTATTTTTTTTCCATTCAAACGAAGACACTAGGCTCAGTGGTGTCTGTTTTATCTGCTTCCATTTTAGCAAAGCTTTTTGCTGCTCTTCAAGTGCCTTCACTGACCAAATTGCCATCTGGCGTCTTTCTTTTCCTTTTAACCTTTACGTATTTAAATGGCCATGACCTTATCATCAATTGATACATTTGACAATTGTGCATGCTTGAATAATGCTTCTTTTTTAAAAAAAATTACATTATTTTCAAAAGGCTAACTCTCAAGTATTGGTAGATTCACCTTTAGGAAGGGAAATAATATATTAATCATGACACCTTTTGCCTTTCAAAACACAAAAAGACATCCTATATGTGTCTTCGTGGTATTTTACTTCTTCCATCTGCAGAGTGCAAAGGAGATTCTAGATTACAGGATACAAAAAGCTTCATCTCTTTTTTCCAAAATACTTTTTTTTTCTTTCTCCTATGGCTATCCTTATGTGAAGCCAGATGTTTTGTCCATCTTGCCCTGTATTGTCTATTAACTGGCAGAAGATCCCCAGGAGTTTCAGGCAGGGAGCTTTCCACATCATCTGCAGGCTGATCCTTTCAACAGTGATACTAGAAGTTCAATGAAAGACCTTTGGCATGCAGAGCACAGGCTCCACCACTGAACTATAGCTTCTCTCCATTTCTTGGTCAGCATTTTTAACATGTGGAATTACTAACTTAGGACAGGGTATAAGAACTATTTCTATGTATAGATGATAGTTTTGCCTGAGCTGAGGTCCAGCTAAGAGTCAGAGGTGAGACTCAGTAGCACCAGACATTATTTTCTATACACAGTTCAAAATCCAGACCTTAAGGCTGTAAACTCAGCAATTCCTTTTTGTTTCCTCTGCCCTTCCTTTTCCAAACCAGCTTAATCTTATAGATAAAACTGCTAAACATTTTCCCTACCCCATTTAGAGGTTATGTAAGAGCAGTCGAAAGGAAGAGAGGCTCTCCTCATTTAGTGGTATCACGAGGGTTGATTTCAACCAGTACAGTAATTCATGATAGATTTCCTCCCATACTGGACCATATCACAATGTGGTAGCTAAAATACCAGCACATTTGACAAAATGATAGCTTTGACCAGATTTGAAGATACGAAGAAAGTAAATTCACACAGAGTTTTAGCCTTCTAGGCATACTGATAAAGTTCATGTAAGCTAGTCTCACAAAAAAAAAATTATTTACAACATTTATATGCCGCCCTTCTCACCTCGAAGGGGACTCAGAGTTGCTTACAAGATATAAATACATACGATATGTTATATTATTAGCATAGTACAATATCAGTATTAAATATTACTATATTGTACTATACCATTATATTGTAATATTATTAGTAATATTGCATGCAATATAAATATACAATCATAATATCATATTGTCATTATTATTATTAATAGTAGTAGTAGTAGTAGTAGTATATTGCAGTACATTATAATATAAATATTATATTTATATTATAATATTATAAATATTATAAAATACTTCTGTGGTCATATCTAATAATATCTTTCTGCTTAAATAATGCACAAAGATTTTATATGCAGTCATTCTGGTGTTTGAATCCTTTGGACAGTCACCCAATGTAGACTGCATGCCTTTAGTGACACCACTGCCTCCACATCCACACACCTATTCTCTTTGTGTGGGCAGACGTGACTACCTTCCACCTGCCCCTGATTGGCTAGCTGTCAAAATGTGTGCCATTGGCACAGGGGTGCAGGGGCTACTGAGAAAAAAGAGCCCTTAGGGAAAATGGCAGGGGGGAGAGTGCCTGCTGCCACACAGCCTATTAAGTCAGACAGGGCATCTATCTCTCCCAGACCCATTGAATCTCTACCAGCTCTATGATTCTATGATGTTCTTGCTATTCCAGTTTTTTCCTGAGTGGCTGTACTATAAGACAAATAAATCTTCCATAAGTTTTAAGGGAAGAGCAAGACATAGGATACAGGCAGATGGAGTAATTCCAATCTGATTCACATCATCCAATCCGATTGGTTCAAGAAATATAACGAGTTTTCTTTTTAAAATGGGAAGACTTTCAAGAAGATCCCTGGGGTAATCCAAGAGAGCTTTGTAGGATGAATCCACCTCCATGTTAATATGTCAGGTATCCACAAAGTGCACCTTATAATTGCAATACTCATAATACAGGTGCTGAACAACTCATGCATCTCTCTGTATGTACTATACATGCTTGTTACAAGAATTCTCTACACAACTGGATAAATACACAATAATTTATGCAACACATTTATGCAACACATTTTAGTAGTCTAAAATGCACAAAAGGTCATAGCTAAGCAGTATAGCTATGACATCACTGGTATACCACAACATGCTCCTTGCTCACTGAAACCTCCATACCTTGGAAATACATTTTGACAAGGATGTAGAGGCTGCTACCTGAATGATTTCATGAACAGGTCAGTACTGGACAAGGCACTGCAGGTCTGTCTCACACCCAGCTTGGAATTGACAGGACTGAATGCAGCCTCTGAATGGGTCTTCTCCATTTCATGGGAGCTAAACAAAATGCAAAGTATATATGTTAAAATGCAAGGAGTTAAAATCACTACAACACACTATTGAAAATCCTTCTGTATTTTATTTCAATACCCTAGGCTGAAGTGACAAAAAAGGTTAACCTTTACTGAGAGGTGCAAAGTGCAATAAGACTTGACAAGATACCACAATAATATATATTGCTTTTAAATTCTTATTTATGTTTTACTGGTTGCTTATTATGTTTTATATCTATGTCTTTGATTGTTGTTGGGTTTGTACTGTATTTTTTACATGTTGGAAGCCATTTTGGGACCCTTTGCAAGATATAAAGATTTATTATTTTATTTTAACAATGCTTTCCCTCCAGTTGGAGGATGGGCTTCCACAGGAAGCTTCCTTGTGTCATCTGATGGGCACAGGCCTATTAGTCCTCCAGCTGGAGCGGAAGTTTTGTAGAACACTTCCCAAGGTAAATGTGATGAGGTATTTAGTATCTGTCTTTCTGAGATACTTCTCACATGCTTAGTTGCATTAGAGAGCTATAGAGATGAGATGAGGCCTAAATACCCTAAAGGCATCAAATCTTGGAAATTAAACACAGGGTCAGCCCTAAAAATTATTTAGATGAGAGACTGCCAATGAAGGTACTGTAAGCTATATTTCAGAAGAAGAAACTGGCCAGACCACCTATGAATATTATTTGCCTATGAAAACACTGTGAAATTCATGAGGTTGCTACAAGTCAACAGAAGACAAAAAGGAACATACATGGACATTGACTAGATGTCTCTAGATCCATAGGTTAAAGGTAAAAGTTTTCCCCAGACATTAAGTCCAGTTGTGTCCGACATTTCAGTTAGCACTCTAGATCCATAGAGAGCACAAAGGAGTATCAGTACTGCACTGCATACTGTGAAGGACCTAAGCAAGGAATTAAAAATGAGTTCATTATTTTTAAAATTCCCTTCAATGATCTGGTAAAATATTTCTCTTGAAATCTATATAGCTTGTTATAAGGAGTGTATAATTATATCGCAACAGGATGGGAACTTTGCTTTTTCATGTGCAGTAATTTGCAAAATTCTGATAAAGCAACTGTGGAATGGAATTCATGATGGATTGGGTATTAGAATTAATGTATTAATAGGACTAATATGTCTGGGCTCCTGTACTTTGTAGTGAGCTCTACGATCTGGATTTTGTTCCTTCAAACAAAATTAAGTATACCCCTTTGCTTGGAGGATTTATTTTTTTCTAATTGCCTCTAAAATGGAAATAGCAAATCCTCAGAAATATATTTCACCATTATTTTTTAGCTTAAATGCCTCTGTGGCTAATTGAGAAAGAGAGTACAATTTAATTAAGATTGTAAGAGTATAATCCAACAAGATAAAAAAAGGAAACTTCATCTTCAATTTTCCTATGGATAGGCCACCACTCTTTTACAGCATGTAAAACAGATGCAGTGAACTCAACATTGATAAATTTTAAATGAAAATATTTTTCATTAATTAGTGCTTTAAAATGTGAAAATTGTATCAAAGATGCTGAAAATAAAAATCTAAGGGGAAAGTGAAGTGTCCAAATTTCCACTGATTGACAGAGTTGTCTGTTTTCAACAGAGTAATATTTTCAAAGATGTGAAAAGCTCATTCATATTTAACTAAATTTGAGTTAAACCCAGTAATGACAGTGAAATAATCATTCTTAATAGGTGTGATAAGGTCCTAAAAGAAATGGGTGTGCCATAATATTTGATTCTCTTGATGTGTAACCTATATTCGAGATTAGGGAAGAACAGAAATTGAGGAAATGCCGTATATAGTTTTTCCCAACTGGGAAGGGATTGAGCAAGACTGCACTTTGTTGCCCTGTCTTTTATCTTACCACCTGATCAGATGGGCTCCTTTTAGGGCTGGGTAACCACAGAAAAAATTGTTTCTAAACTCGATTCGTTTCCAGGGGGCGCTAGTGTTTCCAAATTCTAAATACTTCTGAAATTTTGAGATTTCAAAATTTCGTTATTTACAAAATTTCATTAATTTCGAATCAATTCGTTAATGGCGGACGCGATTGTGCAATATGCTGAAAAAAACCTCCAAATGGGACAGGGGGGACTTCTGAAGCTTCCCTCTCCCTCTGTTGTTGACTGTTGGTGTGATAAAACAAACAACAACTATAAAACTTGCACCAGACATGCGAAAATAATTACGAAATAATTACGAAACAATTTCGAAATAGTAACGAAACAATAACGAAATAAATTGAAAAAATTGTTTCGAATCTAATTTACTCCTCACACTATTCCTGCATGGCTCAATATCGGATCGTAAGCTAATTTAAATACGAATTAATAACGAATTACGAAATTAACTAACGAAACCGCCCAGCCCTAGCTCCTTTCCCTGTTGTACGCCATCTACTCTCCTTTTTTCCCAATGGAGCCCATTACATGATGTACACATATTTCTGGCCAGGCCAGAAAGAGGAGAGCAAGGTCAGAAAGGGGAGAGCAAGAGGCATATGCCACCACTGCAGCAACCTGGGAGTCTTCCCATGTTGCCTTCAGGACAATGGGAGGAAGCCGGGCAGCGAATGAACCACGGACCGTTATGTTATGGTGTGAGAGGTTGGTGCGAGTGGTGTGAGAGGTTCTCCACACTCCCCACCAGAACCCCATAATGGAGCCCCCGGTGGCGCAGTGGGTTAAACCCCTGTGCCGGCAGGACTGAAGACCAACAGGTCGCAGGTTCAAATCCGGGGAGAGGCGGATGAGCTCCCTCTATCAGCTCCAGCTCCTCATGCAGGGACATGAGAGAAGCCTCCCACAAGGATGATAAAACATCAAATCATCCAGGCGACCCCTGGGTAACGTCATTGTAGAGGGCCAATTCTCTCACACCAGAAACAACTTGTAGTTTCTCAGGTCGCTCCTGACACGACAAAAAAAAAAGAACCCCATATATGTCATGGTCCTTTGTGATGAGGTCCATAATTTGTCATTTGAAAATCAAGGTTAGACATAGAGAAGAATGTGAGTTAATTTTCCCCTTTACAGAAATATGTACAGTATAGGTTTGGTTAAATTGCATGTGTGAGGTTCTTTTTTATTAGTCTTAAGATTTCAGGGGAATGAGTTCTTTTAAAATTAGCGTAACTTGCATGTTACTTGCTGATACGATAACTGTTTTCCAAGTCCAAGGATGGAGCCAAAATTGCTCTCCCCATGTTGTTTGTGAAGACTTGCATTTTAGGAAATGAGTGCTTTTAGGGAAAGAAATTGTAATAGTGTGCTGTGGTGTTCTCATTTTTGTTTTCAATGGATATGTTTTCATATGATTTTAATAGCTCAGAAAATATTCCCTTATCATCACATATTTGATTATGAGAAGGGTAATTAATCTCCACATTGCTTTGGCTTTGTTTCTATATTAACTTCTACCACAGTTCTAGTAAGTAAATAAAGGAAATATTAAATGATAAATCTTAATAATTCATACCATAATTACCTATATTGCAGTTATATTTTTAAACTGATAAAAGTTACTTACAGACAAAACAAAAGAAAGGAGTTACAGTGAAAATACGTATCTGGGGTGCAGCAGGTGTGTGTGTGTAGAATATATATAAAAGGAAATATTCTGTAAACATAAATGTAAGAAACAGAGGGATGTAAAGTAAACATGTAAACCTTATTATAAATCAGCAATTAATTACGTTACATGTGTGAACCATATTAGTGATGTTTTCATTCCAATCATTTTTAAAGGAAATTTACATCTCCTGTAAATCTGATTGCTTGCTGCAATTATTGTTCTCTTATTCTGGGAATTTTTCAATTGGTTTTAATTCTGTAGAGAATTTTATTGTATTTTAACTCTTTGTGTATTTATTGTGTTTTTGTTGGTATCTGCCTTAATTCCTGCAAGCCACCTCAAATCCTAAAGTGTGAGAAAATGCATAATTCCCACCCACTTTCCATTTTTCAGACTTCCAATAGCTGCAATTCCCATTTGTTAGGTTTTTTTCTTATAGAAGTATTTGTGGAGGTATACTCCATGCATTTGTATGTGGCCCCTACTCCACAATTTGCTCATGTTATGCTAGAGGAATGGGTTGACCCATGTTCCATAAATAGGTCTCGGGCTGGATTAAATAGTGGAAAGGCACTATCTACTAGCAAATGGGGGGGGGGCACAACATTAAAACTGAAGGAGATTAATCCTACTCTAAATGATCTATAGTAATTATATGGGTGTCATATTGGGAAAAACAGGATGTAAATCAAATCACTCAATAAGAAACCTCAAATTTCTTACTCTGCAAGTCTGCATGTAGGACTTCAATATAAGGAACAAGAGCAAAATATGTATTCAGGACCATGTTGAGACTTCTGTTATCGATTCTGCTCTCCTTTCCTAAAAATGCTGTGTATGAGAGAGACAGAGATTCTGAAGTGGTGATGATCTTCTTAAAACCACCATTTCCACTGTTAATAGGTTATGATTTCCTTGCCCTTGGAGTGGTAAATCCACTTCAAGTTTTAGTTGGAACTTTAAAGGAGCTGTCCAAAGTGCTGGAAGGGTGGCCTTTTGCAGCTGACAGATGGTATTTTTGTCATGGCCGATTGTTTTTAAGTTCTGGCCATTGTCTTTAGGTACTGCACCCAGTGTGCTGATCACCACTGGGACCACCTTTACTGGCTTGTGCCAGATTCTTTGCAGTTTGATCTTTAAATCCTCACATTGTGTCAGCTTTTCCAGTTGCTTCCCATCAATCCTGCTGTCACCTGGGATTGCAACGTCGACAATCCATGCTTTGCTTTTTCCACATAATAATAATAATAATAATAATAATAATAATAATAATAACAGCGATTATTACTTGCTACACAAGAAGATTGTTACAGCAAACAAGATCACTATGCTGGCTGTTGTATTGGATCACACATCGGACACATCCCAAGTGCCATGGGCTGTGTGATATATCAACAAATAATGTGTGCAGGTGGTCTTTTGCAGTTGACAGGTGGTGATGTTGTCAGTGCCAATGGTTTTAAGTGCATGCCAAGGTCTTTAGGCACTTCACCCAGTGTGCCAATCACCACTGGGACCACCTTATTATTATTATTATCATTATTATTTAATATCATCATCATTATTTTACTGACACAAAAACACAGTATGTCACAGCAAACGAGATCTATATGCTGGATTTCGCATCACAAAATCACAAGTCAAACACTTCCCAAGCGTCTAGGACTGTGTGATGTATTTTTGAATGATGCACGCAGATCCAAGTAAGATGGCCTTTTACCATTGTCAGATCATGATTTTGTCAATGTTTATGGTTTCCAAATGCCAGCTGAAGTCTTTTGGCACGGCAGCCAGTGTGCCGATGACCACTGGGACCACCTGTAATGCCTTATGCCAGAACCTTTGCAGATTATTATTATTATTACTATTATTATTTTGCCAGCACACAGTTTTACTGGTGTTAACTTGTGGGATGCAGCTGATATTATGACTCTTAAAATGGAGCACAAAGAGGCATCTTTGGACCTCATCAGGCAGGAGGAATTTAGGGTCCTAGAATGCTTTCACCCCGTCTAATGTATGGAATCCCACACCGGCTATCACATAACATTATGTGAGTTCTAGCACAGGCCCCACCCCCAACCAGGGTGAAAGTGTCACTGGTCCCTTTCCCCACAACACAGGAGGCCAGCATGAGGCCTCGCCGGAATGATGACACTTTCTCCGTGTGATGTGGGAAAGCGTTGCCAAGAGGGAGCTGTAGACAGGGCAACAAATTCACCCTGCTGCTCCTCTCCTTTCACCTCAATGCCAGGCAAGTGGGACGCTTCACCTGGCCTTTGTGAGGAGGCCCTTTCTCCTAATTTTCTTCTTCACATCAGTTGCTTAGAGTATGTGCCCAATGTGTGATCTTTCTTGGAGTGTTGATGCCTCCTCCATGCAACAGGTGAAAACAACTTACCACACATAGCTCCCACTGCTGGGAGCTATGGGAAAGAAAGGTTTTCAAAATGGATGTAAAAGGTCTAAAGCAAAAGAAAAGCACCACCCCGCCACCTAAAACCCTTCCTTGTTCAAGGAGAATTGCTCTACTAATTGCTTAGCCATAGAGTGGCAAAGGCCAGTCTTTTCAATATAGCTGAAGGCAATGTTATATATTAGCAATTACACAGAGAAGCAGGAGATGGCAGGTTTGTGGGTAAATTATTTCCTTTGATGTGAAATTGGTACAATTAGATGCTCAGTTCTTAGTCCATTTTTGTTCTTTTTACCTCAGATCTGTAACATCCATCCCCTTGAACAGTAACTGGCAATGAAAACATCAACTGGTTATGCACATTTCACCCATGTTAGAATTTGCCACCTGCCTGTAGTCTCTGCATTGTGGGAAACAAGTTCAACAAAGTAAAGAGGCTGTTAAAGACTTTCTGGGGATTTCTTTAATACCCACGGGCCATATGCATTAGCCCTATTCTCTAATATCTGTGTAAATGGGAAGGGGGACAACTCCAAACAGTTTGTGCGTTTAAGGAACTCCACTGGCTGCCATTCATTTTCCGGACCCAATTCAAGGTGCAGGTTCTCACCTACAAAGCCCTGAATGGTTTGGGACCCGCCTACCTGTGTGACCGCATTTCTGTATACGAACCCACACGATCTCTTCGATCATCTGGGGAAGCCCTCCCACCTGTATCGCACGTGCGATTGGTGTGGACAAGAGAGAGGGCCTTTTCGGTGGTGGCCCCTCGACTCTGGAACTCACTTCCTAAGGACATGAGGCTTGCCCCAACTCTGGAAATCTTTAAGAGGAGCTTGAAGACCTGGTTGTTCCAGTGTGCCTTCTCAGAATAATGATCCCATAGCACTTTGTCCTCCAAAGCACTTTATATTGTTTTAGGTCTGCTTGTATGTTTCCACGAACCCCCCATCACTTTTTCGCCTATGTCCAGCATTATTTTTTAAATTTTAATTACATTCAGCCTACCCATAGATTTTAAAGTGCGCTGTCCTACTGTTAATGTTTATGTTATTGTTTTATTGTTTTTGTTTTATTTTAAGTGCTCGGCCTCATGTAAGCCGCACCGAGTCCCTTGGGGAGATGGTAGCGGGGTATAAATAAAGTTGATTGATTGATTGATTGATAAATGTGTGTGTATATGCATGTGTTTGTGTGTATGTGTGTATATTCTGCCCAGAGGCATCAGATTCTGAAGAATGGTTAAACTTGGCCTTTCAAACTGGCCTTCATCCCCCTTTCTTTCCCCACCTTCACTTGGAAACCCAGCTCAAGAAGGCTTAGTTCCCCTTTCCACAACAAAGATATTTTTCCACAACACTGCAAGGTAGATAGTGCTGTTGCTGGTAAGCCCTAGATAAATATGAGACCTGCATTCCCTCTAGATAAACTCTTGTGGGACCTTTAGCCCCTCTACCCTTTCTTTTCTAGGATCTCTATGTTTCCAGTGGTATACTGTATGCCTTCTTGTCTGTTGTTGGGTTCTTTTAAGTCAACTCTAATTTATGGTGACCTTATTACAGGGGTTTCTTGGCAAGATTAAATGAGAAGAATGCTACCATTGCGTTCCCCATAGGTTGAGGAAGTAAGAGTTGCCCAAGGTGATCCACTGGGTTTCCAAATCTGAGTGGGTTTTAAACGCTAGGTTTCCAGTCCAACATAAAAACCACAAAACCATGCTGAATTTTAGGATATGCCTAGCCATTTATTCTGCTCTTCTTGGGAAACCATAGGATGGCTAGTGAATAGACTGTGGCACAGCTGGCTGGGAGTCAGCTGCAATAAGATCACTACTGACCAAAAGGTCATGAGTTCGAAGCCAGCCTGGGTCGGAGTGAACTTCTGACCAATTTGTGTAGCTTGCTGCTGATCTTTGCAGCCCAAAAGACAGATACATATGTCAAGTAGGAAATTTAGGTACCACTTATGTGGAGAAGCTAATTTAACTAGTTTACGAGGCCATAAAAATCTCCAGCAAGCATGCAAAGAATGAGGAAGTACTTCATCAGTGTCACAAATGGACAGTGAAGTGACAGCTCCCCTGGTAGTCAGACTACCCTCATAAAAAGCTGGAATGTTAAATAGCCTCTGAGTGTCTGTCTGTATATGTTGTATCTCTATGGCATTGAATGTTTGCCATGTATATGTACATTGTAATCCGCCCTGAGTCCCCTGCAGGTTGAGAAGGGCAGAATAAAAATACTTAATAAATAAATAAAAAGTTTGGAAAGGATACCAGAGAAGGCCTTTTGTCCCTGGAAAAAACTACACTGAGGCCTTAGCTGAAAAAATAAAGATGAATGCTACAAACCACCAGTGTGTGAGTGTGTGTGTGAGAAAGATGGGACATTCTTGCATTTTTCTGACCAAAATCCAAGAAGGAAAAGTATGAATATAAATAATGACTATATATTCATTTGATTTCCTTGATGGGCAAAGTGAAACTTTTCAGTTTGTGGAAACCATTTATATAAAAAGGGAGAAAAACACCAGTGAGATTTTATTTTTGACGTCTATCTGACAGACTGGCAGTCTTTCAATTTCAGTGAAATACCGTGCCAGTTGATTTGTGGTGCTGGAGATAAAATGCCCAATTTTAAACATAATGAAAAATAGCAATAGGTTCTTCTCAAATATTCTCTGAATAAAAAGTTAGTTTCTTCCTTTATATGTTTTAGTAGAATTGATAGAAAAAAGTATATTGTAACATGGCAGCCTCTGGCACTGCAAATGCAAAGAATCTGGATAGGGAAGGATTGCCAGCTACACCATAACTGTCCCAATGAGTAAACATGAAAATGCTGGAGTAAAATACTTCCACATAGGAATACTCTATGTATGTATGTATGTATGTATGTATGTATGTATGTATGTATATGTGTGTGTATAGGGGTGAAATCAGGGTGAATCAGTGTCCTAGGATGCTCGGGAATGGACGCCAATGCCAGATATCACAGCCGCTTTCACCCCACTATTCCTCCCTGAGAGGGTAATGCTTTCCCCATGTGATTTGCCCTGCTGCTCCCTCTTTCCTTGACAGAAGCCAGGCCAAGCAGGATGCTGATAAGGTCATTTGTCCACATAGAGTAAATGAGTGGTTGAAATACTATGGAATATGTGAGAAATTACAGAATATCTTTCCTATTTAGTGCGGTTTACAGTACTACTAGATTATGTAATACACTATTTATGTGGCTGCCTTTTAAAGTTTTTTGGGGACTTCGGTTTGTCTAAAGGACTGTGGCCAGACTATTAACAGGGATAGGTTACAAGGTCCATGTAACTCCCTTGTTATCACAGGTTAACTGGCTATTGCTCCATTTTCTGACACAATCCTAAGTGCTCGTTGCAACCTATAAAGTGTTGTACAGTTGGGGAACAGGCTTTCTGAAAAAGCATCTCTTCCCCTCTGAAGCCTGTCTGGGTTCTAAGATCTTTAGGTGAAGCCCTTCTTTCAGCCCTGGGTATTTTTAGGGTTTCTTCTTAGGTTTTGCAGTTGTCTCCCCACAGAGGCTAGGACTGTTCCCTCTTTGCAGTGCTTCCATTCAGAAAAGAACATTTTTCTACTATGACCAGCTTTTGGGAAATAACCAAAAGGGCATTTTAACAGTGTGCTGTTCTATCTTTGTATTTTTAATTTATTAATTCTAAATGGTTTTAATTCTATGAGTGGTTAAATTACATTTTAGCAATTACATTTCCCCAAAACTAGACCTCAGTATGGCTTACAGATTTGAAGAAAAATACAATATAATTGAAACATATAAATGGTGAACTTTAAAATACAATTAAATTATCAATAACATTACAGCATACAGTTTCAATAAACGCAATTAAAACAGTACAGTACCCTATTTAATTTAAGTTCTTTTTTTTAAAAAAAAGCAACAATCAAAAGCTTCTCAGAATAAAAAAAAAGTTCTTGTCTGCCTATGGAACCAATGGTCACCACCAGGTATGCCTGCGAAAGTGTTTGGACTTAGTGAAGGGACTATACATCTCAGGGCTAGGCAGGTTCATATGATAATTTAACCCATATAGGGCTTTAAAGGCACTTTACTGATTTTTTTCATGTCGTTTTATAGAGCCAGTGTGGCATAGTACAGGTCAGGTGGACCTCTAAGGCATACAACTGGTCAACAATGAAATAGACTCTGAAGACTGGTATTTGAATCGCTATGGCAGAACTCCAGACTGTGTGTCATGATACATTAGTGTGTTGATATGTTGCACAAATGTAATGAGAAACCTCTGAGTCTATGTGAAATAAGCAATAAATTGCACACATATATGAAAGGTTTTAATGAGATATGTTGTGTTTCCATATATGTCATTATTACAAGTGATGCATGTGTCTGTATCTCATAAATGGCTTGTTTAGCCTCTAGTTTGCTAGTAAAGCTGAATTACAGTATCATAAAATGATGCATGTCTAAAAAATCCTATATTCCACCTGCCATACTCAGCACTTTTTAATTTGTACCCATTACATTCGGCCCGACCCTAGTTTTATTGTGTTATGGTGTATTGTTTTATTGTTTATTATTACTGTTATTGCTTGATGTTTTGATTTGCTTTATAATGTTATATGTATTGCTATGCAGATGTTTTTATTGAGGCCTTGGCCTTTGTAAGCCGCATTGAGTCCTTCGGGAGATGTTAGCGGGGTACAAATAAAGTTAATAAATAATAAATTATAAATTATAAATAAAAAGTGTGTCACCAATATGAAATGTTTGGAAACCTCTGACCTTGAGCAAATCACACTCAGGCCCCTTTTACACTGCCAGATAACTCCAAAGCAGAAAATACACATTATCTGATTTGAACTGTATTACCTTAGTCTACATTGCGATATTTATTTAATTGAAACATTTCTATTCCACCCTTCTCAACCCACAGGGGACGCAGGGCGAAGCACAACATATGTACGGCAAACATTCAATGCTGGGACATAAAACCATAAATATTCACAAAAATTAAAAAAAACATTTATATCCATTTTTAAATAGGTTGCCTAAAAACCATCTCAGGATGGTTTTTCCAGATAATGTGGATTTTTATACAGCTGTGTAGAAGGGGCCTCAGGTCCCTGGGAACCTACAGGTTGAGAACCACTGCCTTAGAGATCTACCTGACCTGTATAGAGGGGACATGGTCTCTCAAGAAACCTGGACTGAAGTCCAGATAACCCAGTTCAAATAAGATATTGTGGATTATCTGCCTTGATATGGCCCTCAGTCTCAGATGAAGGCAATGGCAACTCTATGCCTGAACAAGTCTTGCCAACAACAAACTGTAGGTTGCCATAGATCAGAAATGGCTTAAAAGCAAACAATAACAATATGATTTTCTCTACACAGTCTTTGTTTCCAGTTAATTATTTATGAAGCAACTATTATATGCGGAATATTGTATAATTTGCAAAATGTTGATCTTCATTGCAAAATTGTCTATAAATGTAATATGCAATAATAGAATGTCTCAGCCACATAGAAACAGAATGAAATGTCTAATTGGAACACTTGATTGCAAATTAACCAGTAGAATTAGAAGCTCAATGCTTTGAATGTGTGTTGTTTCCTTGGGTTGGACTAATTCTGTGAGTGCAGAATTCTATTATTGCCCACCTAAGCAAGCTCATCCCACCCAAAACATCTTATAATATAGAAAAACCAAAGCAGAAACAAGTTAGTTTTTGAGGGTATGGAGGGCTACAACTTCTAGAATTTTTCAGCTGGTGAGTTAACTTTTTCAAGTAAGTTTTCCACACTCTTGAAAAAAAAAAATCTGAATATATCCTTCTTTTTTAAAATGAGAGTTGCTTACCACATCATGAAATTTCAACACATTCTTAGGAAGTATTTAGCATTTTTCTCTTTGCTGATTAAAATCTGTAGTAGGTATTAATTATCCTATTTTTTTGTCACTCAGACACTCCAAAGCGATTTTCAGATCTTCAAGTTATTTATACCATATTTTCTACTCAAAGGACCTCATTTTGTTGAAAGTGTGCCCAGATTATGCCCTTTTCTCATGTTCTCCATAAATGTCCAATCAATGCAAAGTGGATTTCTATTTCTAAATATACCCTATTCCACAGGAAGAAGAACTAAGGAAGAGTGGGGAAGCAAAATATGCTCACTTGAGTGATGAACTACACGTATTAATTGAAGTGTTTGCCCCACCCGGGGAAGCTTATTCACGAATGAGTCACGCCTTAGAAGAAATTAAAAAATTCCTCGTTCCAGTAAGTTGATTTTAGTGCTGTTATAAATGTACTTGCTTAAAAGTTCTATTTCATTATGAGCAGTACTTTAAAAAGTCATTATAACTTCCTTGCCAGTATTGCCAATGCCATAAGTTGAATATTATTACACATTTCTATATCTTTGATTTCTCTGTACTTACTATTGTTTTCATGGACTGTGAAGAGATCCAAATATAATTCTAGTATTACCTCTTGTGTTTCAGAAGTATCAACTTCCCAATAGATTGGTAAGAGACTGTTATTTCAGATAGATTAAAGTTGGTCTCACTAAGCATGGTAAAGATAATGTCTAGGAGAAAAGATTTGGAACTAGTAATAATACACAACTTAGTTAAAATGTGAAAGCAATCTATCAGAACTTTAAAATGAATCTGGATGATCTCCCAATGTTTTCAGTAGTATCAAGGAAAACAAATGACGAGTACCATAGACTTGATCTGCTGGGAAAAAGCACACAGCTTCCCCCCCCCCCCCTCTGATTGCCTTCCCCTGGATCTGGGCATTGTGAGGCGTGGAGCACTGGATTCTCCATGCCCCACAGCGAAGTGGAGTGCCACTGCTGGCAACTGGAGGCATGATGAGTTGGTAAGAGTGGGCTGTCCCAGTAGTTTTAATCAACTCTTTACTCTTATGGGAACTACACTCCAAGATCTTTGAGCCCACAGTTCCCACCTGCTCTACATACTATTTTACACTATTTTACAAATTCAAAAAAGCCATAGTTGTTTACATTCCTAATCCTTCTACAACATGTAATCCACATTTCCTGTAGCAGCCATACTGGATGGAATGGTATAATGTGGCACTTTAACACTCATATGTGTAAGTTTACTTGGGGAACTTTCATGATGCTCAAGTACAACATTATGGTTCACTTTAACTGGAGCTTGTATTCAAGACCAGGTTGAGAGCAGCAATCAGATGTTGAAAGGCAGTGATGTGCATACTACACAGCCTATTCTGTGTCCTCTAAGCTAACCCAATGTCATTTAAATAGCATTTTACTGCCAATATTGAACCATTAGTAATATTCACCTGCCATTCAGGTCAACCAGAATACAGAGAGTGTCCATCACATCGACAGCAAAATATCTTGGGTCAGCCCCTCATTGATACACACATAGATTGTAAGTTACAATGCTGATCTAGAAGGATTTTTTTCTTCCAAATGGTCTAGTAATAATAATGTTAGCTGGTAGCTGTGGTTTATTGGACCTGAAACTAACGTGATATCTTTGTTGTTATTTATTTGTTCAGTTGCTTCTGACTCTTCATGACGTCATGGACCAAACCACATCAGAGCTCCCTGTTGGCCATGGCCACCTCCAGCTCCCTCAAAGTCAAGCCAGTCCATCTTGCTCTTGGTCGGCTCCTTTTCCTTTTTCCTTCCATTTTCCCCAGCATCAGTCTCTTCTCCAATCTTTCCTGTCCTCTCATTATGTGGCCAAAGTACTTCATCTTTGCCTGTAATATCTGTCCCTCCAGTGAGCAGTTGGGCTTTATTTCCTGGAGTATGGACTGGTTTGATCTTCTTGCGGTCCAAGGCACTCTCAGAATTTTCCTCCAGCACCACAGTTCAAAAGTGTCTATCTTTCTTCGCTCAGCTTTCCTTAGGGTCCAGCTCTCACATCCATAGCTTGCTACAGGGAATATCATTGCTTTAACTATTCAAATCTTCATTGCCAGTGTGATGTCTCTACTCCTCACTATTTTATCGAGATTGGTCATTGCTCTCCTCCCAAGAAGTAAACATCTTCTGATTTCCTGGTTACAGTCTGCATCTGCAGTAATCTTTGCGCCTGGAAATACAAAGTCTGTCGCGGCCTCCATGTTTGCTCCCTCTATTTGCCAGTTCTCAATCAATCTGGTTGCCTAATCTTGGTTTTTTTATGTTTAACTGCAACTCAGCTTTTGCACTTTCTTCTTTCACCTTGGTTAGAAGGCTTCTTAGCTCCACCTCACTTTCAGACATCAAAGTGGTATCATCTGCATATCTAAGATTGTTAATGTTTCTTCCAGCAATTTTAACCCCAGCCTTGGATTCGTCAAACCCCGCAGGTCGCATGATGTATTCTGCATACAAATTGAATAGGTTATGTGGGAGTATAAAGCCTTGCCATACTCCTTTCCCTATCTTGAACCAGTCTGTTGTTCCATGGTCAGTTATTACTTTTGCTATTTGGTTATTATACAGATTCCTCAGGAGTCAGACAAAGTGGCTTGGTAACCCCATACCACCAAGAACTTTCCACAATTTATTATGATTCACACAGTCAAAGGCTTTAGAATAGTCAATAAAACAGAAATAGATGTTTTTTTTTTCTGAACTTCCCTAGCTTTCTCCATTATCCAGCGGATAATGGCAATTTGGTCTCTCGTTCCTCTGCCTTTTCTAAACCCAGCTTGTACATCTGGCAACTCTCGCTCCGTGTATTGCTGGAGTCTTCCTTGCAGGATCTTGAATATTACCTGAAATAAGCTCCACTGTATGAAAGTTTGAGCATTCTTTAGCGTTTCCTTTTTTGGTATGGGGATATGTCGATTTTTTCCAATCTGATAGCCATTCTTGTGTTTTCCATATTTGCTGATATCTACCTTTTCTTTAAGAGCTTGACTTAAACATTCAGGGTTTTATGTATCACTTCATATGAGTGTGTGATGTTCTTTACAATTCAGCTGCCAAAATCTCCTCTTTTTTAAAGTCCTCACAAATTGCTGTGAGGTTTAGGATTTGGTTTACTACTACAGTAATCACACAGAACAAGTAACAACTATATTTTATGACTTGTTTGCTAGCTTTATCCCTCCCTGCTTCATTTCAGATTTATACTACAGTTAACAAAACTGTTATTAACTGGCTTGTTAAAATTATAAGCCAAGGGGTTCGCTTTGCACAGGATTGCACTGGAGAATTTGGCCTTTATTTCCCTTTTTACAATATCTCTTTAATTTGTTTTATGAGGTTTTGTTGCTTATAAAAGCTTTATTTATTGTGGTAGCAAGTCGTTTGCCTTCTATTAACCTTTCATATACTGTGTGCTTTGCTGCTGAAGCTACATCATATTGGTGGTGCATGGCTGCCTGATAACAAAACCTAATAATCTGACTTTCTATCCTTTCTTTTCCATCATTACTCCTGTTATATAGAAATTTGAGAAGTGATAATGTCATCACAATCTGAGTTTCTCCACTCTCTACTTCATTCACTGTCACTTTGGAATAGAGAAGATTAAAATATGTCTTGTCCCTTGTTTTCTATGACTTGATATTTACAGAGCCGAAGGGGAAGATAACATCAAGCTGCCTCATATCTGAAAAGTACATTTTGTTCTGACTATAGTTTGGATGGAAGAAACCCAGCTTCAGATCCTGAGTCCTCTGTAAAATGAGGTGGTCTTGATTAATTCATTAAGCTGGGGATGGGAATCATGCAGCTCTACAGATTTTGATGAACTGCATACCTAGCCAGGATAAAATGGTTGGGAGCTGCAGTATCCGGAGGACTGAATTATTCACATCCCTGCTTTAAGCATTTTTAACTAGGAACAAGTCCCATTGAAGTGCAATGCACTTACGTTTGTGTTAACCATACATGAAACGACATATATCAGTCTACTAATACTAGCTTGTCAATGGAATAAACACAACTTAATTCTATTTTAGACAACTCTAATCCTGTGGAATAGGGAATGAAAGAATAAAATGCTCACTCCAAAGCAAATTCCATAGGAACTGTGACTGCAGGTCCACAGCTCTAGTACCAGTTGGGAACACATGTCTTTCTTTGTACTCATTGCTCATAAAATAGTCTGAGTATCTGAGATGTGGAAGGTTTTAAGCTTGATATCTACTCATAAAACCGCCACAGATGTTTGCCCATGCCTGATATATAGAGATAGATAAATAGATAGATAGATAGATAGATAGACAGACAGACAGACAGACACACACTTCTTGGGGCTGCACAAGAAACTTTTGCCTTAGAAAGGGCACTACCACTGAAAAGGTTTGAGAACTCCTGCTATAGGTGATTGAAGTGCTTTGGAGACTGGCCTTTTGGACTCCCCAGGACTGATCCATAATACTTCCTTTAGGATCAGTTTGGCTTAAGTGAAACATTTAGATGTGCTCCAAAGTAATCATGTACAGAATTGCACCAGAGTATACCACACATTTGTACAGTTATCCTACATGATCACACAGATGTGTCTCAGGGCATCCAGCAATTATTGTATGACATTGTGTCTGATTTATGCACAAATTGGATGCTTGTGGCTTCTAAAGACGGTTCCAGCCAGCCCTTTATCCCAGGATCATTCATGTTTTAAAAATGCAGATGTTCCTGGGGGCCTGTCTATGCCCACCCCAGAAAGTGCACACTTTCTGAGGTGGGTGTACAGATGGTCTGCTGGGACTAGCCTGGCAGAATATCTGGGGACCCTCCCCCAAAGTCCCCAAACCCCTTTGAAAGGTAAAGAAAACAGTCTTTCAGCACCTCTCCCAGCATGCAGAAATGATGTGCCAGGAGAGCGGGAGGGGAGGGGGGAGGAAAATCGCTGCTCCCCCCCCCCCCAATCTCCTGGTGCGTCATTTCTATGTGCCAGGAGAGCTGTTGCAACACTGTACTGGAGGCCGAGAAAGTTTTCTTTACTTTTCAAGGGGGGTTGAGGGATTTGAGGGAAGAGTGGGCATTCCCACAATTTTCTGGACTAAGAAGGCGTGGAATAAATCCACTATTGACTTAATTAGCTACAAACCAATTAATTTATTGCGGGAGTTACTTCAGTAAAGGGGCTGTCTGGATGCACCCTAAGAGTCAAGTACCCATACAAAAGCATCTGTGTTTGGAGTGACTCTCCTCCAAGAAGCCTACCAGTGCATATGCAATGTATTTTCTTAATTTTTCACTGTACTTAGTATGAGGAGGAGATAGTTAGCAAAACTAGTTACCATAAATATGGAAATGTATCTTGGTTATACATGAATATGCATCTTGTTTCAACAAGCAACCAACAAGGCTTAGAAAAGGTAGAAAAATAGAACAAATATAATACAAGATCAAAAAATTGTTTAATAAGGGTGAATCCATAGAGCCGATGCCTGAATTATTTATGTAGCTATGCAGTGTGCAGGCTGAAGCAAAGTTTGTAATTAGAAAATCAGCTATTATCCTGTCTGCCTAGTGGTCATTTCAGTCCTTAGCAGCATTTTATGTTTATGTTCTGCAACGCATTATGATAATTATTTCAGGGACCTTTAGACTACTGTGTTTGTACTGTATTGTCAATTTGGATTCAACTTAAAATGCCCTGTGGCTAACCCTATCAGTGAGAAACATCTAAATGACCCTGTTATGAATATCCTTCCTCAGTTCCTGCAAACTCATGACTGTGAGTACTTAACTGACTTTAGCTACTTATGACATGTGTCATGATATTTCCAAAGTAAAATGGCCTCAGTTTTGTCATTTTGGCTTCTATTAAGATTATAATAATAATAATAATAATAATAATAATAATAATACTTTTTTATACCCCGCCACCATCTCCCCAGTGGGGACTCGGAGCGGCTTACATGGAGCCAAGCCCAGACAACATATTACAATAAAATAAAAACCAAGGTATAACATCAAAACAACATCAACAAAATTACATAGGAAAAAAGAAAAAATATATAAACACAATAATAAATAACATTTCAACAAGCACAATCACGATAACAATGGGTGTTACAGGATAAAAACGATTAAAAACTCTAATGAGATAAAAATAGGAGCAGGTTATTTGCAGGGAACTCACAAAAACACACAGAGTTGTGAAGATAAACTTCCCAATTTGGAGGGCATTCACTCCAATGGCGAAAGCGTAAAGCATAAAGTGTAAAGCGGAGCAATAGTATCATACTGTGCACCTACTCACCAAAGGCACAGCGGAAGAGCCAAGTTTTCAGGTTCTTTTGGAACATTTCTAGTGAAGGGGTTTTCCTGATCTCTCCAAGTAATGAGTTTCAGAGTCGGGGAGCCACAGCGGAGAAGCGGAGATTTCATAAATGATCAGTTCTCAGACTCGCATCTTTTTTACAATCCAAGAGGGTGTATGAAATTTCCATCCAACTCCACATTTCCATTTTTTTTCCTGTCAATTTTTTCATTATCTGGTTTTCAGAACCATATTCCATTGATTTCATTATCCTAAGGGCAAGATATTGGACTAACAAGAATTGTCACTGTTTGGGGACTATTTTGTGTAAAACTCATCTTTTTGCAGAAATATTATTTTCTGTGTAGAAAATGTTTGTACCTGTGCAGGAATGCTGGCTAATTTTCTACATCAGTAACTTTGTTGAGTTGGATTTTTTCTTTACAAACCTAATTGTGTTGCCCTGCAATTGCGGATCAGTAAATATAAGTAACTGTTAACTGTTCCATATTCAAAGAAACTCCTAGTCATGATTGTGACACTATTGCCATGATTATACACCATCCACACACATTTCCTCAGGAACCAGCTGCATAGGGTGAAGAAATTTCATTCATCCAGTGAATGGAGCACAAAATGATATTTTGGTTAGTTATTTATTGGGGAGAGCAGGCCAGGAGGTATTACTTAATAGCTTTTATAGAATATAGTTTTCTGCACAAAATGTATTAATATAGAATAAGTCCCCCAGTTCCCCTACTAAAAAAAACCTTTCTGTTTGGTATGCTTAACTGTATTTTTTCCTTGCCCAACCCCCATCCCCACCCCAAAAAATGGACATCATTAAAAATACAATTTTCTGCATAATGCATTTTTCCTGAAAAATAGGCAAATTTTGCACAGCCCAAGTAGGAAGCTTTAAATATTCAATAAAAACTACAGTTTCCAAATACTATCTCACAGTGCAAAGAAAACCACTAAAATTACTCATTGCTTCCCTCAATAAGAAAATGAACAAAAATTTTCTGAGTTTCATCAGTCATCCAGTGTGGCTTTTCATTCTTTTATGGCTACAGACATCTTTTTTTTTTAATATCCCTTGATAATGTCTCTTGTTTCAGGCTACAAATAATCTGGTTTACAATTGTTTGGGCATAGCAGTGTAAATGTGTTCTTCACATGATCTTTAAATTCAGGGAGTATATTCTTTGGATTTTATTTTTGCACTATGATTGGTATAATATTCTTCCCTTTTAATATTAATCATTCATAGTATGTGCTGAGACTACTGTATTTTTACTGTATTTCAGTTAACATACTGAAGATGCAGTAAGTTATATAGAAATTCTGCACTGACAGGAGGGGGGGGGACACAGTGCTATGAGGGTCAGGTAGAAACTAAAGCATGTCTCCTGATTATTGTAGGATTTCAAAAAGGCCAAAAATGTCAATTCACTTGAGCTTTATAGCCATATGCTGACATTGGTATCTTGGAACAGGAGAATAAGAAATGACCTTTCAACTGAGAGGCCAAAGTTTAAAATATTTGTCATGCAGTAAATCTCTGATGAGTTAAACTCTGACCAATACAACAGTAGATTTCCTAATGCAAGGAATGAAATATATAGTTGAGGTATTACTCTTTGAGCAGCAATTAACCTTTGAATTACTTGCACTATTCACTGCCATCTTTTTAAACCTACAAAAGTAAAATGTTGCAGGAAATGGTTAGAGACAATATTTCAGCCCCATAAAACCTCATTTGTTTTTAACTCCTTGTTCAACTCATATTTTTACAATTATATCAAGTCCCTCCTCTTCTCTCAGAAGTACTCCTTAATGTAGTGAAATGTTCTGAGTCTTATAAAAAGGATTGTGTGTAATTCCATCACTAAATTATGGAAAACTGATAATTCAAACATTTTAGTTCAGACCATATATTCTTGAGTGATTCCTTTATCCTTTGAAGCATTTGGTCTGAACTGAAACTAACCTGGGTGTTTTGTTTCCTCTCAAATTGGATGAAAATGTTATTTTCCATTACAAGAATTTTCACACAGAACTTTTATGCGCACAGAAGACCTGTATGGTTTTTGTGTGTGCACAAAACTGAATTTTCTGCCCAGGAATCACAGTTTCCACACAGGAAACATATGCAGAAAATGTTACTCCTGTGAGGAAATTGCTGTTCCCTTTCCAAAAGCCCCATGTGGATTCATCAGTGAGTGGAAGGGGATAGTAAAACCTTTTAATTGTTGCATGTGGGAGTGAGATGCATATAGCTGCATATAGATTTATGGAAACATACTGAGAACAACTGTGGGAGAGGAAAAAACTACACCTCACGACCGCAATTAGTTTATAATGTAGTAATGGTCTTGCAACACTCCTTCCTGGTTGATGTTATTAATACGTTTTCTTAAACCTTTACTAAAAATGCAAGAATATATGAAATGTTATGACTAGTTTGACTCTAGGTTTATGACCATATGTATAAAACTGGAACACTAACTAGTGTATGCCACAATTGTTCTCCATTGCATGTACAGGCATTGGAAAGCATAAGGTGTAGAATTATTCAAAATGTCCAGTCTTCAAAACCCACAGGGTAGAGATTTTCTTCTTGGAGAGCAGGAAGATACATTCTTTGGATTACACATGCTTAGAGGTAGTCTTGTCAACAGATAGTGGTCTTGAATTGGCTATTGATTTCATAGATTGATAGAGCTGGAAGACACCACTAGGCCACCCTACTAATGCTTGTAATTCTCTTTATTTCACATTTTAGGACCAATCTCATTATTGGGAGACGGTCATTTTTAAAATTAAAAAAACACCCAACAGCAGAAACCAATTAAAATACAGCCAAATGAATCAACCAAACCCAGGTTTCATTAAAATCGAATGTTTTTATCAGTTAACCAAAACAAACTTTGGACTGGAATTAGTTATACAGAAGCTCCACGGTGATGCCAGTTCTTCATATTTACACACTCATTATGGGAAGTGGCATGCTGGGATTTAAGTGGATTAAAGCCTTTTCGGAAGCATATTTAGCCAAAGAAGGCAATCCTTTGATAAGCCTTTACAAACACACTGCAGTATTCATTTAAAGAAGAGAAGCATGATTAGAGCTGCCCTATTGTTTACCCATTATGTTTAACTAAAAATACCTTTGCAATTGGTGGTTGGTTGGAGGAGAAGCTTATGGCAGGCTGAGCCTGTATGAATGATTGAACGCAGTTTTGTGAAGTATTTGCCAATGTCCCTGAAAACTCACCGCAAGGGAGCAACAAACCTGGTTTATCTCATGCACCACTCATCATAGGTTGTAGATTTTCCATCAGATGATAGATCAAGGGCATTGTAATTGAATATGGATGAAAAATACTTATTGTGACATGAATCCCATGGTAATGCTTCTGTTTTCTCTATAACAGATATAGCAAAGCCCCAGTTGCAGTTTGGGGAAAGAAATTGCCTTCAGCTTCTGAGAATTAAAAAAACATCTCCATAACAGCTGGCCTTTTGTTTCTAAATTTTATTCTTCTATATCTATAGCTACTTTCTTCCCTGGAAATATTGACTGCTTATAAAGCAAGATAAAATAGAGTCTATTTATTGTACTCAGTGGTGGATTTCACATTCATTCTGCACTCAAAGTGGTTAAAAACTCATATTAAAGCAGTACAGTTCACACATAGGAATGTTTTACTTTTTTTTCTATAGTCTAGGGATATTTTTCAGATTGCCACAACTGCTCTTATTTCTCCTTACTGCCATTTGTTTAGCATCAAGAGCAAGCTAGATTATAATTCTTCTTTGTGTTAAACAAAGTACAGGGTGCCAATACTTATTACCCACCCATCAATGAAATGATGAGACCAGACAACTATGTTGGGATAAATATGGGCAATTTTTATTAAATTGTTATCGATTTGAACTTTCTTCACGAACTGCAAGCAGCTAAAGTAGGGGTTTGAACTTATTGTTGTGTAAGCCGAGGCAGTGGCCATCCCAGACCCACTCCTCAGCTGACTTGGGCAAGACACCGGAGTTTCCCACATAACTCATGATAAGTCATAACCAGGGCAACTGCTTAGGGAAGCTGCATAAAGTAGTTAAACCCCAAGTTGAGAGTTCAGGGATTAGAATTCCCCGGCAGCTCCAAGGTAATTTGTGTTCTCCCCCACTTCGATTAAGTGAACTCACTGTTGAAGGTTCCTGTTCCTGGCCTTCACCAAAAGGGGTGCCTTGGGTGCACACTGAGATGTAAATTGTATCCCCGTATTCTGCCACAGATTAGGGGCAAGTGACTGCTTCGTCCCTATCCCCCACCAAGTACTAAAACAGCTCTAATATATTCCTCCAAATCAGTCATAAATGGGTCACAATGCCACTTGAAATCTTATTGTTTACCACCATTTCTTTATCTCTCAATCTTGCTTTATATGTGGAAAATTGGTCACAAAATTCAGATGTGCACATCAGAAATGACTTCTGGTCACATATGACTGGTTTTTGGCTGATAATGCCCAATTGTGAACAAAATATTTCATATCTTTATAGTAGACCTAAATATTTGCTTCTCCATTGGCATGGAAGGCCACCATCTCTACTGGTTCCCTTCCAGTCTTTGAGAATTCTAATTTTGACCATGTATGGTAACAAGGAGATGATTGTTTGATACAACAGTAAATTATTCAATTTTATGGTTGTGCATGACCAAATGTTGCAGGTGCACCGTGCTGAGATCCCCGCATAACCAAGCAAAAGGAAAGGGTAATCTCCTCCTTGCTGTTCACCTGGGCACCTTTGCTGATTTCAGCACGGGGTGCCAACAATGCCCGGGAGCTCTAAGGGAGCTCTGTGGCCATCTGCAGCAGCAATAGTGGTGTCACAGGCTCAGTTCACTCCCAATGAAAGG
The DNA here is from genome assembly GCF_037176765.1 of Anolis sagrei. NCBI lineage: Eukaryota > Metazoa > Chordata > Lepidosauria > Squamata > Anolidae > Anolis > Anolis sagrei. Next base: position 117,988,770 of record NC_090021.1, read on the forward strand.
AAAGGTAATAGAGTTCGAAAATTAAACTAAAACTAGCAATGATGTGAAAATTGGAAAGCAAACAAGAAAACAGAAGAGCTGTCACAGGAGCAGAAAGTGAGGAGAAGACAATTTGCCCAACAACTGGTGTCTGAAAATTTGTCTGAAATCCATTCCATTGTTTATATTTTGGTGAAAATTTCCCCTTTAGTGATATCTGCAGTGGAGTTATATAATATTTGTTGGGAATAAATAAAAGGATAGATTTAGCTTCACATGTTGCACATCACAGTTAATCTGATTCAACAATTCCAGGCAACAAAGCAGCTTCTGAGACTGATACAACAAGGTAGTTCTTATGTTTTAGGTCTACAATACTAAATGCCCTAATATAAGAACGAAGGCAGAAATGGCACCCTGCTGAACACAATGAGACCCATTTCCAAATGAACATTCATGATATTTGTTTATCATGAATTATCTCTTTCTATAGAGGCTTTTTGGTTTCATTTCCATTTCAAAAATTCTAGGTTGTTATTATTTTCTGTCCTCTTCAACTTTCTTCCAAGCACAGCAGCACAGGTTTTCTGTGCCTCTGCAGGGTCTATTTCTGTAGATACTTTAAAACTACTTGCAGAAAAGGAATGAATCTCCCGCTGACACCCATGACAGACAAGCGTGGAGGAAACAGTACTCTCTCTGCTTTCATAGGACTGATGAATCATAGATCAAAATGTTCTGCCTAGAGACACCTCTGTTTAAAGACAGAAGAAAGGTAATCTCAAGAGATCCTTATACTGAAAAAGTCTAGAGATAATTTTTGGCCCAAGAGAAAACAAAGCACTTTTGAGAAGGAAAGTACCCTAGCACAGCACAGCTGCAGATGTCATTGCAAGAACAAAAAATATGCCAGGTTTTGATTTAATGCTTCTTACCATGTTTGCTAAGATTTTTTACTCCGACTTATTTTCTCTTAAATTACTCGCCCGGTAACGACTTGGACACAGAAGGCACCTTGATTAGTGCTTGTTCCTGACTGTGTGATCTAGTGTTTGGCTTTGGTGGAAAAGCCTTTATTCCAAAAAGCTTAAGAGAACAATATATAAGGTAACAGCTTGTGAGCCAAGCTGAAGGCAGGCGTAGTTAATAGCAAGGATAATATAAGCCTTTGAAAATTGTTTTCTACAGTTACAAATCTGAAATACCGTTTTGCTGCAGCTTTTTGATTGTGTTACAATACAGCAGATTATAAAATTGTATAAATCCCTGTTATGCTAGTTTCTACTTGCATGGAAACTTTAGCTTATCATGTTCTGTTTCTCAGACACTAGTTTGTTTAATGTTAACTGCATTTTCACATGGCTAACTGGTTATCTTGATGAACTCATTCTTGTTATTTTAATTTCAAACACCTTGGTGTATCCTATGCTCTATGCCCATTTCCAGTAGCACTTTTCTACTTGTCATCTCAAGGAAATCATTCTTTTTATTTTTCATGTTCAATGTCCATTACACCAGAAAATAAAGTGTTGAAACAGGAATGATGGATTGAAATAGGGCCACCATTATATTGACCATTTAAACATGACCTGCAATAAAACCAACAGCTGCAGAGGGTCCAAGACAAATGTGGACTCATCTAATGACCTCATCACACTCACCTAAAAAAGCATCCTAAGATGGATTCACTGCAGAAGGGCAACACTTCCCCCATATGATGGGTAAAGCATCACTGGGAGGGAGCTGTGCAAGGGGCGACATTTGCCCCATTGCTCCTCTCTTTTCTCACCGAAGCCAGGCAAAATGGTATGCTTCACCTGGCCTTTGTGATGAGGTCCTAAGGCAAGTGTTCCATCTGGACCACTTCCTTAGTATTCTGCTAAGTAAGTCAACCACAGTTCCCTGCCCATGGTTTAAGTCCAGCTCCTCTTTTCCCACGGTGCCTTCTGAAGCCCATGAATCAAAATGAAGAGGAGGACAGACACATCTCAAAATTTGCTCCCTGGTCCCTGAAATCTGAATGTGAGTCCAAAATAAGCATCCTAGTCTGCATGTTATTTCTCCTGTACTTCTTATGACCTCATCACACTCTCCTAAAAAAAGTGTCCTAGAATATTTTCACCCTGTCTTCTGAACGGAGCCCCATGCCAGTCATCACACGACATCGTGTGACTTCCAGTGAAGACTCCATCCCTGACTGGGTTGAAAGCATTGCTGGAGGCATCCCACACAACATTGGAGGTGGGTCCTCTGCAAAAGGGTGACACTTTCCCCATATGATGAGGAAAGTATTGCCAAGAGGGAGCTACATGCTAGTGACAGATTATGTTATTGTGGATGTTTCACCTGGCTGTGATGAGGTTCATACTATGATTAGTTATTTTTGGATTGCCTAGGCCTACACAGCCATTATTCCTATATTGCACCTGTGCAAGACAGATTTTTTTTTTTAAAAAAAGGTTCTCTCCCCTTTTGTTCTAAAACTGCCATTCAAAGAGATCTTACCATAAATTTCTACCTTGTCCTAAAAGAACTGCTAAAGATTGCAGTGACTGGCAGGGAGGAAAAGGGAGTGGCACATAGGCTGAAAAGGCTGTTGGGTGGCTGCCCCACTTTCACCAAGGCACAACAGCCACTGGATGACCATACAATGTGCTAAAAAGGTATTTGAATACCATCAATTACCTTTCTACAATGGCTGCCTACATGGTCGGTTTTACGGATATTTGCAGAAATTTATGCTTCACTAGATAGGACCTTGATCTTAGGGTTTTACTTTATCCAACCAGGAACCTTTGCATTATTTTTCTATTTGTATCACTGGTGGCAAGAAACTGGTGGCAAAGATGACTAAAACATCCAACATCAATCAATTTCACAGTACTTTGAAACTTATGTCACAACTCATAGTTTAATCTCCTCCCTCACACACAACTACCTAAATCCTTCTCAAGTTTTAAATATACATATAGAAATTCATATTCGAGGGGAAAATATGTCTGAAAACATATCTATTTTGAGGGGAGAAATATTCAAAAACATATTTCATGATATATTTAAAGGAAATTTTCATAGATTTTTTTAAAATGTGCAAATGTATGCAGAAATGTGATGGAATTGACATGAGTGAACATATGTGAAAGTGTCGAGGAACAGAAATAGACTGGTTCCTCCATTCCTAATTGATGGCACTGTATAATTCATTTATTAATTCTGATGTCCCTGGCCTCATTTTTACTGACTGTGGAAGAGAAAATATAATTTTCTATTACAGTTTAAACCTGATGGTGAAGAGCAGATAGAAAGTGAACAGATCATGTTAAATTGATGTGCATTTTGAAGCAGCTTTTGCTTCCTGTGCCTTTTTACTTATTCCTTTCCAGAAATAAAGATGTGCTAGTCTGGCAAATAAGAAAATGGATGCAAGATAGGATTTTGTCTAGATGGAAAGATGAGCTGATTTAAAATACAGAAGGCAGTATAATATTTAAGGCCTGGGGAAAATGCCTTTAGGCTATGTAAATTAGATAAAAAAATACATGGCGACAAGGCAATGCCACATGGGAAGCCATACTAGCTCCTCTAATTTGCAATGGGAATCTTATGCTAGTCTGACTTATACCAGCTGAGGCATCACATTGGTTATGACTGGCATTGTCCATCATTACAGAAAAAGCGGAAAGGCTAGAAAATAAAGGCAGACAATGATTTGCCAATTAATTTGTATTATGTTTAGTCATACTAAAGCAGCTTCATCAGTTACTAGTAAGCATAAATGAAAACAAGTGCATACTGCTTTTTAGTCAATTTAATTTAGGACTAAGGGTGTATCTCTACACCAGGGGTCCTCAAACTAAGGCCCGGGGACTGGATGCGACCCTCCAAGTTCATTTACCCGGCCCTTGCTCAGGGTCATCCTAAATCTGAAATGACTTGAAAGCACACAGCAACAACAACAATCCTATCTCATCATTCAAAAGCAGGCCCACACTTTGCATTGAAATACTAATAAGTTTATGTTTATTTTAATTATTGTATTGTTTTAAGTGTTTTTTGCACTATAAATAAGATATGTGCAGTGTGCATAGGAATTAATTATTTCTTTCAGATTATAATCCGGCCCTCCAACAGTTTGAGGGACTGTGACCTGGCCCTCTGTTTAAAACGTTTGAGGATCCTTGCTCTACACTATAGAATTATAGCAGTTTGATATCACTTTAAGTGTCACATCTCAGTGCTGTGGAATAATGGAAACTGTTGTTTGATGAGGCACCAGTACTCAGTTAAAGTGTTGCCAAACGGCATTAATGTTATAGTCTAGAGATGCACCCAGAAATGAAAACTAGGCTTAAAACATTTAGCTGTAAAACTTTAAGATGTTAGGTGAAATAAAAATTTATCAGTAGCAGCACCTTGGTTTTTAAAAATGTGGGCCAATTTACACAAGCAATGAAATATGTGGCCAATCCAAAGCATAGCTGATTTGAACCAGCCCTGGATTCTGCTCCTAAACAGCATTGAGGACAGGAGTGGGGTCCTCGCTGTCAAGTTGGGCTGAACCCAGTTAGACATTGCAGTTAGACCAAATTTTTGTCACCATAGCAGTGGCCATGAAGCCCCAGAGCACTCCTGTCCATTGTTTGAGGCCTTTGCTAATGTCAGTAAATGCATCCCATTTTTCTCACACCTCAAAGCATGGAAAAAGTGGGATGTTGGTGCTGACTCATGTGAACAGTGGGTCCAATTCTGAATCAGATTAGACCTAGCCGTTCACGCACACACTGAAACTCCAGAGCATTCCCCAACTTACCTAATGCAGGTAATGCAACAAGTCATATTGCTGAAGGCTGGAATCACTGGGTTGCTGTGAGTTTTCCGGGCTGTATTATTATTATTATTATTATTATTATTATTATTATAACTTTATTTGTACCCCGCTAGCATCTCCCGAAGGATTCGATGCGGCTCACAATAGGCCGAAGTGCTGTGTGCAGTGTGCGGTGATTTGGTACTAAAGTGCTTCTGGGATTTGGTAGTGGGAGATTCCTAATCTGAAAAAGGCACATTGGAACAGCCAGGTTTTCAAATTCTTTCTGAAGACTGCCAGTGTAGGGGCTTGTCTGAGATCTTTCGGGAGGGCGTTCCAGAGGCGGGGGGGCCACCACGGAGAAGGCCCTGTCTCGCGTCCCCACCAAGCGCGCTTGTGATGCGGGCGGGATCACGAGCAGGGCCTCTCCAGATGACCGGAGTGAGCGTGTGGGTTCGTAGACAGCGATGCGGTCATGCAGGTAGGGTGGTCCCAAACCGTTCAGGGCTTTGTAGGTAAGCACCTGCACCTTAAATTGGGCTCGGAAAATAAACGGCAGCCAGTGGAGCTCCTTAAACAGGAGGGTTGACCTCTCTCTGTAATGGGCCATATTCCAGAAGCATTCTCTCCTGACATTTCACCCATATCTATGGCAGGCATCCTCAGAGGTTGTGAGGGGTGTTGGAAAGTACGCAAGTGAAATTTATATATCTGTGGAATGTCTAGGGTGCCTCACTTGCCTACTTTCCAACAAACCTCACAACCTCTGTGGATGCCTGCCATAGATGTGGGTGAAACATCAGGAGAGAATGCTTCTGGAACATGACCATACATCAGTCAAGTCATATTGCCTTTGTCATTTCCAAGTTTCCAATGGACAACCAAAACCGTGTTATTTGGCATGGACTATGCTTCTTAAGAGTTTTAAACTTGGTTTTTGAGACTGCTTTAATTGGGCATTTATCTGTTGTTCATTGCTTCAGGGTTCCTGCTTAGCTGAAAGGCAATATAGAAATATTGTCACACAAACAAATAAAATGTTGAATGCTATAAAAACTATTTCACAGTAGTTTAAAAGTATTTAAACGTCAGAAGACTATTTTCCATTCGAGTGTTTTACAACAGCCTCGCATGCATGTTTTTAATACAATCAAGTTTTAACTTGAGTCCCATCACAGCTGAGATGCCAAATATTGTCACACTTTGTTTCATATAAGAAGAAAAAGGATTCAAAAGGCCACAGTGCCTACAAACATGTTGTGAAGGGGACAGCGTGAAACGGAGTAAATTGTTTGAAGCATGCTGAGAATTCTTCAGAATTAAAAAAAACCCATTATATAATGCAAGAGGGAAATAGATTACATCTTCTGTCATCAACTTTCTTGATAGCAAGATTGTGTATATGCATATTTGTGTGCGTCAGGAGCAATTTAAAAAATGACAATCTGCTTCTGGCGTGAGAGAATTGGCCGTCTGCAAGGACGTTGCCCAGGGGATGCCTATGTTTGAATGTTTACCATCCTGTGGGAGGCTTCTCTCATGCCCCTCCATGGGGAGCTGGAGCAGATGAAGATGAGATATAAGTGAAGGAAACTAAAACGTAGACATGAATATCCCAGCACATCATATTGAAGACATGACCTATATCAGATGATGTAGCAAAAGGAAGCAAATGTTGCAGGCAACTTTCCTGGAAAAGATAGTGTACTAAAACTGGGTTAGTATTATTTTAGTTTTGCCAGTTCTGAACCTAAATTCAATTAGAGTAGTCCTGAGAAATTGGTGTTGCATAAGGTTTCCCCATTCAGTAATGGATTCTACTCTAATTGAACAGCCAATAGGATTCTGTGAAATGGTTCCCACTTTATAATCAAGGCAATGTATTTTAAGAGACATCCACCAACAAGTCATATTACATGCATTAAACAGCCTCAGCCATGTCTCTTAACTGTTCTTGAGAAGCACTGCTGCCACTAGAAGGAGAATCTTTATGTGTGTCACCTTCCTTGGTATTTGTTCCCTGCAACTGCTTCCCCAAAATTCACAACCAAATTTTGCTAGAGTAAAAAGAGGTAGGCTGGATTCAAAGAGCGGTGTTTCTGGATTACAAAATCATATGCATGGCTGGAATCCTGGTTTTTCATATTGCTAGAAGGAAAAACTTCTGCACAATACTAAAAGCAATTTGAGTCCTTGACATTATTGCAGTGTCACTGAATATGAAAAAAAATGATTTTTTTTAAAAACGGAATCAACCAATATTCACAAATAGCAGAACTTGAGATTTTTAATAAGATGACTGGAAGAGAGAAAAAATATTTTTGACATACAGCCATGAACACTGTCTTCCCCTTCGTTTTCCATTGAGGACCCAATGCCCTATAAAAATAGTTCTTTCAGGTTTCATAGCCTTCCAAAACCTTTTGGTTCTGGTTCCTGTGGACATATTCATCCAGCCAAGCCCTTTGGTTTCAGTATTTAAGTTCTACATGTCTTGATTTGAATCCCTTAATTTTAGCCATGTCAGTGTGAAATTAGGGTTGCCACCTCCGACAGGCCTTTTTTCTATAGCAAGTAGAGGAGAACTTTATTTCAGGTTCTTTTGAAAGAATTTGCTAAAATTGACATACCTTATTCACAGAGGGAAAGCACTGGACATGTTTTTTTTTAATTAAATGCAGGAGAAAATGAAACGGACACATCTCCTCATCCCTTGACATGATGCCAGTCAAAGTTAACAAAGCTTGGCCAATATTTAGTATGATATGTAATTAGACAAGTAATTTGTTACCATCAGACAGCAAACCAAAATCGGAAATTCTGTTTTTCCAGTGCTTTTTCAAACCATGGTTTGGACTACCTATTATTACTTTGTTATTGTTGATGTATCAGCAGATGACCTTGCATTGTAGAGATGGGACTTCTGAGCAAGTACACAATGAAATAAGATAAACTATTTTTATTTTATGGGATATGTTTTATAACTATTTTAACTGGCATTGAATCTTGCCGGAGTTGTAAGCTGCCTTGAGCCCCCCTGCAGGGATGAGAAAGGTGGGGTACAAATGAAGCAAATAAAATAATAAAATAAACCACTGAATAGAAAATGATAGTGTTCAAGCCTCTTTAAAGTATTGACATGCAAGCCATGGGTTACTGCAAACTGAATTTAAGCAGAATATCAAGAGATGTAACAAATAGTAGAGTCTAATATTAAAGCTGTGCCCAGTGATAAATCCATTAACAAAATTGATTAATTTGTGTTGCGCTAACTCAAATAAACAGAAACAATAGTTTATATAAAGCAAGATTCTAGTTTTGCATTGGAAACCTGTTTATTTAGGCAAGTGGAGAGAACTGTTCTAAGAATGAGACTATATATATCTAAGTATCACTTAGCTATCTGCAGGCATCTCAATTAAGTGGAATTATCAGCCCAATTATTCACTGCCCCATGCCAGTTAAGTCTCATTTGGTTTAATTTTTTCCCCCTGGCATATGTCCCAGTTAAATGAATTTCCTAATTAATCACATCCCAGTTTTACTTAACATCCCAGTTAAGTAAAAAACACTGACACTATTTATTTTGCCAGAAAGAACTATTGCCATATTTCCTCTATGTTTCCCCAAAAAGCTTGTCCAAAGGCTTCATTTTATCCTAATTTTTCAAACTGGATCAAAACATTTGTCAATTAGCAAACATTAATGCATCATAAATCAAAACTTATGATGATACAGATTGTTTTTTATATGTTACCCATACTGTGTTTTCCATTTGGGCTTTACTGATGTGGTGTGGCCATTTTTACATTTTTGTCTTCCATCCTGCTGAGTGCTAAATATCATCTGACAACATATAGCCCATATGTCTGATAAAATAACTGAAAAGTTAGATGATCATCCACTTATTCATTGTTAACATCTCCTACTAAGACAGAGTGCAGGAATTAAAAAAGTTTCCATTCTTGACAAGATATGCTTCTTTTGTTGGCATCATCACAATACAATCCACATGATAACAAATAATTGTTTTGTGTAATTGGGTGAATTGTGATTTTGTTTTTCTCCACTTAAAAGTAGTATTCTCTCAACTTGCTTGATTTTCCACAGCTCAGGATACAAATGGGCTATGGATGGTGGTCAGTGAGCTTGAGGAGTGGAATGTGTCATCCACTCAGTCATTTCTGCATTCCACTAAGCAGCCAAAGTGTTGACAAAAAGATATCCATATATGTGAGAAAATTCTACAGGGAAACCTTGAAACTGATTTGTCCATTCAAAAATGTCTATAATCCATCATTGTAAGTCTGATCCTGAACAAGAAGCCACCTGAATGTGAAATGAAATAGATAGACCCAGACTGCTTTTGTTATATGTGTTGACATATTGGGGTAGTCCACAATTGTCATAGCGTGTACAACCATTATGGGTTTTTACAACACCAAATCCAAGGCCCTCTCTCATCTCAGGGGGAAAATGCCTGTTTAGTAATCCCTAATCTATCCAAGTGCCTAACACAGAGTATAAACACTCAAGTCTGGCATTCAAGTAGTAAATATGCCTCAAGATGGAATAAAAATGTATTTCTTGAACTTGGTAGACATCAGTGGAAAAGACTAGAAACCCTTTCATGCTACTCAGCTACACCAATATGATTCCACTTGTACTGCCATGGCCATTGAATCCTAGGATTTGTAATTTGGTGAGGAACTTTTTATTTAACTGCCCTTCCCTAAACTGCAAATCTCAGGATTGCATAAGATGGAACCATAGCAGTTAAAGTGGAATCATAGTGCTGTAACTAAATAGGGTGAAAGAGTCATAGGTCCACCCAACTCACACAACATTTGGAGGGGAGGTGACTAAAACAATAGAGCTGGTCCATAGTGCAACACTCCAGACCAACCTCGTGTTATACTTTCCACCTCTTTTCTGCTGCAGTGACAGGACAGAGTCCTGACCACCTACAGGGACTGAATCATGTTTGGCCCTGCTCAGGCCCTTAGCCAGGATTTTGTTTCGGGGGGATCTGAGTTTGATTTGGGGGGGGGGGGGCTGTGTCTGAGTGAAAGAGGGTCTACCCTAGAAAACCTTTTGTATTGTTACCCCAATACCCCCATGCATATGGGATATATTGAGCATGGTGATATGAATAAACATAACAGTTTAAATAATGTACCAGTAAGGCCTTCTCGCGGACCACCATGAGAATTGCAGGGGGGGGTGAAGCCCCCCAAGCCCCCCCTCCGGCTACATGCTTGGCCCTGCTGGACAGCCACCCTTTGTCATCCAGTCACTATCATCATTGCAATCCCCCTCCTCAACTTGCACAAGCACCCTTGCTAATGTCAGCAAGGGTGACATACCCCAAAACAGCCTTGGGCTCTTTGGGACTCCATGGCTACATATACAATTGCAATAAGATCTGATTTGTACCATTTCCATGTACTCATGCTGCAGATCCTGGGGAAAGTATGATGGCTGTGTGAACAGCAGAGTTGGTTCTGAACCAGAACTAGTCCAACTGTTTATACTAGCCTAGAATGTTGGACAGCTCTAGAGTTTTGGAAAAGCATTAGACATGAATAAATCCCTCTGTAGAAGACTCTAGATTCTCCAGAATAACTATAACCAACTTCCACCAAAGATCGACCATAGAATTGCAAGTGTCTAGAGAAGTGTCTAGAGGACCTACAAGTGTTCTGTCTAAGAATCTAGAAAACATTGATCACAGAGTCAAACTGAAGGACCTAGGGTGAACATATCAAGTAAATATGTGAATAATCAAATCTTCTGCAAATGTGGAGGGTTGATTGTATGTAGGCGGTATGTAGGCATGACACAAGTTCCATTATCTGAAAATAAAGGGGATAAGATATACAAATATTTGACTTTTGAACATATATATCTTTAATATATTAATTAATAGAGTATTAGATCTTGCAGAAAACCATGCCTGTCACCTATTGAAATCTCTTTACCCTTGCTCAGCCCTGAAATCTGAACTGTCATCACTGGCGTGAAGCCACCATGACAAACATTTAGCACATATTTATGTGACAGATTGCCCTTACTCACTTTGCACTTAGCTCAAAGGCATGGTTTAGCTCAATGACAGAGCTCCATTGAGCTGCTTGCTGGAACTTCAACCTGGGAATAAGTAGAATGATGTAATGCTTGCCTTGTTCTGTGATCCTCAAGTTTCATATCACATTCACTGAAACATGAAAATGACATTTCTCTTATGAGGATAAAAAATCAGAGGTGGGGTGGGGTAAAAACAACTTCTGAGCTTTTTCATTTAAAAATATTTCCATATGATGTATTATTTTGTTTTTAATTCCCTATACATTCATTATATAAACTAATAATAATAGATATAACACATGATAGGCAACCAAAGCCAGAAATACTCAGAGCCAGTACAGCTGATACTAGGTTCAGGTAATATAATTTATTGTTTCAGAAATTGTACAGCATACTGGTACAAGGTTTCAGTCATAACCTGCAAGCAAATGTCTTGAGTCACATCTTAACTTTGAGTCCATTGACATGGTCCTAGAGTCTAAAATTTAAACCAAAGGGTCAGAACCTGATTTTGCTCATGAAATCATTTCAAAAATTGAAAATCATTATGGTGGTGTGATCAAGAACGGCTGAAGTAATAGTTTGGGTAGTCATAGAATGATAGAAGCATTCCCTGAGTGTATAGATGGCAGAGAAATATTCTAAACCATTTTTTCTTTGTACTTAGGCCTAATGCCTTACATGATTTTTTAAGGCACCTTTTAGAATAGGGCCATCCCATCCCTGTATCATAGCAGTAGAAAACTTCTGGTAGTGTCAACTTCTGGTAAGTATCAACTTCTGGTAAACCTCAGTAATGATGAGTAATGCAAACAGTTCTTTACCATTGGAATGTTGTGTGGTTGCGGCTGTATAGCCGTGTTCTAGCAGCATTTTCTTCTGATGTTTCACCTGTAAATGTGGCTGGAATCTTCAGATGATCTTTAGATCCCTTGAAGATACCAACCACAGATGCAGGAGAAACATCAGGAGAAAATACTGCTAGGACATGGCCATACAGCCCAGAAACCACACAACACTCCAGTGATTCCAACCATGAAAGTCTTCGGCAGTTCTTTACCATCTTCACAAGGGCTGCACATTTTCCCAGATCCTGCAAAAAAACAGACAATATCAAACTAGTTTGGGCAATTCAAAATAATTCTAAACACATAAGTTGTGCAAAATGTGTACAATCAGGTTATGTTCCAATTAGATTTTACTTTTTAAAAAAACGTGTTGACATTAGCAGAATGACACAGCCATTAAGGACATCTGAAGGCCCCTTCTGTCATGTCCTCCAATTATGTTGAACTCTCTGGCAGAACTGTAGTCTAGTGCAGAAACCACTGCATCATGTTGGCTTGATCTAACTTAAAAATGCCTCTTCCAAACTGCCAATCCCAAGTTTCCAGACGATGTTACCATGAAAACTGAAGTGGAAACATGGTTCTATAATTTTAGTGTAAAATGGCCTCTGGTCTAGTTAATAATCTGTAATGATAAGTGTGAAAATGAGTTCTGTGCTTTTTTGCGTTTTAAGTGCACAATTTCTCTTAAAAAGTAAAAATAAGGGAAGGCAGGGTTACAAGGGTATGTGTAAGTATGATAACAGGGCCACGTATTGGTGAATTGGGTTTTTGTTTTTATGTCAGAAGCAACTTGAAAAACTGCAAGTTGCTTCTGGTGTGAGAGAATTGTCCATCTGCTAGGACAATGTCCAAGGACAATGTTTTAACATCCTGTGTCTCTCATGTCCCCACATGGGAAGCCGGAGCCTGACAGACAGGAGCTCACCCCATCTCATGGATTCAAACCACTGACCTTCAGGTCAGCAGTTCAGCCAGCACAAGGGTTTAAACCAAGTATCCCCATCTTCTGCCCTCCAGATGTGTGGGCCTCCAACTCCTAGAAGCCCTAATGAGATTGTTCAATTGTCAGGAAATCTGGCAGTTGAAGGCCCAAACAGATGGAGGGCCCCAGTTTGAGAATGCCTTTTTTAAACCATTTCATCATTGTGACACAAAGGAAAAGAGGTGCAACATCAAGGATGCTGCAAACGGTCTGCATCCTCTATCAGTGGTCACTCAACTCTAATGGAATAGGAGGTTCATGGACTTAATAGAAGTGAAGGTTGAATAACAAGGGTTTGATAAAAGGGGTTTGATCTCAAAATAATAAGATGGGCTTGGCCCAAACTTAAAAAAATAAGTGGGCCACTGGCCTGCATTACATTGCACCTCAGTTTTACTTTTAAGAATGTATTACCTGAAATTAAATTTGATTATTAATATGTTTTTTCCCAAAAGTTTTCAGCATGATGCCGTCTGCCCTCTGTATGCATGGATTCAGCATCCATAAACTCAGTTATTAACAGTTTAAAATATTTTAATGATTTTGCCATTTTATATGAGAGGACATCATTTTACTATATCGCTGTGTATAATGGAACTTGGCATCCATGGATCTTAGTATCCATATCAGTCCTTGAACCAAACCCAGTGGATACCAAGGACCTACTGTATGACTTTGCAATAAATAATAATTTGTTCATCATATGCTATTATTTTTTTTATGAAACTGGTTGAGATGATGTACTAATTTCTGTAAACATTCATTGAGAGATGACAGATTTTAAATCTGTGAAACCATATTGCTTCTGTTTTATAGGAATAACCAGTTATTTTTAACACTTAGAAGATACTGAAATGCAATTTTCTATTTTGTCTCATTCTGCACTCTAGTACTTTCCCAATTTGAAATTATGCCATTGATTTTAACTTTTTAATGTTTACAATCTTAAATATAGTACATGGACATTTCAACAAAACAGGGCTCATTTCCAAATGAGCTGTGGTGGTGCAGTGGGTTACACCCTTGTGCCTCCTGAACTGCTGACCTGAAGGTTGGCAGTACAAATCCATGAGTCAGGGTGAGCTCTCATCTATCAGCTCCAGCTCCCCATGCGGGGACATGAGAGAAGCCTCCCACAGGATGGTAACACATCTGGGCATCCCCTGAGCAACGTCTCTGCCGAAGGTCAATTCTCTCATCAGGCATGTAGCCGGAGGGGGGGGGCTCGGGGGGCTTCAGGCCCCCCCCCCGAAATTCTCATGGTGGTTCGCGAAAAGGCCTTACTGGTGCATTATTTAAACTGTTATGTTTATTCATATCATGATCTGATCACCATACTCAATATATCCCATATGCATGGGGGTATTCGGGTAATGATACAAAAGGTTTGCTAGGCTAGACCCTCTTTCACTCAGACTCAGCCCCCCCCCCCGAAACTCAGCCCCCCCCCCTGAAACCCCCCCTGAAAATTTTTTACCCCCCCCCCCGAAACGAAATCCTGGCTATGGGCCTGTCTCTCATACAAGAAGTGACTTGCAGTTTCTCAAGTCGTTTCTGACATGATAAAAAAACTTCCAAATGCATGTGTTTAGGATCTGTATATTAATTTTCCTTTGCAGTTTTGAATATAACAAGACTACTTGAATTAGTATTGTGTTATGTGGCTAGAAATGGGAAGGATTTTAGCAGATGGCTATCATAAACCCCAAATCTCATTTCAGGATTTGTGTAGAAAGCTGCTTGGCAGAAATCAGGGCCTGCAGTTTTCCTGCATATTCATGCCAGAAGACATTTAGATTAAATAATCTTTTCCAAATTATTACTGGACCTTATTTATGGTCACATATTCAATTTGCCCATGCTTGCAGGTAAATCTACACAGCCCAAGTTTTCTGGAAGAAAGCAGAATGTAAAGTGGGTATGCCGCAATGATCTATTGTATAAATAATTTCTAATTTCTATTACAATTTGATATACTTTTGATGTAGTGCAAATTCAATATTGCTTGAGTGACAAGTTTCCAGAATTTCAGTCTTCAGGGAACACTTTCAATCCACCTTATTCAGTACGGAACTCTTTACCTTTGAGAATTATGCCAGGGAGTGCCATATATACTTGTGTATAAGTTGACCTCATGTATAAGTTGAGGAATGATTTTGGGACCAAAATTAAAGGTTTTGATATGACCCATGAATATGTCAAGGGTCATTCTATGGAGAAGTCAATGGTGACTCAAGGTGCCAACCTGGCTCACACCACCAACACCATTTCTTCACTCAGGCATTCAAAAAGGCCAGAGGTAGCACCCAGAGGACATAGGGTTATTGTCTTTTGCCACTCTACTCAAAGAAGGGGATGATTCCTTTATTGATGGAATATTAAGGTAAAATCACATTGACTCATGAATAAGTCAAGCCAGGCTTTTTTGTTTTGATTTTTTTGACTGAAAGATTTAGACTTATAATTGAGTCTATAGGAGATTCTAGAACAAACACATAGTTCAGTGGACCATCAAACAGTCGTAATGAACCTTGTTGGGATTACTAATGTGTAAATATCCTAGTAATGGTGCTACACAATGAATTCCATCCTGGTTCCCCCCCCCCCCCCAAATCCCTGGTTACCAGTCAACAGCCATTGCCATCAATGGGCGTCTGTTCCCCTGTAGATCAGGAAGCAGCTAATTGATGCTCTTCTTCCCTTCCCATAAGCAATCTTGGATGCAAAAAGCAGAAGTAAGACCTCTGTCACAATTATAATAATTATTATCATCATCATCATCATCATATTTCTATCCTGAAAGAGACTCAAAGTGGCTTAACATAAAAGCATTAGCATACAATTTAAAATATACAAATATGCAAACATTAAAAGAGAATGAAATATAAATAGTATATTTAGTATATAGTATTTTTATAATGCACAGCATATAGTATTTTTAAAATGCATAGTTCCCCTTGTGCTGGAGATCATTTGTGATGGGAATGTCAACCAGCCACTTCTCAATCAATAAGAGAACAGCCCCCCTTTGAGCACAGCAGCTATTGCCTGCATAATGGGGACTGGAGGAATTTCATAGTGCCTATATGTATCTGCTAAATAAACAAGGGGCTATGTAGGGATCATGAATATTTAGCAATCATGAGTTCATACTTTTCATGCATTTGTACCTGCTGAACGGGATTCAAACCATATTTCATAGAGGTTTATCTGTTATTCTTTGTTTATTTAGAGGACAACCCAAGACACACAAGGTTCACTGGGACTACTACTGAAAACCCTGGTCTGAATTACAGTCAGCCCTCCACATTTGCTTCAGTATGATTCTATGATCAATTTCTGCTGAAAGCTGAACAAAACATTACACTGGAGGATCTAGAGATTCCCAGAGATATGTTCTCTCAGATTTTGATTCTATGGCCAAAACCATAGACGCATGCTGGAAGACCTAGAGATTCCTAGAGATAACATTTTAATCAAATCCATGAATGAGCAAATCTGCAAAAGTCAAACTACAAATGTAGATATCTGACTGTATATGTAAAGGAAGTAGCAGTAAAATGTATACAAAATAGGGTGGGGTGTGGATGGAACACCATTGCCTTGACCATAACCACTTCATTTTTTAGATGTGTCTACTGTATGCTGAGTTCCGAACACAAAATAAGCCTGAATAGAAAAATGATGTATGGGTGTGGTCAAAGTCATAGCTGTCTTTGAAGTCACACTGGCCAGTTGCAGATGGGAATAATGAGGGATATGAGTTTGAAAGGCCATTTTAGTGTGGCGCAGTGGGTTAAAGCACTGAGCTGCTGAACTTGTTGACCGAAAGATCGCAGGTTTTTTGCACAAAAAGCGTGAACTTCCACTATCAGCCCCAACTTCTGCCAACCTAGCAGTTCGAAATCATGCAAATGTGAGTAGATCAACAGGTTCCTCTCCAGCGGGAAGGTAACAGCACTCCATGCAGTCATGCTGGCCACATGACCTTGGAGGTGTCTGGACAACGCCAGCTCTTCGGCTTAGAAATTGAGATGAGCACCAACCACCAGATCAGACATAACTGGACTTAATGTCAGGGGACAACCTTTACCCTTATCTACTGTATTTTAATTCTCTTTTTACCACAGTGTTACTATTTAATTGTTTTTTAACTTTTGTATTGCTCTTTTTAAACTTGTCTAGTGTGCATTGTTAGCTGCCTTGACTCCAACGGGGAGAAAGTCAGGGTATAAATAATAATAACAACAACAATAACAATGGCAAAGTGGGCAAATGAAATGATGTTATCATTACACCACACAGTGGCAACCATCCTGATCAGCAAACGAATCAGCCGTGTCTTATAAAGTTCAAGATTTTTGCTCCAATCCATGAGTTTTGTTATAAGGTTAGCAGTGCTTAGAGCCATCATTGTTAAGGCTCAGGAAGCAAACAACTAATGAGATTCAGCTGTTAAATGGAATTGAACAATGGCTGTTTGACAGCTTTCTCATTGCAGCAGAGAAAATGGAAGTGTTCTATTGATAGTTGCCAGATAAACTTGTTTAGCAATTAACTCTTATCTCTCTCCTGGCAGTTGCCAGTGACTATTATTGGAAGAAGAAGGAACCATGTCATACAGGTCTGAAATGTAATCCCTTTGCTAGGTTCAAAGATGGATGAATCTCCTGCAGGTTTGAAGGGCTAAATATCAGAGGATTTATTATGACACGAAGGATGTCAAGAACTGTATACACTTGAAGCACTAATTTGCAGGTTCCCTGGATAAGGCTCATGATGGCCTTTTCACAAAGTCAGAAGACAGGTTGCAATAACAAAACAAACTTTTGTGCTTCAGCATACTATTAAAATGTGCTATAGCACACATATTATTTGATCCCTGTTTCCTTCTTTTCATTGTTTTCATAATGAGTATTTGCTCTTTTGGGTATTGAATGCATTCTGACTCCCCGCCCCTTTTGATTTAGTATGTTATGATGAGATCTTGTTCAGACACTACATTTTTTATATTAGGGCTGCAAAAACTTTATTAACGTATTTTAGAGTATTTATATTCAAGAAATGTACAGAATATTAGTAATTGTCACATCCTTGACAAGAAAGGATGTCTAATCCCTTTTGAAAAAAAAGGTCAAATGCAGTGAGATGTTTCATCCTTTAGTACAGCCTGTGGGTCCCCAAATGTTTTGGCCTTCAACTCCCAGAAACTGGCTGGGATTTCTGGGAGTTGTAGGCCAAAACACCTGGGGACCCACAGGTTGGGAACCACTGCTTTAGTAAAATTTGGGGGAGCCAAAAAATATTTGCATGCATAACACTTTGTGCAGAAAACAGCATCTTTTGACCAAAACACATCACTTCCTCCTCCAAGTACATAGTTTTTTTTTGCCCAAAAATAGAAGTGTAATGCTGAAATGAACTTTTTTTTTGCAAAAGAAGACCAAAAATGAGAATAATTGAAAATGAGGGGGAAAATTGTAAGAAATGATTGAAAGACTTTGTACTTGTACACGAGGGGAGGGGGATGATTATACTTCTATCACAACATCTTACTAGGGAGCTGTGGTGGTGCAATGGGTTAAACCCTTGTGCCAGCTGAACTGCTGACCCAAAGGTTGGCAGTTTGAATCCACAAGACGGGGTGAGCTCCTGTCTGTCAGCACCAGCTTCTCATGCGGGGATGTGAGAGAAGCTTCGCACAGGATGGTAACACAAGCGGGCATCCCTTGAGCAATGTCTCTGCAGATGGCAAATTCTCTCATACCAGAAGCGACTTGCAGCTTCTCATGTCACTTCTGACACAATAAAAAAAATCTTACTTGGAAAACTTTAATTGTATTTTATTATAGAGGCAAATACAGTAATACTGGTAGCTAAAAGCAAGAAAATAAAAAATCAAGAAAAAGAACAAAATTGACATAAAAAGCAATGTATTAAAACTTGTGGTTAACAGTTAATTCTAATGATAAAGAAGATAATCAAGGCCATGCCAAAGTAAACAATAAACACCAGTGTTATGGACAGCAAAATAAAGAAATCATTCTATTGTATTTTAGGAGATTATTTTGATTTAAGGCTTTTTGTTGTTGTTTTGAGAGTTTTTCAAAATGCATGCATATCACGTCAGCCTTTCAAAGTTCCTCTTTTTCTTTTTTCCACTGAGAAAAAATGTTCATGCATACATTATCTAAGTATATGCTTTTTTTTCTATGGCCTTATCTTGTGTGCATATTTTCAAATATGCAGAGGCCTTATTGTTTGTGTCAAATGCACCATGAAAATCAAGACTCTGATTTTTTTTAGGTGTGGCTGCATTCTAATTTATGCTTAAGTTTGGGCAGTGTGTTACATTGGCATTGAAAAGTGAGTAAAAGCTTTCTCACCCATCCCCTTTTTAAGCCAGTGTTTTGTCATATAAGGAAAATTTTTGTTTTATCCAGTCCCAACAGACTTTGGAAGCAAAACAGGGTCAGCTCAGCTTAATACTTGGATGAAGGACCACCAATCAATACCAAGTGCTGGAGGATATGTTTTAGAGGGAGGAACTAGCCAAATCACCTCTGAATATTTCTTGTCTTAAAACCCTATGAAATTTATGAGATTTCTATAAAAGACCACACATCTAAAACACAGGCACTTACATTGATCAGTTACAAATAAGAGGTCCCTAGAGCTCAGAAGCATCCAAAAGGGCATGCACACAAAAATAGTCTCTTGCATCACAGTTCTGAGAGCATACGATTCCCTAGTAAGATTTACTGAAAATCCTAAGCGCTTATTATAATTAACATTTCTCGTCACTAAACATGGGTTTGAATAACTATGGATTTTGAGTATTGATTTATTCACTCTATTTATATTCCACCTTTCTCTACCCCGAAGGGGCCTCAAGGCGGCTTTACAAATGGCAACTATTTGATGCCTTTAGAGAACAATTAAATACATTTAATTCTTCTCTACACAGTGAGGAGCCCCCAGTGGTTCAATGGGTTAAACCCTTGTGTTTGAATCCAGGGAGCAGGGTGAGCTCCCTTCTATCAGCTCCAGCTTCCCATGTGGGGTCATGAGAGAAGCCTCCCACAGGATGATAAAACATCTGGGCATCCCCTGGGCAACGTTCTTGCAGATGGCCAATTCTCTCACACCAAAAGAGACTTGGAGTTTCTCAAGTCACTTCTGACACACAAAAAAATCTACACAGTCATATTAACTATGGAAACAAATATGGAATTTACAACCTATAAAACCTATCTTACTAATGATTTTGATACCAGTTTCTTGGTGCTCTGTAACATGCATTTATCTTTGAGGAATGACATTTTCATCATACAAAATCAATTACTATATTATTGTTGCATTATATCCCACTGCTGTCTCCCTATTGAGACAACAAAAGGCTTACAATGTTTAAAAAAACAGTGCATTTTAAAATTCACAACAGCAGAGTATACGCATATTAGAATAAAATTAAATAAACCATTCAAGGAAAACACCTTAAAACACTTAAAAACCATTGAAATAATCAAATATCCCCTTCCCCCGGGGTTTCTCTTAAGAATTTTCTTCTTCAAAAGTCTACTATCAATCAAAATATGATTGATAAGCAGATATTCTTTAATATCTGTTTGAGATAACTTGCAAAAATCAGGAAGCTCAGCTACTCAAAACCTCTAGACTGGATATTTCAAAAATAAGATGGGAGGGGAGAGATCATAAAGTAGGGTCACAAAGATTACTGACTATTCATTTTTCCCTCATTCTGAATGACACTTCTTGAATTTTGCATACCAGTTGTGTCAGCAATTTGAGGAAGACCTTGTTTGTACCCCTGAGGTCTTTAGAATATTTTTCCTACTATTTGCATGCCAAAAAATGCAGACACAAGTCTATGTATTTCTCCATATATTATTAGGGTATGTTTGCTGATGTGTTTAGATATCTGGGGAAAATCTATTTATAGATGGAGAGACATGTACATATGTAGAAATATCAATCCTTAAAGTAAACCACTAGAAGATATGGATATTATACTAAGGCAGTAGAGCTTGTGATCAAATTAAATGTTGGCTGTACCTATGATCCACAGATAAATTAGTCTGAAGAATAGAAATTTACAATATGCTGTAATCAATGGCAAGACCTCAATTTCCTTGCATCTTCCTAGTCTAGACTAGATTCTTTACCAGTTCTTTTGTATGCTTTAGATCAGGCATGGGCAAACTTCAGCCCTCTTGGTGTTTTGAACTTCAACTCCCACAATTCCCAGTAGGCTGTTAGGAATTGTGGGAGTTAAAATCCAAAACATCCGGAGGGCCGAAGTTTGCCCATGCCTGCTTTAGATGCTGAGATGAGCTGGACTTAAATTCCTTCATTAGCTTGTGAATCAACAGGTTTGCATTGAAAACTGATCATAAATTCTCCCACTAGCTAACTTTAACTGAAATCAATCAACGCTAGAGTATACAATTTAGAAGGGAAAAAGCTGGGAAGAAACATAGTGTCAGAATCCAGACGCCCTTAAAGAGCCAGACACAGAGATAAAGTCCAAAAAAAGTTTATTAAGGCAACAAAAAGGACTCGGGGACACTTACTTCAGTGTCCCTGGACAAAACAAAAGGTTTCAAGCAGTTTGCAAGGCAAAAACTTAACTTGGCAAATAATCCGGATTAAACCGGCATATAATCTGGGATAAACAAAAAGTTGAGCAAAACGCTCCAAAGTCACAGAGTTCAAGGTATGCAAGTAAACAAGGTGGAAGAACACAAAGCCATAGTCCAAAAACAGTCTGAAGTCAAAGGTATTAGAGTCCAAAAAGCAGTGTCATTGTTCAGGCAGTCCAAGGTCAAGCAGAGGGGAAGTCAGCATTTACGGGAATCCAAAGCCAGTTGATACACGGAGAAAGCAGCAACCTGTAATTCCAGGAACCAACAAGAGAAATGGCAGCGACAAAGACCCAGGCATGAATCCAACACTTTGCCTCCTGCAAAGTCCCATTACTCCAGTGCCTACATTTATCTTACAACTCATTATCTGTTGATGAGCTGTCCTCCACCCTCTCCTCATCGCTATCAGCTGCTCTAGCCTCCACAGCTGATCGCCAACGCCCCTCTCGCCAGCTTTTCCATCTCTTATCAAGACTTAGGTCTCCCCATGT
Source organism: Anolis sagrei (assembly GCF_037176765.1). Taxonomy (NCBI): domain Eukaryota; kingdom Metazoa; phylum Chordata; class Lepidosauria; order Squamata; family Anolidae; genus Anolis; species Anolis sagrei. The sequence goes on from NC_090021.1 coordinate 118,010,633, forward strand.
ATCACCAGATTGCCAGTCCCCAGAAAACCCTTCAAAAGTATCGCTGGACATCTCTAACTTCTTCCACATGAGTCCAATCCAACCCATCCTCCTCCTCGTCACTACTCCCAGACCCATCACTCCCAGTGAAACCCATAAAATCTTCTTCTTCAGTTGGAGCAGTAAGTATATCATGGATCCGTTTCCTCTGACGCTCTTCATCAGACTCCTGCTCTTGAGTAATCCGTTTTACACCCCTGCTTTCATCTCCTTCCTCTTCCATTTCTCCTTCTGAGAAACCCTCAAATGAGTCATCGTCTGTAGGAGACATGAATATCTCCCTTACTCTCTTTCTTTGTTGCTCCTCATCCAAACTTTGAGCACCTCTCTTCCCTCCTCTACTACTCCTATCATCAGTGGTAACGTTACTAGGAGACTCAACTACAACACATAGGGAATAGATAGTAAAGGAGGAGTCAGATATTTTGCCTTGTGGATGAAGCAGACAGGGAGATTTGGAAAAGGTGTGGCATTTGTGTTGTATAAATAGGATACACATGAAATATTTATTAGCAATGACACTTTATGTTCATCCAAGGGAATTTGTACAAAATAATTATAAAAGAAAGACTAGATACTGTACAACCTAATGTGAATTGTGCAGCAATTCTAAAAGTTAGAAAAATCCCAGGTTCACACCTAAGTCAAAGTTTGCTGTTGACTTGTTTATTTGTTTCAGCCAGAAATGAGAGGCAAAACTATGGATAGTGTTGCATACAGAAAATGACTGCAAGGAAGTTTCTTATTACTATAGTTGACTACTTTCAAAGTATTCATTGTAAATAGGAGTAGCAAAACAGATGTGAAGTTCTAGTTCCAAGTTATCAAAACCCATAACATGCGAAACCCAGAAAGCATAGACTGAGCTACAGGGCACCTATTGTCACCAGCAAGTTTGGCAATAGGAGGGAACTGGCTGGAAAGGATTGAATTCGGCAGATGTTGCTGGAGTCATTATACAACAATGACATCCTGACATAGTGTGTTTCTCAGTAATATGCCTGGTGGCACTATAAGATGCCTGTGGAGCCTGTAACTGCCAAAGTACATCATACTTTTCAGTGCTGTTGTTACTTGCTTGACAGCTCTTGAATTTGTAGTAACTTTGTTCCTTATGTCTTGTTTATTTGCTCTCTAATAGTCGGAACACCATCTGTTCCTTCTCTCTACATCTTCACCCCTCCACTAGCTCTCTATTTTCAACTTCACAATGCCACACTCTTTTGTTTAAAGCATAATCTTCAGCAGTCTCTTATCTTGAGAATATCGCTGTAATAACTAAAATGGTTCCCCATCATGGCCTAGGTAGTCAATTTGAAAACATGTAGAAAAGCATTGAAAACAAAAACAAATGACATTATCTCATACTCTAGTGGTTGGACAAACTTCACTAGGTAGCTCAGAGAATGGAGTTATCTTCATCTTAATGTTCAGAACTTGACCAAAGTTGACATCAGAACAGACCCTCTAGTCTTCCTCTAGTCTTCATCCTTTATCTCTCATTTGGTATAAGCTTTGCAAGCTGCTGAAATTCATATAATCAGGTTATGAAATCTGTCAATGATACAATCTAAACTAAATTTTAGTTATAGCTTTTATTACTAGGAATTTTAATTCCTAGTAAGAATTGATATTAAATATAGATTCCTTAACAATGTTCTGATAGGATATAGTGAGTTCACTTGGAGCCAGAATTCTCTAGTGGTAGATGACTTAGACCAGGCTCTTGTGTTTGAATCTTTGCTTGAATATTTCTGCTCATTGGGCAGCCTACAACATGTTCTTATCCTATCCTATCAATTTTGCATTACTGGGGTTTTTGGAAACCAGTGTGTAATGAAATGTCTTGGAAATAAGACCAATGTCTAAATGTGAAATTCATGTATGTTTTATTTACAGCTTATTCTTATAGCCTAAAGGTAATTTTATGCACATTATTTTAAATAATTGTGTGCCTGAAACAAAGTTTATGCTCATTGAACCATCAGGAAGCAGGGCTATTGCTATCTCAGGCACCCACATGGACATTTTTGAATTTTGGAGTATTTTGGCTTTTGGAATTCCAGATAAGGGATACTCAACCTATATTTTATTCCAATGCCAGCAAGATATTTCCTCCAGGGCAAAATTTCTGTGTTACATTCCCTGTCTCCAGCAGCAGAGGAGACTAGGAGGGAGGAAAGGATGCTGATGATACTCTTGGACAAGTAGTTTGTACTTGCAGACTTTATCAATGCTAAATAGTATCACAGTATCCAGATAGAAAATTCAACAGATACATCAAAATTTCAGCAACTTGACGGTGATATTACTTCAGGTCAAAGAAGTACATCCAGTGTAGTACTAAAAAGAAAAGGAGAAAAGGTGGTGTCCAACTGCTTGCAAATACATTATTCTGCAAATACTAGCAGAACAATTACAATGTTAGTATCCCTTATCTGAAACGCTTGGGACCAGACCAGAAGCATTCAATTTTTTAAATGGAATACAATAACTTTTTGAGATAGTTCCTCATATTATTTATTCAGTAATTGTGTTGTGTATGAGACCCAAGCTTGGGGAGAGTCTGAATATCTGTGAAACAGTAGGAAAACTATTTGTCACCATCCTTCTAGTTCTGTCTTCAAGATTCTAGAAGTCATGCTCATTCTCCTCCAGATCCTCAGTGTTTGCGAGACTGGTGAGAGACTAAGGATCTGAAAGACAAAGAAGCTATAGGACAGGGGTCCTCAAACTAAGGCCCGGGGGCTGGATGCGGCCCTCCAAGGTCTTTTACCTGGCCCTCACTCAGGGGCAACCTAAGTCTGAATTGACTTGAAAGCACACAACAACAACAACAACAATCCTATCTCATCAGCCAAAAGCAGGCCCGCACTTCCCATTGAAATACTAATAAGTTTATATTTGCTAAAATTGTTCTTCACTTTAATTATTGTATTGTTTTTAAGTGGTTTTGCACCACAAATAAGATATGTGCAGTGTGCATAGGAATTAATTCATATTTTTTTCAAATTATAATCCGGCCCTCCAACAGTTTGAGGGACTGTGACATGGCCTTCTGTTTAAAAAGTTTGAGGACCCCTGCTATAGGACATGAGTTGAAAATCATTGGGTGGTGGCAAAAAGGTTTTTGGATTTATGGATAAGGGAGGCTCAACCTGTATGGAAGATAATCCAAATAACAATGAAGTTGTGGAGGCGTTTCTACAATGTTTTAAACATAAGCTTGAATATTAGATATGGTGTTGGAAAAACCACTTGCACAGAGTTTGGCACAAAGGCTTGCCCAAGCACTGTCAAAAAAAAGTTGGCCATGCATAAGATTTTCTGCAATTATCTCTTGCTATTCATCTTCTCAAAATGCCGTGGAAGAATGATTAATATGTTTTTGCATATATATTTAGCAGCACACAATTGTAGTGTCATTTCTTCTGAATAAAAGCTCCACTATGCATGATGCTAATATTTGTCAGATTTTAACCATCTGATTTACTCAATCACCCTGATCGTTTAGTTCTACTAGCTTTACAGAGAAATACTTGGGAGGCTTTGAAAAGGAGAATCACTAACATTCAAAGACAGTGTAAATTACAGGACACTTTTATGTTGCCTGTTAACACTGTCGGGCAGTAGCCATAAAGTGACTTTGGCAGAACTATTTACAACCATATTTAAAATGCACAATTTAGCCTGCAGAGAATAAAAACACATTTATCAGATCACCCTCAGCGTTTCAGGCTCACCCTCATTTTCTTTCTGTTGTTTTTGGCACCCTATTGGGAAAGTTCACAAAATGATTGCAGAAAGCTTTTGAATTACTTTTATTTAATTGCAGATCAAACGGGTCTGCTAAAGTGATATCAAACATTATCTTTACAATCACAAAAAAAATGTCCTTCTCATCTGAAGAATGAAACTGCTTACCATAAAAACTTTCAGTGACCTTCCAACATAAGGTTTAGTGTGAATGGAGGAACAGCTAGGTCTCAAGAGAAGTTACTTTTCTATTGCTAATGAAGTTGAAATTTTATTAGCTCCTTATTCCTCACAACTGCAATAAGGGAAATGGTCTTTGACTGCATTGAAATCCCTCCATGCCATCTTAAGTGACAGCCTCTTAGAACAGCCTCCACGTGGGTTGGAATCGTCATCTTACCATTGTGTTTGATGTTACTTCATCTTAAAAGGATCCTGAGAACTTTCTTATACCCATTACATGCATTTTCCTTCTCCCTTTTCTACAGGAATTTTCCATTTGCTTTCCCATCACATGGTAGAGTGGAAGTTTCTCTCCGATCTCTTTTTTTAAAGCTTCTCAATAGAGGAAGTACTTTATGAATGCATTTTAAAAGACTGAAAATAAGTTATCCAGCCCAAACACAACACCTCTGAGAAACTTGGGATATACTGAAGAATGGAAGGTTTCCTGAAAAAGGAAACTTTCCAGTACAGCTAATTAGCCATACTTTGGCATTGCAAACAGCAGTTAAAAAAATAATTTTAAAAGTATTTACCACTCTGTCTGCTGTCTTTAGAGTAATGGCAATAACTGCATTTTTAGGGTTCTTTTAAGAATTGCCCACAGGATAATGTCACAGAACAGAAAGAACATAGGAAAAGAAAACAATTTCCATTGCACCTAAGTTTCACTGTTTTAGACTATCTGTATGCAGAAGGAACCACCTGAAGTTGATTCCCAAGCAGCTTTAAAAATCTATCATTTCTACACTTAAAATCCTTGCATTTCTACGCATGAGCTAAAATGGGGAACCCATGGGAGGATCTTGCATCATCTGATAGGATCCATGGGCTCTGTGTTTTAAATATATAGAAATGCTTTCCAAGGCACTGTGGGATGAAATCCTTAGAAAGAATGTAGATCTGTGACTCTAATATCATTAACATTTTTTCTCTTGTATGATTTCTAACATCTTTGTCTGATGAAGAAGATAGAGAAGCTTCAATTTATTTATTTATGCTTTCAAGTTGGTCCAAAAAAAAAGTATCACTGCTTATGAATTTGGATTTTGTTGCATTTTGTCATAGTATGTATATGACAAATCAATGTTTCTAATTTTTTAATCTTGCAAGGACAGAAATATTATAAAACACTCTTAGTTCCTCAAAGGGAATGCCACCACTTCTTCTTTGTACAAAATTTATATCATTGTCTGACTGGAACAAAATCATGTGAAAAAATAAGCCCTTTGTCCAGAACTTCCTTTCTGGTCTTTAGCAACTTATTTCTTCTAAGCCATTTGGAAAAGTTCAGCTCTCAAGGAAGTTGCAGATACCAGCTTGAATATCTGATAGGGTTCCTATAGCTTTAATTGTTAACATGTCCTGGATTAGGAAGTAACTTGAACATTGGACTATGCCTCTGGAGACCAGGGTTCAAAGGCCCTCTCAGTTATGGAAACAGAAGAAAGGAAGGGCAAATTTCCATTGAACAAATCCTCCTTCCACCCCCGCCAAAAAAAAACCAAACATGATAGGTTCACCTTAGGGTTGTCATAAGGTAGAAACTACTTGGAAGGCACACAACAATCATAAATTTCAGTCAATTTGGAACTTCAACACATACCTCCCCTCCCTAAAATAGTTTTGAGTTGCTTCATCCCATCCACTCCCAACATGGCTTTTTACTGGCTCTTTGAGAGTGTGGAGATGCATGAAGAAGCATCAAACCCAGTTGGTATTTCTAAACACATAGCACACAATGTGATGTTATTGTTGATCAACATTTACCAGTCAACTTGGAATTTAGCAATTACTGGAAAGCCTTCTTGTTTGTGGCAGGTTCACTACGAACCTCCCTCTCAAAGGATGTTGGCATGTCACCATCTTTGTCAGTATTGGAGCACCCAGCTGAAAACATTTATTTGTGAAAGTCTTTAGAGGATAGGCTAGTGGTATGTTTCATATATTCTATTTTATGTATCGTTTCCTTGTCTAATATTCATACATTAATTCCTTATCTTCGAATTTTTATTAGGAATTATATGGACAATTGTTCTATTCATTTAAATGAAATTTAAATGTGTTTATGTATATATTTATATTTTGTGGTACATCAGAGGGTTGATGTGCACATTGTGAGATATCTTGGACTCTTTATGATATAAATAAAATAGAGATGTTATGTTCACCAGGGGCCCATCTGCACTGCTATATAATGTGCACCCAGTCTAATGTGGAGTAACCCAGGGTAAACCTACACCTAGGTTGAGAAAATACCTTCAAAGATCTGGATTTTCAAGGAAGATCCAGATCTTTGCAGGTATGGTATCTGCAAGTATGGGATCAGGTGTGCCATCCATGATCCCAGGTGGCATCACCACAGCCATCCCTGGGTTCAAGCTTCCCTTTCTAAGCTCTGACACATTATCACTGCAGGTGAAAAAGAGAATGGACAGCTTCCAAGAATAGTTAAGGGGGCTTTCTGCTCATTTTGAGGACACAATGAGGGACAGCCAAAACAGCGTCAGCACAGGTTGGTGTATGACCACCACCTTGCAAATGCAGAGTTTTGACTCCTTATCCGAGGCAAAAATGCAGCACAAATTTTAATGCCAGTTCACGCCACCACATTGTGTCCGGTGTGGAAGTTGCCTAAGAGTTAAACTATGACACTTTTAAGGGCAGTGAAGTAATTCTTCCACTTGGAAAATATCTGAAATAAGAAAAGGGCTTTTTTAAGTTGGGTGGTTTTTCTGAGATGGGAGACACAGACAAAATGGATATTTAAATAATAAATTTGAAAATAACTCATCAACATAAGATCCTATAGATCCTAAAATAGGATAGAAATATTAGCTGGCATTCATTAGTGCCATTACTGTTTTCTAATATGGAATTATAGCTCTATATCCCCTATAAGACTGTGTACAGTGGTCTTATTTTAAAACTGCCTAAATGCAACCCATCTTACCTTAACCTGCAATATCTGGATTGGGCAAAAGAGATCTGTTAATCTGGTTGTCAGCTGAGAAGATAATATTTCCTGTACTCTCCAGCAGAGAGCAGACTGCCACAAGGACCAATTGCCATCCTTTTCTCAATCTAGCTGTTGGACTTGCCGGGGCGGGGGGGGGGGGGGGGCAGAAATGTTATGCATATGTAACTAAGTAGCTGGTATGAAATGCCAGCTGTATCTTTAAAAAAATCAATTAATCAATTGGTTACTCAAAATACTGCTTACAATTTACAGCAGTCTATAGGAGTGAAGCACCAGAAAAATGCTGCACAACTACTGCCAAAGTACCTTTGCATTTATGATGACTAATCAATAACATTTTAGGAAAGGTTTTCCATACTGTTTGTGTTTGGCTGAAGAACAGAATCCATATCTTCATCTTATAATTTTAATACAGTTACTAATAGGTACATTGGAAAAGTGCCTCTTATACCAAAAAATAATGAGGAAAGCAAATCAAGCATTCACTTTCAATCTGCACCAACACTTCATGTTATATTGAATAGAAAGAAGCTATAAATAGCATAGGCTATGTATCTAGGGTAGGCAGGCATTTTTCTAGAAGTCTCAACTGGAGTTTAGAAAGAATATATATATATAGAGAGAGAGAGAGAGAGAGAGAGAGAGAGAGACTATACATGTTTGCTCAGCAGTACATCCCATTGAACATAGTAGAGGTAGAGACATAATGAGCAAAGCCAACTACATCCTGTTTGCAACCTGCAAGTATATCTTGCACTCTTCCCCACTAGCTGGAAAAAGTGGTGATGTCAGGGGGGGGGGGGGAGGGAACTGAGCAGGCAAATTTAGGAAACCTTGGACTGGCTATATTGCACATGCTCTCTCTTCAAGCAGCTCACTGCTACGTTCCAATATCTGCTGCCTGGAAGAATTGGCAGCAGATGTAGGGATAGGGCTGGTTCCTTTTTAAATAATAGATAAAATACAGTACTTATATAGACCCATGGCTAAGTGGACCCAAAGTATTTGTTTGGTATTTTTACTAAAAATTCTAGACTTATACATGAATATATAAAGTAGAATGTCCACCAATATTGAGAAAAGAAAGAGGCTGTTGAAGTTAGTGTCTTCAGGTGGGAGTATACACATAATTTAATATGGTAATTCATTATCCGGTCCCTTTTTCTGTCAGTTACAAGAGCAAACTGCTGATCTTAGCAGCCAACTAGCATTCTTGTAACTTTTCTTTGAAATGCTGTATTGTGATTCCCAAGTATGTTATATAGAACAATGACTATTCCAACCACTCAGCCATCTTGCTAAAGTGCAGTAACCTTTCAGCAACTCCCATGATAGTTGCATAAATTCTCATTAGACTTTTCTGAAAGGACAAAGGTTCATGAGATGTAAGATTGTAAGTAGTCCAATTATAAACTCCTGCATTGTGTAATGAATAATAATGTGCAGGATTCAGCCTTTGTTCACAGGTCAACTGAATCAGATTAATCCCTTCCAGGTAATTTCAAGGAGCAGTAAGACATTGAAGGAAGAGCTTGAACTTACACATTGGACCCTAAGACCAACACTATGACTATAGATGTATCTATATTGTAGAATTAATGCAATTTGACACTATGTTAACTTCTATGACTCAATGCTATGGAATCACAAGTTATAGTTCTATAAAGTCTTTAATTTTTTTCTTCCAAAGAGTTCTGGTGCCTCACCAAACTACAGTCCCCATGATTCCGTAGCATTGAATATTGGCAGTTAAATTGGTGTCAAACTGCACTAATTTTGCAGTGTAGATGGACCCTATGACTATCTCTTCTTGGGCTCCATATACACTGCAATATAATACAGTTTCATAATGCAGTTAAACTGCATTATGAAACTGCATTATATGGCAGTGTAGATGGGGATGGGGTTTGGAGTTACTTTCACATCAGTGGGCTGGTGAATGTTAAAAGAGCTATCCAAGTGACTTGGCCAACTTTCAATTAAAATAAGTTCCCTTCAATTAAATTTAAGACTAATCCCTAGAAAGGATTTACTATTTTGTTAACTTAAAGGGTACCAGATACCATAGATTTCTTTTGTTCACCTCATCAATGACCTTGTCTTTGCATCCACTGCTCAAAGGGCCCCTTTAGTGGCAGACGCTACACCAGTGGTAGGAATCTAGTAATACTTCCTCTAAGATGCTTTGGCATTTTATGAATTTCATAAAATACAAAATCATGGGTCCCATGACACTAAAGAGTGTGCAGGCAAAGGAAAAGGGGTTGTTTTGTTTTAATATCAACTTTTTAAATAAATAAGCTCTATTTTATAGGCTGGAGTACCTACAAAAGAAAATAATGTGGATAGCATGTTGAAAAGAAATCACAGCTATCACCTACATGCATATCTTCTACACTAACTTTGTGGAAATATTCAAACAATTGGCCAGCCAAATGCCAAAAATTCATTATCCAACATCTGTTTTAGGAGGCACTTTGCCATATCCAAAAGGATGACCAAGCCACAGTTTACATCTAAGCAATATACTAAATTTCCACATTGGTAAGTGCTGTTAAATATATCTAGCCATTCAAATCATCAAGCTTTTCAGAAGTGCAGCAGCAGCTTCTCTCATAAAGCTTTCAAGTCAGTGTACTAGTTGTCACCCAAGCATGAAAAAGGAATTGTTTCTTCATGAAATTCCTTGGTGTTTTTATATTCTTTTCTTTTTTTTAAATGCAGCACCATCCCATTTAAACATCCTTCCCATTTCACTACGGAGGCTTGAAGATGCATTGCGTGGTCAGTGTAGATTCATTGAACTACATTACATGAATCTACACTGACCATATAATGGCCATATACTTGTCTGCTTGCTGTTTAGTTTGGATAAAATATTGGGTTTTATTGAGTAAATACTAGGATGTTGGCACTAGAGAGACATGATCTTAGATGTGGTTGACATGGTTACCTGTGGTATGACAAAGTGAAAGTGAATGGGATTTTTAAAAATCTTTATTTTAGACAGACATGCTCTGTTACAAATACGGGAGAGAGATTAATCTTTTGCCTGAGAATGCTAATTTAGGTATGGCAGATCACCAAGTTAAAAAAATACATGTGGGCACAAACTTTTCAGCATAATATAATGTTAGACCAATGGGTTTTTGTTATGTCACAATTTGAAAGATTTTTTTTAATAAGTGGGGTCTTTCTACCATATGTGAAGAACATGTAAACAAGCCAAGAAATACTGGATTCTAATACATAAGGCGATCCAGAAAGTTTAGAGGGAAAATATCCAGTTAAAATCTAAGAGTTTTCTACTTGGCCTGACTGATACAGATGACTATGATAGACTGTTACAATATTTGATCACAGCACCCAAATTGCTCTATGTGCAGAAATTGAAGAACTCAGCAGCACCAACACCAGAAGTTTGGATGATTGAAATGATGGGCATGACTGAGATGGACCTGTTTACTAAAAAGAAAGAACATTGGAAAAATGTTGACTAGAAACCTATTGATCACTTTTTGTACAAGGAAGAAAAGAACTTGCCACTTTTAAGTTTTGAAGAATAATCTGAGGTGGGATTTATTTGAGAAAGAGTCAACATTGAGGCCTAGAGGGTGAAACTTGTGTTATTTTCTTTTGGCCACATGAGAATAGATTGGAGGTCATTTACTTTTTCTTTTCTTTTTTCTTTTCTTTCTTTTTTCTCGGCACTTTTGTGTTTCTACTCTATATTTATTTTCTTGATTCACTTTTTAAACATTGAATGTAACTTTTTAGACCTCACAACCTCTGAGGTTGCCTTCCAAAGATGCAGGTGAAATGTCAAGAGAAAATACTTCTAGAACATGGCCATACAGCCTGAAAAATCTATTAATAACCCAGTGATTCCAGCCATGAAAGCCTTTGACAACACATTAGCTTTTTAAACTTTTTAAAATTAAGTTCTTTTTAAAAGAACGTAATATTTGCAAAATTCACATGTGTGCAGAAAACAAGATTTTATATGAAGAAATTAATATTTCCAGAATAATATGTTATTTTACATGCATGATCAATCCTATCAGGCAAAATAAGAATGCTGTTTTTAAGCAGGAGTTTTTAGACTTTACTGTTACGGTATAATGAAGAGTGGGAGCCATTTCCTTGCAACACCTCAGGCCTCAAATCTATTGAACTATTTCATAGACAAGTGAAAATGTTCTCTGGCATCTGACATTTATGAACTGATGAGAAACAGGCTTTTGGGAATGGTAAGATTAGGATTTTGGGATGGATGTGGAGTTTTAATGCATTTAATGTTTCAATGTGTAATGGCTTTAATGACATACATTGTTTATTCTTAATTCTTATATTTACACTTTGATATATTTAAGTTGTTTTAATGAGAAAGGTGGGAAAATAAAGTAAATAAAATAAATACATAATTTTGCTAGTTGCTGTACGAAAGAAGATATTAATTTCTTGGATATGAAGCAAATGTTTTGCCCATTGCAGAGTTAAACCTAATAGTATCTCATGTAAGAGACAATAGTTTCTCGTGTAATAACTACAAGATGAATGAACTTTGTGTTGTATGCTGTGAGTAACAAATGACTTGGCAAAACCACATTCCATTTTCACATTTCAAATCAAAAGAGAATCAATCTAACAACCTTGTAATGAAAGTCTGCAAGAATGAATCATTCTTTTACCTAATACTTTTTTGTCATGCCAATTTCTACTTATTTCTTTCATCATGGAGATCAATATGATCATTCTGAATGAGTGCAACTATTATAAGTAAAAAAAATCCAAATGATATGGCTTAAATGGATACATTTGGATTGCAGCTTAAAATGTAGGATAAAAACATCTTTGTGGTTCAGACTTACCATTCAAATAGGTATGAGCATGTAAATGCATATTTCACATCATAATTGCATATATAATCTTAATTACATCCAGAAGAAGTTTAAACTGATATTGTTTGTTCCTAGATGACTGTCATGCTCTCTAGAAGTACATTTATAATTTATCGTGATTTCTCATCTCTCCACTTTGCCCATCTGCTTGAATGGCATGGTGCCGACTCATAGATTGGTTTGATTATCTCACTAGAGCGTAAGAGCCAGGTAATGATGGATTTATAAGGGCAGCCTGCAGAACACATAAGTAACAAGGCCATTGCCAAAACCTGCTGCTCTATGGCAGCAGCATCTCAACACTCCTTTTCACTTCTGGTGGCAGTTTTTGTGAAGATGTTATGTGGACACAGGGAAGGGCTGCTAACTGGAGACAGGAAAGCTCCGATGATATGTTTCCACATCTGTCAATTTACCATAAAACATAGTAGTACCACAAGCACAAAACAAGAACTATAAACATGTGCAAAACCAAAATACATCATTTCATCTAAATATACTCAGTGTATATCTCTATATGTATGCTTATGAAATGAGTAATATTTCTAGTTTGATTCAGAAGATTAGAGAGATTCCATGAATTAAGCTGAACTGATACAAGTATATACGGTTTACAGTAGTGTAGGAGGTGTCCCTTATGATAAGAAATGACCTTTATCTAAAGTTTGGAAAGCTTGTCTCTTATAGGACCAGCAAGTATCCCTTATTTGAAGGTTCAAAGGTTTTTCTTTTTTATATATAGGCTGAACAAGATGCTAGAAAAGTCTTAGTTTGGGGGGAAGCAGTTACAAAGAAAAATCTAAGATAACAGAAATTAATATTGTCATTTGGTATTTAAGTAGAGAAAGGCAATCCAAATTCTCAAAGGTCTCGAAGCAAACTCTATGAGAACTGGGTTAGGGAGTTGGATGGGATTAGCTTGGAGAAGAGAAGGTTGAGAGAGGGTATAATAGCCATGTTTTAATATTTGAAAGGTGGTCATATTGAGGAAGGAAGGAAGCTTGTTTTCTGCTACGACACAGAGCAGTGGATTCAAATTGAAGGAAAAGATATTCTACCTAAATATCAGAAATAACTTCCTGACAGTAAGAGCTATTGACAGTGGAATATGCTGCCTTGAAGCATGGTGGAGTCTCCTTCTCTAGATGTTTTTAAGCAGAGGTTAGATAGCCACCTTTTGGCAGTGCTTTGTTTGTGTGTTCTGGCATGGCAAAGGATTTCTGAGAGTGGCCCTTCTGGCTTCTGACACTATGGGTCCCTAATTCTATATCAAACTTGTGAATGGCCACTTCCTGGTTGTAGACTCAGCATGTTAGGTGAGAAGAGAAAAGCACAGTAGGAACAATAGGAATCCAAATTCCTTTTACATCTGGTGGAATGAAAAGAACATCATGAATTCTACAACTTAGCAGCAGAATACATAGTATTCTTGTTATTGTTGTGTGCCTTCAAGTCATTTTTGACTTATGATAACCCTAAGGCAAACTGAGGGGAGGGGTAAGAGTATATTAATCTGTATATGTCCCCTGTGACATCAGCCCCCCTCCCCCAGCACCAACGGCCACTCTGGGGCCAGAATAAAGAAGGGGAGCCGGGAGGACATTGCCATCTTGTCCCCTGTGACATCAGCACCCCTCCCCTAGCAATAATGTAATATTATGTAGTACTAGTGTTATGAATGATGTGATAGTACTATGCTAGTTATGTATTATGTAGTATGTTGTATGTTGTATGTACTTATGACTTGTAAGCCACTCTGAGTCCCCTTCGGGGTGAGAAGGGGGGCATATAAATGTGGTAAATAAATATATATATATATATATGAATCTAACTCCTGGTCTCCAGAGTCATGGTCCAGCATTGCCGGAATTGTAAGCTGTCTTAAATCCCTTCGGGTAAGAAAGGAAGGGTAGAAATGAAGTAAATAAATAAATAATAAAATAAAACCATCATGCCGCATGGGCTCTACACTAAACTGCTGGGATGGGGGACACAGTATTTTATTTTCAGTCTATTTTATTTTTTGTGACACAATTCATCTTTAATTGTGCCATAATAATTGTAATACATACAATTGCCTAGACAGTTTGCAGGCTCAGTGAAATGGGCCCCCAGTTTACAGGAGTCCAAAAATATCTACTGGCAGAGTGCAGAGAGTCATAAACCTTGACCAGGCATACTTCCTCCTAAGATTAAATGGTGGTTGATGGAAATGATCAGCTTGCCACAGACAAAACTGATCCAAATATAGATGTCATTTTTCTCTTTAAGTGTATGCACAATTAAATCTGTCTGGCATGATAAGCCTGTGATGGGGATAGGTTTTTACAGTACAAAGGAAGAGAGAGGAAGAGAACGAGTGTGTATTCTGGCTCCTTAATGAGATGAAGAGGTCTTTTTCTTCAGTGCTTCTATGAATCCTGCTGTGTTCACAGGAAAGAATTTAAGACATTGTTCAAATGAAAACAAAAAGTCCTGGGTCTCCAAAATGTAAAATTGATTTTTAATAACTTCTTGTACCCAAATGGTGTGTAAAACATGTACATTTTAAAATATTTATAAAACAAGTAACTGCAACTGTCATTTTCCAGAGGTGGCATTTTTGTTTTAATGTGTGGTGAATCTGTTCAGTTGATCATGGACATTGGGCAAAGTAATTCCTGAAGAGATTGGGCATAATTATTAATTTAGTCCAGTTCTGTGACTGGAATCATTCAAACAATAAGACTTAAGGAAACCGATTGCTGCTGAAATAATTATTGAAAAGATGATATTTGTGCTTAATATGGGGTGGGTAAACACCTTTACAGCAGAATTTGACACCTCTCCTGAGAGGTAAGTCCTATTAAATTCCATGGAAATTACACACAGCTAAGTGTGTATAGTGTTGCAGCATTAGTTGATCTGGCAGAGCAGGTGGTAAATAGACCATATCAGAGTGGTGGCTTAATTTAAGGAAGTAAATAAAGCCATGCTTTTCTATCTCTTAGCTTTGACATTTGTTGTTCTGTGGTATATAATTTCTGTGTTGTCTTGTTAATAATGATGCTGATACCTATTATCTTTCTTTATTCATTAAGATGTTAATGCAATGCATGTTTGGTTATTATTATTATCTCAATCTATTAAGAATTTTGCACTGCATGAAAAAATTGTGGATGCCCCCTGACACTACTTAAAGATTTAGCATTCAAATTGAATTGAGGGATAGTGCTCTATATCCCACTGGGTTTTTTATTTTCCCATTGGCATTCTCATTCTGTTCCTATTTCTGTATCAAGTTGCCAGATCCTTTTGCCATAAAAAGTCTTTTTTCCTAATATTCCTGTATGTAATTTTGTATTTCAAAACATATATTTCACATATGAGAGTTTGCATATTTTCCATATGATTTTGTGTGCCCTTTTCATGGCTAACAGATAATCAACCTCACACACAGAGTACTTTATTGTACAGGGGAGGCAAACAGGTATTGAAATCCTATCCCATGACAATATGCACATCATCCTGTTGGAAGGCCTCCTCCTTGGAATTAGCATATCATCTGTTAATTATGGGCAAAATCCATCAATAGCTGCCAATCCCATAATGTTCTCATCACCTACCTTGTGCAATGGGTCTATTTCACTTCTGTGCCAGTAAGTGTTGTTTCTCTACTGGTTCTGTTAAAGCAAACAAACCTTGATAGTAATCCTCCCAATCCCTGGCTGCAATTGGGATGTCATGAGAAAATCTCTGTTCCTTTAATATTCCTGTGACAGAATGCCAAAATATAGCCGAATTGTGGCTCTTTGCTGCTAATTCAAGTCCAGACCAAGTAGCAGTAGTGTAATTTTTTTCTTTAATTTTATAAGTTTTTTATATTTCTGTCTAAGAGTCAACATCTTGGTTTGTATCAGGGCTGAGGGGCACTTCAGGGCAAGTCTCATGACTGATTTCAGTTTCTTTCTTAACTGCCAGCATTCAGTGTCAAACCAGGGTGATCTACCTGTCTGATGATTTTTTATGGAAGGTTTAGTTGTTAAATGTTTCTTCAACATGTGGCACAGGTTTATAAATGCATTGGAAACTAGTGGCCAGTCAGCTGTAGGTGACTGGATAGTGGCAGCCCAATTTTTTGCATTCTCTGTTTTAAGGCTATCTGTTATTGCTGTAATATCAACCTTAGCCCATATTAATCTTTTGTTTTGGGACACCTCATAATTGTTTGTGAACCAGCTCTGTATTTAAGCAAAACAATATGTCTGAGAACCACATATGTAGGGCTGATAGGGGTAAAATGTAGGGGTGATAATGAAATATGATGTATATACTCAGCTTGATCAGTTTATCAGTTTTATCATGTCTTATCATATGTATTTACTGTATTATTATAAGTGTCTTATTTTAACTTACTACGTGGAGTGTGATCAGGTCTTGTCAGGCCTTGTTGTTCTGTTTCTTATTGTGATATGGCCTAAGGGCTAATCAATAAAATTACTACTACTACTTCTGTGCCAGTATGCCAACATGAGATGGTGGGATCCTCTCCCTCTCTCCCACTCACTCTTGTTTTTTCCTAAACTCTTTTTTTATTTCACAGCAATATATGCCATTTATTTAACTAACCATTACTGGAACTACAAAATAGCTTTTAAAATTAAAAAAATAGAAAGGATCAGAAGTTCAGGAAACCAGGATTACAAGGGTATATGTGTCAGGGGCTCCATGCACAAAACTCTTAGTTCCTGTTAAGGAACTAGGTATCCAAAAACACAGTTGTAGTAGTCTTCTACTCAAACAACAAAACATAGAGAGACTTTTGTTCTTTCCCAAATAAGCAGGAAGGATTTTCTTTATCTTTTGTTGCAGCAGGGGTTCCAACAGGGGGTATGGAGAACCCATCGCTCCATACCCTACATCCTTCATTTTACCTGGATCTCCATCCCATGGGGGGAATTTTGTATACAAAGTGTATACAAAATATACAAACTTTACAGCTTCTTCTTCCCCACTACTCACAGCACCATTTCTCCAGCACACTCTCCAAACCACGAGCCATCCCTCAGCAACTTTTATCAACCCTCATCAAACTTACTCAGTATAACTGCAAGCTATATACTTCTCACATTGCATAAACCAACATGCCCTAATTACAGTAGCTTAACTCTTTTACAGGTGATTAGGCCAAAGGAATTAACTCTGCTATCACTTAGAAAATGCCATGTAATTTCCAAATCCTTATAGTGTGGGAGTACAATCATGGGACCATGGATCAGTGGATCAGCACAAATGCACAAGTGACTAGAGGTGTGGTAACAAAACTGCTCATGCTGATATGTATCCAGTATTAGCTATTATGCGAGTGACATGACATTGTGGATTTGTGCAATAAAGCCCAAAGTTACAGTACCTGAAGTAAGATGTATTCCATTCTATTGACATTTCTTGAGGGGTATAGTGGGCATGTCTTTACAGAAATGTAAATCTGGGGTAATTCTTTCCCATTCCTGAGTAAATCCAAGTTATTCAAATGGTTTCTACACTTGCTTAATCTGATGCCCAGTATTCCATAGCTAGGATACTGGTTGAACGGGATTTCACCTATTTCAACATTTCCATATTGCCCTTGTACCAAAACAGTAGCTTCCAAGATGACTTGAATGATCTTTAAAGCAAGATGCTATGTCAAAGAGATAAGCAGATTAAAAACACTGAGATAGAAGCAGATATAGTTTTATTACATTTCTGAAGCATATTAGGCATAACTAATATGATTTTGATTGGCTTCATTGAGTCTGCTCTGGCAAACTCTGTCTCCAACAGTAATGACCACAAAATTGAAGTGGAAATCTGATAGTTTTCATATTTTCAGTTCCCTCCTGTGTGATGGGGAAAGTTCCATCTCCTGACATTTGTATGGTTGCAGATAATCCATTCCTGGGTCCTTTCATGCTATAAAATTCTACTTTAGCTGAAATGAAAACATAATATGAAACTGAAATTTGCTATTTAGGTCTTTTTAAAATCCTCAGCCAGATAGTTCTAGTTCCTCTCCAAACTACAAAATCCAGGATTCCATTGAATGCAGCCAGTGAGGGAAAAGTGGAATGATAATGCTATAATGTGGAGCATGAAGCAGCTCCTGGTTTGTGTAGCTTTATTTAGAAACTGTTTCTTGAAACTTTGATGGAATGTGTTTCACATAACCAATGGAATCAAATCAAGTTATTATGCTATTTCAGATTACATCATACATATCTATGAGAACTTTCAAAGCCCCTTCCACACAGCTGAATAAAATCCCACATTTTCTGATTTGAACTGAAATATATGGCAGTGTGGACTCAAATAACCTGGGTTATATGGCTGTGTGGAAGGGCCTTTATCATCTTCTCAGATTTTTTAAAAAATAAAACATGCATGTTTTCCAGAGTTTGATATCAGGAATTGAAACATTTCTGAACTTAATTCTTCATGGTGTAAATTGAACTCAGAGGCTATAAAATGTCTCAAAACAGTTCTGTTTCTTCGTTGACTTCCTCATGGCATGGGCTGTTTCCACGCCAACTCTCTGCCTTTACCGAAGGATGGCAGATGTTTTTGGTGCAACTGTATGTCGTGGAAGCAAAATAAGAATCATACGGAGGCATTTGTCTGCTGTGACAAAAATGCACTGGGCAAATACGTTTCTAATTGTGAAAGATAAAAGCGAGGAAATGTCTGTGGGCCCTTCCACACAGCCCTATATCCCAGAATATCAAGGCAGAAAATGCCTCAATATCTGCTTTTAACTGGATTATCTGAATCCACACTCAGAAAGCGTGGGATTTTCTGCCTTGATATTCTGGGATATGGGGCTGTGTGGAAGGGCCTGGGAAACTTTCTAAGAATCTGCTAAACTTATAGATTGAAAGTTAGCAAATGCCTTAGAATCTTTCTAGTACACCCACAGATACAAAAACAAAGTACCACTGATCCACTTTATAGAGAAATACCACACCTATTCTATGGACCTTATCACATTAAACTAAGGATTTGCCATGCATTGTGATGAATACATGGAGGTCCCAACAGGGGGTATGGAGAACCCATCGCTCCATACCCTACATCCTTCGTTTTACCTGGACCTCCATCCCATGGGGAGAAACGTTGACGCCTGTCTCCCCCCCCCTCCCAATTCCTCCTAAGGCAACATGAAACCTCCTATGTGACCCTTACCGCGGCATGCACTAGTTTCTCTCCTCTTTCACCATGGAGCCCAGATAGAAGTTGATGTCCATCATGAGGAGGGCTCCAAGGTGAAAGAGGAGACGAAGTGGCATATGATGGGTAAATCCACCTGTCTTATGAGGTCGTATGAAGGACATGTTATGCAATTATGTTAACAGAAAATACATTCATTCAGTCTTCTGCTTACTGATTCAGAAGAAGCCCAGAGTACCCTGGGAAAGACTCGGTATGCTGAAATTTTATTGAGAAAACTGTAGCTCATGCCACTTAACTAGGTAATGTTTTAACAATTAACAAGGCAATTTATAATCTCAAAGACAGATGCACCTAGTTAGAAGATGTTTGCTGCTCTGTGACAAAGAAAATTATTTAAAGACATAAATGGTCAAAGATCATAAAATTCATGGGATACTAAAAATCCAATCAGTTCTTTAACAATATAAAATAATCACTTTATATACATCTGTCAAGTGAAGGCTTTGTAAAAGAGTATATGGCAGAGGAAAGGAATGGGAACAAACTGGCTGTCCTATCATGAGACTCTATGCATACTTGTTTTCATTTGTTATATGTATATTCATGTGTGATTAAATGTACATAAGAGTGAGCATAGGGTAGCCACTGGATCACCCCCCCCCCCCCAACTCTGATTGCAATTTGGGAATGTTAGATGTGGTGTAATGTATCAAGATCTGGACATTTTTAGGATAACTACTGTAAGAAGTTTGCACATGAACATATGAACCTTACTCCTGAGTAAGCATGTATGGATTTACACTACTATTCTAAATCTAAATTAAACTAGAACTAACATTAGTTGAACCATCTGTTTTATGCATGGAAATTTCTTATTTCATATAACTTATTTCATATCTTTGTTAGTCATAACACTTTTGATTGACATTTCTTCTTATACTACTATTATTGTAAAACAAAGACTGAAATTCTGTGCCTGCTTGCATAGATGCAGGCCACCTTGAACACAGTGAGACTTCTGAATATAGACATTACCAGGATTATGCTATAAATTGCTATGTTGATGTTCATTTGTTCAGTCGTTTCCGACTCTTGGTGACCTCATGGACCAGCCCACGCCAGAGCTCCCTGTCGCTGTCACCACCCCCAGCTCCTTCAAGGTCAATCCAGTCATTACAAGGATCCCATCCATCCATCTTGCCCTTGGTCGGCCCCTCTTCCTTTTTCCTTCCATTTTCCCCAGCATCATTGTTAGGGACGGCTCGTCCATTACGCGAAGTAAGCGGTCGCAGAACACTTTTTTTGCCACTTGAGGAGCGCCCCCTCAGCTCACAACAGCCCTAGCAGTCCGGGGGGAGCCTCAGCTTTCTTGCCTCGCTGCCAGGCGATCCTCTTCCCAAAGGGGCCAGGCCCTTGAGCCTCACCTAGCCCCGCTCGTTCCTGCTCCACCTGGCCACTGGGTGCGCGAGCAGAGCCGGCGCTCAATCGTTCTCCGTGTTCGATCCCTTCCCCATGACTGGCTCCCTTTCCTGATCCCCCGGCGCTCTCCTCTCCCCAATCCGTGGGTGGGCCAAGGGGCGGAGCCACAGCGCCTGGCCCGCTTCGGGTCTGGAGGCGTGTCAGAAGACCCCAGCATGTGCACCAAAAGTCGCCTCTTCTCCTGACTTTCTCTTCAGCCATTGGGACCAAGAGAGAGAGAGAGAGCCCCTCCGGCTGGAGGTATCTCCCACCTCCGTTCCCTCCTTTGTTTTTGCGTCTACCTTCAGAAAAGGTGGGCATCTCCACCTCTGTCTGTCTGTCTGTCTCTCTCTCTCGGTCCCAATGGCTGAGGAGAAAGTCAGGAGAAGAGGTGACTTTTGGTGCACACGCCGGGGTCTTCAGGCACGCCTCCGGACCCAAAGTGGGCCAGGCAAGGGAGCAAGTGCGGCAAGTGTAGTTACTGGGATGTACAGTTAACCTACAATCAAAGAGCATTCTGAACTCCACCAATGATGGAATTGAACCAAATATGGCACACAGAACTCCCACGACGAACAGAAAATATATATCAATAATTGGTGGGGAGGGACGCCAAAATACTTCTTTGCTTACCGTTGAAAATTACCTAGGGCCGCCTCTGATCATTGTCTTCTCTAAGCTTTCCTGTCTTCTCCTGATATGGCCAAAGTACTTCTTCTTTGCCTCTACTGTCCTTTCCTCCAATGATCAGTCGGGCTTTATTTCCTGAAGTATGGACTGGTTGGATCTTCTGGTGGTCCAAGGCACTCTCAGAACTTTCCTCCAACACCACAGTTCAAAAGTATATATCTTCCTTCGCTCAGCCTTCCCTATGGTCCAGCTCTCACATCCGTAGGGGACTATGGGGAATACCATTGCTTTAGCTATGCGGATCTTCGTTGCCAGCGTGATGTCTCTACTTTTCATTATTCTATCGAGATTGGGCATTGCTCTCCTTCCAAGAAGTAAACATCTCCTGATTTCCTGGCTGCAGTCTTCATCTACAGTAATCTTTGCACCTAGAAATACAAAGTCTGTCACTACCTCCACGTTTTCTCCCTCTATTTCCCAGTTGCTATGGTTTATGGAAATTTTCCCCTAGATCAGTGGTTTTCAACCTCTGGGTCCCCAGATGTTTTGGCCCTCAACTCCCAGAAATCCTAACACCTGGCAAACTGGCTGGGATTTCTGGAAGTTGTAGGCCAAAACACCTGGGACCCACAGGTTGAGAACCACTGCCCTAGATTTTTTGAAAAATAATGTATTATTCACCCTTATATAGCATTCTGGGTTAGTGGTTAGGAACATAATGCTCATTAGGCTTGTGTATTTCGGCTGAACCTCAATCCATTTCTGCTGGCCAGATTCTGGTAGACCCCCGTATCTGTTTTCACGTGCCTCCCAAAAACGGGCAGGTAGCTGGATAGTCTTTTTTGATTCTCACTCGAAAAATGCAGCTAGACCTGGCCCAATTCTGTGGTATTTTAACTTTGAATTCCATTTTGTCTGTAGAGGAAACTGGGTTTAATGATAAAGCTGTTTCTTTCTACTCTAGAGGAGACAGGTGCTACAGGCATATGTGCTCTCTTTCTGCACGCAGCTTTCCAAGGCATTTTAAGGAGGCTTCCCACCTCTCAGGGAATAAAGAGTGATAATAATAATAATAATAATAATAATAATATTTTTATTTTTATACCCCGCCAACCATCTCCCTTGGGGACTTGGGACAGCTTACAAGGGACAAGCCCAAAAACCAATTAAAACATAGAAGTAAAACACTTACCAATTAAAACATCAGATAAAAGCAATACAACAACTGAGAGCTATCCTGCCCTGGGCTTCCTCTTTTTTCTCTTGATTTGCACTCCTGGAGTGGTGCCTCCCCCCCCCCCCACACACACACACCTTTCTGCTTCAGGTTTAATGCTTCCTTGAAGCTTTTTTTGCTTTCTTCTCTAGAGGAGAGGTAACTAGGTGGTGGCAGTTTTCTGAAAATGAGGCATTACTTTTTATTTGGTGGGATTACTATTATTGTTATTAATAATTATTATCTTTTAGAAATATTTTCTGGAGAGGAGGAGAGGAGAAAAAGAAGTTAAAAGGGTGACTCTTCAAGCCCCCAAATGCACAAGTGCACCCTACCCATCCCTCCTGCATGTTCCCAACTCCCAGTCACTCCCACTAAATAAAAAGCATAATGAAAATCAAGGAAAATCAAAAATATTCAAGAGAGAGACCAAGCCAGAAGCCAAGCCAAAAATACACTGAAGCCAGGAAGCAACTGTGATGCCGAATAGGGAAGGAAGAGCAGTTTTCGGCTGCCACGTGGCTCTGTTATGGATTGAAAAATGTGACAGATGGACCCTTGCTGTTATGGCTACCCGGCTAAGCCAAGGAAGTCATTGGCCGAAGGAAAATGGCTAAAATAGATCCATGCACAAGCCTAATGCTCATGGTAATGGAATAAGTTTTCAAATAAAGATGGAGCAGAAGGTGGTGCAACTGATTAGCTGTGGTGAAATGGAATGAGTACTGGCATACTGGCAAGGAAGTTTCATTGAATCCAGTTGGATTTATTTATATGTAAACAAGCTAGCTTCGTAGCGTAACCAGTAATCTTCATTATGTAGCTACAAAATATTTGCTTGCAACTTTGTTTTTAAAAGAAACCTTAAGCAGAGAATTCATTTATAGCTTTTTGAAAATATGTAAATTGTTTTGCATTTTTAAAAAGAGAGAGAAATCAAAGCAGCTGAAGTTGTGTAAATGACAGCTGTTCTTCTACCTCCTTTTGTTAGGACTATAATGATGAAATCCGCCAAGAGCAATTGAGAGAATTATCATATTTAAATGGTTCAGAGGATTCAACCCGTGGACGAGGCATTCGAGGAAGAGGAATCAGGGTTCCACCTGCAGCACCTTCAAGGTCTGTTAGTCTGTCTTTATTTTTCATATATGTGTGTGTATATATATAAACAACTGTACAAGAGCTGCAATCTGTAGTATCAATAACATGACTTGAATGTACAGAGAGTCCACAATTCACAGAAGTGAATGTAACAAAATATGGAAATGTTGTTTATACCATATATTTGTTTCTACTATGTATCTACCCATTCTACCAAGAAATAGAAATATCTGTTGACATCCTGATGATGATATTAAAAGAAAGTATTCCCTTGAGAAGAAAGCTGGAGCTATTGTAACATAGTTGTATGTCTGGTGGGCAAGTACTTTGAAGGCCATGTTCAGATCCCTGCTTAGCCATTGAAACCCAGTGTCACCATTCTCTTTAGCTATTTATCTTATTTTCATATTAAGATAAATGCCTTGCTCTTTCTCAGGGGACGTGGGAATGCAATTCCTCCTCCACCACCTGGACGAGGAGCTCAAGCACCAAGAGGAACTCCTGTGACACGTGGAGTACTCCCAGTCCCTCCTGTAGCTAGAGGTGTTCCAACCCCTCGAACAAGAGGAGCTCCAGCTGTGCCAGGTTACAGGCCACCCCCTCCCCCAGCGCAAGAACCTTATGAAGAATATGTAAGTACCACTTTTCTTAACAAAACAAAACAAAGTATTAAATTTTGGAAAACATTGATATCTTTGCAAGTGCGAATTCAGTTTAATTTCATATTAGGTAACTAACCTTTTGAATATCCCAGTGCTACTGCTTGCACTGTAGATGTGTTCATGGCATGAGTATGGTAATAGATTTTGGACTGAACCAACATCAGAGATGGCATTGGGTCATCTCCAATTCAACTACATCCTGTGCAGACATACTGTGATGTGGGCCTGCTCTAATGCCCATTCTTGGGATTTCCTGGTACACTGTGCATTTATTAAGCCCAGAAATGTAGTAGCTGAAATGATGGAACTAATCACTGGATATAGTTTTATTATGGACGTATTGAATTGTCATTATTTTTCTATAATTGCATTTCAACATTACCCGTGTTTTTATCTCTTTCTGTGTCTTTCTATAGAATAAAATCTGTTTCTTTCAATTTCATATCAAGGCTTAGTCTTTGTATAATCCAATGTATTAATAATACTGACTTTCAAAGTTCACTTTCAGCACTGAGTAAAACTTGTTCCCCTTTGTCACTTTGCATTTACAATATTTCTGTTAATTTTCTCATTAAATATTTCAAAAAATTGAGCATTCCAAAGTACAAGAGGGTATTTACTCTTCCAAGTTTTAATATGATATATTCACCTCTGTGGGATTTAGAGAGATACTCTATTCAAACACACTATGTCCTTGTAGTGCAGAAGAATCTGAAACAATGTCATGTTTTCCTTTTATTGAGGTATTTGTAATAATCTCGTTCATCCACTACTTACTTTGTATCTAGGAAGATTACTTAAATATTATGGCGTAAATTCAGCTGCTAGTCCTGTCTAGAGAAGACTCATTTGGATTTATAGAAGTTTTGACTTAACCTTGCATTGTTTGATTGAAATTGTCTACTTTGGTTTGCAGTAGCAAGTCATTTAGGTCTTCGAGTACATCAACACTACAGTGTAGTTTGATACCACTTTAACTGCTATGGCACAAGATATAGAATCATGGGAGTCATAGTTTCACAAAGTCTTTAATTTCTCCACTAGAATGCTGGTGCCTCACCAAACTATAAATTCTAAGGATTCCATAACATTACATCATGACAGTTAAAATACTACATGACAGTTAAAATACTATAAAGCTGGATCTATTGAGATAATCCAGAATATCTTATTTGAACTGGATTATATGAGTCTACATGCCATATAATCCAATTTAAAACAGATAATCTGGATTGTATATGGCAGTGGAGATGGGTCCTCAATCCACATTAATTCTACAGTGTAGATGCACATTTTGTCTCTTGTTTTCTGTATGATTTGAAATTGAATATCCCAGAAACCACACACAAATTTTTGCCATGGGTTATGAAACTACAACATCAAATATCCAGCTACTATAACTTTGGAGATTTTTGTATTGACATGCTTATGAATTTAATTTAATTTAATCATGTTTACATTATATTTTATTTGCATGAGTTGTCCAGATCAATTACTTTATTATAAAATAAAAATTATCTAACTTGATGCACTTGGAATGGGTTATCTTTAATGTATTTTTCTGAAAACACCATTAGGAAGAATAAAAGATTTCTTTGATATAGCTGCAAATAACATTGCAAATGATTTACAGTTATATTGGCCTCATCTTAAATAAATCATGCACTTTGCTGAGCTTTAAAGGATATTAAAATTTTAAGAATTTTAATTAATATTTGAATACCTTCTTGGGAGAGAAGTATCATATAAATTTCAGGCATGCGGAAGGAGGTGTGATTTGTGCAGGATTTTCAGAGCAATTCATAGTGATTTTGCTGTTGTTGTTCAGTTTGGTGTAGTACTCTAAGACAATTAACAGAGGCAGTAGACCATATTAGAGAGACCTATTTTAAATGTCTAAAGCCTCTTCTACACAATTTTATAAAATCAACATTATCTACTGTAAACTGGATTATATGGCAGTGTAGACTAAGATAACTCAGTTGAAATCAGCTAATGTGGATTTTCTGCTATGATAACCTGGATTATCTGGCAGTGTAGATGGGGCCCAAGGCTGTACCTATATCCCAGGATCCAATCCCAGGTTATCTGCTTTCAACTTTCAACTACTTTCAACTGGATTATATGAGTCTCCACTGCCATATAATCTGGGATAAGAAGATCTGATCCTGGGATATAAGGACAGTCTAGAAAGGGCCTAACAGATTGTGTGTCAGATATATCACATTTGGGTTTGAAGAGATCTTACCTGCTGGCTAAGAAATTCTTGAAATTACATTAAAAGGGTGGTGGAAATCGTTGAAACCTATGTTGGTGAGTTAGTCAGACTTCAAAAATGTTTCTGGTGAGAAGCATCTTAGCCCACTTCTACGCCATCATCTATATTATCTGAATTTGATAATTCAGATTATCAAAGCAGATAATTCACACTATCTGCTTTGAACTGGATTATATCAATCTACACTGCCATATAATCCAGTTCAAAGCAGATAATCTGGATTTTATATGGCAGTATAGAAGAGGTCTTATTGTTGTCATTAGTGGTGGTGGTGATTGCGGTTTTTGAAGATGCTGGTGTGCTTCATCTACAGAATAGTCATCTAATCTACATGCCTGGAGTCTTCTGCCAACAGTTGACCAAACAGGCACAGAAAAGAGATGTAGTAGTCATGGGCGATTTCAACTATCCCGATATTTGCTGGACAACAAACTCGGCCAAGAATACAAGGTCCAACAAATTCCTCGCTTGCCTTGCAGACAATTTCATGGTCCAGAAGGTAGAAGAGGCAACAAGGGGATTGGCTACTCTTGATCTCATCCTAACAAATGCGGAGGACCTGATCGATGCGGTCGAAGTGGTAGGATCCTTAGGGGCAAGTGACCATGTGCTCCTGCAATTTGAGGTACAAAGGAAGGCCGAAACTAAGACAAGTCAAACCCGCATTTTGGACTTTAGGAGAGCTGATTTCCAAAAAATGAAGGAAACGCTGAGCAGCATTCCGTGGACACAGATACTAAAAGACAAGGGAGTTACGGATGGATGGGAATTTCTCAAGAGTGAAATACTCAAGACGCAATTGCAAACCGTGCCAACAAAGAGAAAAAATAGGACAAGTGCAAAGAAGCCAGAATGGATGTCCAAAGAACTTCTAACTGTGCTAAGACACAAAAGAGACATGCACAAGAAGTGGAAAAAGGGAGAAATCACCAAAGAAGAATTCAAACAAATAGCCAACACCTGTAGGGAAAAGGTCCGCAAGGCTAAAGCACAAAATGAGCTCAGGCTTGCCAGGGACATTAAAAACAATAAAAAGGGCTTCTATTCTTATGTCAGTAGAAAAAGGAAAAACAAGGAGGCAATAGGACCTCTTCGCGGAGAAGATGGGGCAATGCTGACAGGGGATAGGGAAAAGGCAGAACTACTTAATGCCTTCTTCGCCTCGGTCTTCTCACAAAAAGAGAGTCTTCAACCTCAGCAAGATGGAGTGGATGAGGGATTGGAGGACATCCAACCCCAAATTGGGAAAGAAGTCGTCCAGGAATACCTTGCCGCTCTTAATGAGTTCAAGTCCCCAGGGACAGATCAACTACACCCCAGAGTATTGAAGGAACTAGCGGAAGTCATTTCGGAACCATTGGCAACCATCTTTGAGAGTTCTTGGAGAACGGGAGAAGTTCCAGCAGATTGGAGGAGGGCCAATGTGGTCCCAATCTTCAAGAAGGGAAAAAAGGATGACCCAAACAACTACCATCCGGTCAGCCTCACGTCGATACCGGGCAAGATTTTGGAAAAGATTGTTAAGGAAGCGGTCTGCAAACACTTAGAAACAAATGCAGTCATCGCTAATAGTCAACATGGATTTATCAAAAACAAGTCATGCCAGACTAATCTGATCTCTTTCTTCGATAGAGTTACAAGCTGGGTAGATGCGGGGAATGCCGTGGATGTAGCATACCTGGATTTCAGTAAGGCCTTCGACAAGGTCCCCCATGACCTTCTGGCAAGGAAACTAGTCCAATGTGGGCTAGGCAAAACTACGGTGAGGTGGATCTGTAATTGGTTAAGTGGACGAACACAGAGAGTGCTCACTAATGCTTCCTCCTCATCTTGGAAAGAAGTGACAAGCGGAGTGCCGCAGGGTTCCGTCCTGGGCCCGGTCCTGTTCAACATCTTTATTAATGACTTGGATGAAGGGCTAGAAGGCATGATCATCAAGTTTGCAGACGACACCAAATTGGGAGGGATAGCCAATAGTCCAGAGGACAGGAGCAGAATTCAAAACGATCTTGACAGATTAGAGAGATGGGCCAAAACTAACAAAATGAAGTTCAACAGTGACAAATGCAAGATACTCCACTTTGGCAGAAAAAATGAAATGCAAAGATACAGAATGGGTGACGCCTGGCTCGAGAGCAGTACGTGTGAAAAAGATCTTGGAGTCCTCGTGGACAACAAGTTAAACATGAGCCAACAATGTGATGTGGCGGCAAAAAAAGCCAATGGGATTTTGGCCTGCATCAATAGGAGCATAGTGTCTAGATCTAAGGAAGTAATGCTACCCCTCTATTCTGCTTTAGTTAGACCACATCTGGAATATTGTGTCCAATTCTGGGCACCACAATTCAAGAGAGATATTGACAAGCTGGAATGTGTCCAGAGGAGGGCGACTAAAATGATCAAGGGTCTGGAGAACAAGCCCTATGAGGAGCGGCTTGGGGAACTGGGCATGTTTAGCCTGAAGAAGAGAAGGCTGAGAGGAGATATGATAGCCATGTATAAATATGTGAGAGGAAGCCACAGGGAGGAGGGAGCAAGCTTGTTTTCTGCTTCCTTGGAGACTAGGACGCGGAACAATGGCTTCAAACTACAAGAGAGGAGATTCCATCTGAACATTAGGAAGAACTTCCTGACTGTGAGAGCCGTTCAGCAGTGGAACTCTCTGCCCCGGAGTGTGGTGGAGGCTCCTTCTTTGGAAGCTTTTAAGCAGAGGCTGGATGGCCATCTGTCAGGGGTGATTTGAATGCAATATTCCTGCTTCTTGGCAGGGGGTTGGACTGGATGGCCCATGAGGTCTCTTCCAACTCTTTGATTCTATGATTCTATGATTCTATGATTCTAATCCAGCCACATGAACTTTTTTCAAGCGCTTTCAAATCAATGAGAAATCAATTAAGAACATGCTAACCTTTCCATCTGAAATAGATATTATTTAGCATTGCTTGAATTTAGGCACATGTCTCAACTAGAATAGAGTTAATTGCTGAATGGTGATTCAATACTTATGTAAATCACATCTATTCAATTGATATGCTCTTGCTAAGACTGGCATTTGGATCTGGGCCTTATGTGTTAAAATTAGAATGACTATTATTTGGAAAGGTATGCTGCTGATTTCAGGAAGACTTGCTTCCACATGATTTATACTTGTGAAGAGCAATACTTGGAGGGGTGCTTTGAAAGATTTTTGGTTAGGAAAATTCCTCCATAGATCTGGAACAACCCAAATGCACATAATATACCTTTGAAACAATGTAGAGAAAGATAGTATACACACATTAAAAAATGAAGGAATTTGCAATTTAGTCAATGGGTGGATGTTTTCAAGCAATGTGTACACGAGACATTTAAAAAAAAAAAATCCAAGAATCCACATAGTTGGAAAAACCTGCCAAACCAGAATGAACTTTATTCAGTATTTTAAAATTATCTTCTGCATAGAATCAACACAGAATAAATTTTGAGGTAGGAAAAGGTGGACGGCTGCAGTAATTAACTTGCAGATTCCCGCATCCCAAGTCATGAACAGTGTGTGTCATGCTAAAGGTGTCATTGCCATATAGAAAGTGTAATTCCTAATTATCTTTGTGCAAATGGCATTGTCACCAGTGATCTCAAAATATAACTACTTTTACTGAATGGTGTGGGATTAAAGAGATCAAAATGGGAAACTGCTTATGAAGTGCCACGTTTTCTCAACATTACCAATCCATGTTAGAATTTGATTAGCTTCAGGCTACTGTGAAGACCTGTCTCTCTTTCTTGCTCTCGCTCTCTCCTGTCTCTCATGATGTTCTGTAGATTCTAATATGTTGGTTAGCAGAATTGTAGACATAATGGAACACAAAACCATGCAAATCAACAATCATATTTCTGTTATCAATTGGGTCAAAATCCAATGTCACTCTGATCTTTGACTTCCAGTGCGATGAAATGTATTCCCCACCCCACTTCTAGTCCTCTAAACCCCCTCCCTCCAAACCAACAACTAAAAAGTAGAGGACCATCAATAGAACCATCCTTCTGAATTTATTGTATCCAACATATCAAAATATTGGATTATCAATATATTGAATAATCAGAATATTAACTATGCATTTTTACTGATAAGTAATCTCCCGTATGTTCTGTTGGGCTTATTTGCTGCCTGAATGAATCAACCGTATTGTTTGTGTTCTTTTACTGCTGAAATACTACATGCTTGATTATGCCTCAGAAATATATTTTTTTCCCATCTCACATCTTGCAAAAGATACAAGACAAGGCGTCTAAATGCTAAAACAGCCAGGCAAATGTTTATGATAAGAAAGCAATGTGCTTTCAAAAGCCAAAGCTTCAAGGCATGGTGCATGAACCCATAAAATGTGACAGCAAAATGACTTGTAGACCAGGCTCATAGTCTAATCTTCTATACATAATTAACCTCTTTGCTCTTCTGCTATTTATTCCTTTGACCCATATAATAATAGCATTGTGTATAAGTTACAGAAACTAGAAAATCTCAGAGAAAATGAATATACTTAGCTGAGTCATACTTCTCAGATTAATATGCAGAGTGGAATTCACTTTTCTGAATTACAGCTCAGTTAAATGTATCAAAATGTACATTGTAAATCCATCTTTGGGGAATATGCACCTTTGAATAAATACCATGAGAGAAAATAGAACTGTAAACATGTTTAAAAATAATTTTTTTCAGAGTATTAAAAGACCTTTTGTGAAAATCCCTATCTCACAACACTATGTGGGTCCATCTGCTGACCCTCTTTTCCCCCCTTGATCATCCTGCCTGTCATTATTGACAAGTAAAACCCACCAATAGGTCCCAGTCTCTCAATGTTCTCATCACATACCTTGGTGCAATGAGTACATTCTGTTTCTGCACTAGCATGTTGATAGTAACGTGATGTCAGGGAATAGATTTCTCCCTTTTTTCCCCTCCCCCTGCTATTCCAAGGCTATCATTTCTTGTGGTTATTTTTATTTTATCGTTACATTTGCCCTTTTTTTCAAAGATTAAATGGTAAAATTTCTCAAAAATTGAACAAAATGAAAAATCACAAAACAACGGTACTTCAAGAAGACAGGGTACAAGGGCATGTTGAAGTACAATTATGGGATGAGAAATTGCCAACATCACCATATCTTCAGTGCTGCTTTGCAGCTCTCAGTGGTAAAGGCATGTAATCTTCTTCCCTCTAGTCACCATTCAGAGCCCATTCTGGTATTAGCATTACAGATACCACTGTAACATCTTAGCTTCTGTTATTGAGGGCTATACTAATGACTTACTGTGATTCCTATCTCATTTATTGTTGATAGGAAAATATTACAATGGACAAATTAGATGGTGATATGGAGTGAGAAATGCCAATACTTTAGGCTCAATTAGAATTTATGAGAAAGACCGATAATATACCTGAGATCGATCAACATGAATTTGATAAATTGGAATAAAATTATGTGATTATATTGGACAAGTTTTTTTAACATGTGCATAGTATATTTTCTTTCCTGATCCTGACCACTGAAATGCCTCTTGACCCAGAAGTGGTATTTTCATGGGGATTGCAGTCTAATAAAACTAGGAGAGCTGTGTGATTCCTCCCCTTGATCTACACATGCAAAGGTCAAAGGAAAGATCTGCCTCCTGGTGAAATAGAAATCTGCTGCAAATACCTTTAAGCTAAAGTAATTGTAATTTTTTATATCTAAACTCCCCAATCAGTATAATCTAAATCATGTGTAGGTTGTTAGTTCATGTCCCTTAACACCCCCTAATGTATGAATAGTGTTATAATTTTAAAAGGTCTTTTAAAACATAGCACAAAATAATGAGAAAGAAAAATGTGACAATGCTACATTTGAGACTATAACTTTGCTTCTCTGTGCTGTTTTTAGAGTGCAGTGCAAATGAGTGAACATGAAAGCTAATGTCACATCCAACTTGTTTAAGCTCCATTGGCTATTTACATTTCTCAATACTCTTTAGGCAGTTGGAACTGTACTTACCCAATGAATTCGTGGACAATGATGAGAATTACAACAGTAGACATTTTGTCACATTTCAGTGTTTCTCCACAGAACTGTTATGATTATGAATATGTTAAGGAGACTTTACAGCCATGCTTAAAGTGGAAGTGGAGGCTTATTTTTAACACTGAAGCAGAAATCTTGAAACCTGAAGATGTTCAATTTCTGAAATATAAATGGGAAGAAATGACATGTCATTAGATTAGAAAATTCAGACCTAATTCTGGTAGCTATTTTGGCACAATTGATGGGACATGAGAAAATGATTCATTTGGTTTGCAGAAATGGCCCAAAATGTATATTAGAATGAAAGAACTAGAAAAAAGTTTTCACTAACTTGATAAAACCTGGAAAATGGAATTATTTGAGGAAGAACTGAGAGGAGTTTGAAAACAGGTTCATTCTTAATGGTGTGGACACTTATATTATATTAGCCTTTCATAAACAGTTTTTAGGGGTTTTTTATATTTCCAGTCGCTAAGGCACAGGGAGCAAGTGTCATGAAATTGGACATACCCAACCAAGTGGAAAGGTAACATTTCCTATCAGCTATTTGTTTTCCAAAACACTTTTAAAAATAAATGTGCTTAGTTACCAGATCGTTTTAACTGTGCAAGACTTTGGATGCTGTTGAATTTTCCCACCTGGTAGATCAGAGATTATTTGTCCAACCCTCTTCCACCAAATCAGAAAAAGGCCCAAACTATTAACAATATTTGGAAAGCATTTTTAATAACATTGAAAAATATTGAAAGCAAACTGATAAACATTGATTAATTCAAGGGGCCTGTCATTGAGATTTATTTGTAAGTTATTGTTGTTATAATAATTCATTATTCTTTTGTTATTGTACTCAGTAAAACTATAAACAATGAACAAATGCTTGAAAAATACGCAGGGAGCAATGATAATTGAAGCAACCTAGCATTCCAGACAGTGGAACTTACCAGGCTGAATAGCATATTGATTTGAAATGATGGATTACTTTTCATGCTTAAAGCATATAGATAAAAGAGGAAATGATGTTGCACTAATATCTGCAGTGTCTTGAAAATTCTGATTGCAATTTTCACCTTAATGGCAATAAACAGTAGATTGATTATATGTTACTATGAAAACTGTTGGGATGGGGTTTTAGAATGTGGTATATAATATCAGAGATGGGGATCAAAGCAGTAGAGATGATATTTCCATCTTGTTTGACACATTGGATGAAATAATGCTATACATTTGTTATTGGAAAAGGCAGAATCTCTAAAATAATTATACTATACCACAAAATGAGAAAAAGGGGCTCACGCTTGTTTTCCAGTTTAGTGGGTTTGTTAACCTCGAGCAATTAGTAAAGATATGGACACAAACCATGGGAAACTTCTTCTGATGGTGCTTTCACAGTCACATCACAGAAGCTTATGCATTATTCTATTATACATTTCACTGGGAAATGAGGGCTGGAGAGGATTGTGGTGAATTGTGCTCTCCTTCTTTTCTAGAAAGAAAATCCCAGTTGCCCTGAAAACCCAAATCAGGGGTGAACAACGGCCTAGAAGTTGATGGACTGTTGTAGGACCTTTGAAAGTCACTCCCATTACTCTCCCACTAGTTAAGAGCTTTCATACATTATAGAATTGCAATACTCTCTCTCTCTCATTCTCTCTCTCTCTCTCTCTCTCTCTCAAAGCTTTACCTTAATTGGCAAAAATGAATAGAATCACCCGAGCATTTGGTAGGTGAAAAGAAGCAATGCTGAATTCAACCCTGCTTTAGACAATAGATGTTGAGAATTATTCAGGACTACCTTTCTCCTTGTTGAACTTTGTACTGCCATTACAGCTGTATTCCTGGGTTGGAAGAAATTTGAATATAGCATAGTTCAGTTTTTTCCTTGCTCATCCTTCAACTAAAGGAGAATAAGATTAGGTACATGCCACTTTTGCCAGAAGAAATGCCCTTTCTTCAGTAAAAATATCTTTCTGTCGACAGAATCCCATTCTGCTGTCTGATCTCAAAGGCCTCCAGAGAATATATTCTGCTGGCAGAATTGTTCTCCTGGCAAGATCAACTGACAGAAGAACTCAAAAAGTAGGCATGCTAGCTCAAAACTTCCTGCAGTCCAATAATATAACCAAAGTGCTGCTACAAAATTAGAACAAGAGGAAAATTCTTCTAAGTAATTTCAAAAATCTCTCAGTTGGCAGGGATTTTCATTCAACACATCTTCAGCTTGCAAGTGTCCACTCACTAATTCTGCCAAGAGATTGCTCTGATAGAGCTCTGAGGTCAGTTGGAAGAAAAAAGTTCTCTCATCAGGAGTAAATATCTGACCTCAAAAGAAGCTTCTTCCTTTTTGTTTTGTTTTTTAATTTAATTTATATCTAACATTTCTTTGTGCGTTCCTAATCTTAAATCCTTACAACTGGTGTATCTGTAAATTAGGATTGCATAGATCATTGTGTTCTTGTGAGTTGGGTTATAAACATCAACAAACAACTTGGGTATGCATCATTACGCACAACTTTGCATTTAGACCAGAGTTTCTTAACCTTTTTCCACCTTTACTTTCTGCCCGAGAAATGTTTACATGACCCCAGGTATAAAGTCATATGAAATAAACATTTACTGATAATACAACATTTGCAAAGCTTGCTAAACAGGCTGATTTTCCTTTTTGTGGAGTACAGATGAAGCATTTTCGACAGAGTCCTCTGTAAACATGGCACTCCTTGGTAAATAGGTAGCATTCAGAAACCTTTTACTGTTGACTTTTATGGAGGACCACCATTTGGGTTCGGGGGAGAGGGCTAGGGCCTCCAGATGTTCTCTCAAGCTAGTCCCAAGAGAATGTCTGGACACCCACCCAGAAAGCATGTGCTTTCCAGGGTGGGTATGGGCCGGCCCCCAGGAAAATCTGTATTTTTTAAACACTGATTCTCCTGGGATAAAGGCCTGTCTGGATCCAGTCCCAGATGTCCTTTTCAGAAAGTGAGTTCTCTATGGTTCCCACTTTTGTTACTATCCAACATACAGATTTAAAGGGATGTGAAGAAAATCAATTATGACACACTCTCCTTGCATACATAACTTCTACACTGGAGACTATTTAGCAGGTAATTCATAACAAAGTGTGCCTTACTTTTTGAGCATTTTTGTTAGGTCAAGTTTGTAGTTTGATACTGAATCTCTGAGGACTTCTGTAAAAGAGAAGAGTGATATGATTTTGCAAAGTGAGCACCTCTCTTGACTGAAATATTAGCTGATATGTTTCAGCTTTAAAGGGTTTCTATTCATTGCCAGATGGAGTTTAAAAGAAGTGCTGACACAGCCTAAATTGTAATATTGCTATATTTGATGCTAATACAACCGCATCCTAATAAATATTCATATCAATATATCGTAATCTAAGTGAAGAGTAACTGGCAGGGGAGCATTTGGCCTTCGTTTGGTCCTTAAATATTCATACTGCCTTTTTTGCAGACATACTTTTTATTAATCCCAGACTTTTAAACTGTATCATAACACACACACACTTCTCTCCCATCTCAAAAGCCTTACTCTGGCCTTACTTACAGTTAATTCTAATTCCACAATTTACTATTCCTCATTCCCCATTTCACAAAACTAAGTAAAATCTTATTAAACCCACCCTTTATCAGCAGAAGGCCTCCAAAACATTTTGCTGCCCCCTGCCCTAATTGTGGACATTTAAGTTGTCATGTTTGTTACGATGTCATTAATATCATTTTATTTTAATTTGTAAGCCACTTTGAACAAAGTCTTCTCTTAATATTAAAAATGAAAACAACAACAAGCACTTGGTTCTGTTTTTCTCTGGTCAAAATAAAAAAGATAGTCACTATCAATCAATTTTAATCACAAATTTAGTAAGAGTTTTCAGTTAAGATGTTGCTCTGAGATTATCAACCTCATCCGATGGGCTGATTTGCCCACTGTACTCCACTTGCTCTCCCCTTTCACCAAAGAGCCCATTACATGAAACATACCAACTTCTGGCTGGGCTCCATGGCAAAAGGGAAGAGTAAGTGGTGTACACTGCCATCGTGGCAACAGGGGAGGTTTACCAAGTTGCCTTGGAGCAATGAGGGGAGGAGCTGGATGGTGACACTTCACCCATTGCATGGAGGCAGAGTTAAGTCAGGTAATGCAAGGCATGGAGCAATGGGTTCTCCACGCCCCCCACCAGGACCCCACGGATTCACCACAATGCATGGTGAACCCATACACCTTTGTGATAAGGTCAATGTTCAGACCATGATTGATTTCTTGTGGTGAGCCAACTTGTGTTCAATTCAGGAAAAAGATGGGGTTTATATTTCAAAAAATAATAAAACAATAAATTCAACTGTATCTCAAAAAGTATACCATATTCCATCCACAAGTCTACCTAGCATGTGGTTAGAATTTTTAAGTTGGAAAAATAAGGGAAGTCTGACATGGCAGATTAGGGATGAAAGGAAGCAAGATCCAAGCCATTTCATATTTGACCAAGCTCAGAGAGGAAATCTTTGAAATGGGCAATCATTCTAAGTAGGTGATTTGTCTGTTTGAATCATGTTTTCCATCCCTGCCAGCTGTGACTTCAAATGATCCAACTGCTAAGTGAGATATGATGGTTCTGGTGCTTCAGAGCCAAATGAGAGCCACGTTCCACTTTTCCCTTTTTCCACTTCACCAACTTTTTAGGAATTTCATTCAGAAGCCTTCCATGCTATTCTTTCATTCTCTGTCTGACTGTTTCTTTCTTGTGAAGTTTTGGGAGGGAGTGTCCTTCTCATTGCCCTTTTTTCATAATTCCATACAATGCAAGACTTAGCAGGTCTAGCAAGCTTCTCCTTAGTGATTCTGGTGCTTCCTTGAATTGTAACACATCCACTTTTTGCAGAGATGGCATTCCTGAAACTAAGCTTGGTCACAGCTTTCTTTGCTCCAGCCCTAGGGCCATCTTTAATGGCTTAGATAGCCAGATGGTGCCCTCATACAGACTTTGCTTTAGACAGAGTTCATTAAACATGTCACTGTGCCCATGAAAATAATCCTGTTCTTAGAAACACTAACAATAGTACATAAGACCAAGTTCTGACTCTCCCATATTTCTCTTGAAATAACACTAGACCCCATGCAGAAAAGAGGTGCCCCTCCCCTCTTCCAGTTTTGGGGTGTTTAAATTGTGCTGTCATGCTGGTTCTGATTAGTTCTGATGGTTTGAAACAGATTATTTTAATTTGAAGCCTCGCATGTCTTTTTAATTGCAAGGTGGACACATGGCGCAGGCTCAATGCTAAATTGGGCATAGCAGCAGGTGGATGCTAATACGAAATGCTATTTTTCAAACAGCAATGCTCAGTTTCAGCTGACAGGGGCCCTATGTAAGGGGATGTCTTGCTAAATGATTAATGAGCTCTCTTCCTAATGGTGATGTGGGGGTGTGAAATATTAACAGCCTCTTCCGAACCTACCTGCCTTAGTATCTAATATTATTCAATAATGCAGAATAGTAATATCATTATATTTTAGAAATGAATAATTGGATCAAGTTGGAAGAGAGGAAATTTGGGCAAAGTGTTATGACAGCTCACGGAGTGAAATATATTCCAGATGAATATTCCTTCCACAGAGAGTATGATTGGCTTCATCAGATTTCCTTTTCTTTTTTACAAAAAAATTACAAGTAAGTTGGAGAAGAAAAATTCTTAGCCTAACTCATAGTTACTGCAGAAGTTGTCTCCCCAGCCCCATACACCATTGCTACTGTCCCATTTTTTTCTTTAAAATAGATAGTGGTGATTCTGCTTGGCTTAGTTTCAGGGGAATTGGGAGAGCTGGACTCTGTACAGGTACAAAGCAAAGACGGGTGTTATTTAGCTGATTTGTGCTTGAAAGAAGATCCAAGGTCCTTTTTCATTTATTTCTGACCTCCCACATTCACTACAAGAGTGACAGCAAGCCACCAGAAGGTCTAGCATTGGAATCCTAGAAATCACTGCAATTCTTGTGGTGGAGAAAATGGTTTAAATGGTACATGACTGCGACAAGTGATGCACGTACAGCAGTTTGCTTTTGAGGTGTGGTTTGCTGTTCTGTGGGTGTTTTTGGGGGCCTTCCAAAATGCCTTGGGGCAATGTGCCCCACACACCCTCCCAGCAATCTGTGGCTAGTGACACAATAGTGCTAATGTGTTTCAGAGAAAATGTATTAAAGAGGTACAACAAGGGTATGAAATGATCTTTTCCCCTTTTGAAACATCCCTGATTGTGCTGCTCACATTAACACATTGCATCATTCTTGGTAGTGTTATGGAACTCATCTCAGATAAACAGTTCCTTCTGATTCTGAAGTGTGCTCATTCATAATGGATCACATTTTCTTATCTTTTATCAGAGCTGCAAATGTAATTTAGCTCTTTGGATTACAGTAGTAGTGGTGTGAAAATTGACCTTATTCTAAAGCAGAACTTAGATTTGACCTGATCTCCACTTTGAGTCTTTGAGCAATCACTGAGAAAGTGAAAACTGGGATAATGGCCCTGAGGCATTCAACTAGAGAATTGGAGAACTCTTCACACCGAACTTGTGTCAGGTAAAGAAACTGTAGCAGTTTAGCTTTTTCATCAATAATGACTACAGTTGCTCAGGGTTATTTTCTGTGACACCTTATTATCCTTTAATTGA
Source organism: Anolis sagrei (assembly GCF_037176765.1). Classification (NCBI taxonomy): domain Eukaryota; kingdom Metazoa; phylum Chordata; class Lepidosauria; order Squamata; family Anolidae; genus Anolis; species Anolis sagrei. The sequence continues at coordinate 118,049,783 of NC_090021.1, forward strand.
TATGAATGTGTAGCAAGTCTTTGCAGCTGGTATTTAATTCATGCAGCAAGAGAGATCTGCTTGGGCAGCTTGCTTTCTAAGCATGCAAAATGGATTTGATTGTAAATGGAAGTAATAGCCATACATGTATTTCTGCTTTTGTACATGGTGTGTGCTTTTAGATGTTTTCAAGTGCTGCTAAGATTATGTATTTTCATGCTATCAGTCATGTGAATTGTGGATTGAGGCCAAGATGGACTGAGCAAACATCAACTGGAATGTAACATCACCAAATAGCAGACTCCTTCTAGTCATTCAACTGGATGTTGATTTGTCAAAATATTCTCCATGAAAGATTTGTGTAAAGAGTGTCCCAATATTGTATTGTCGAAGGTTTTCATGGCCAGGTTGTGTGTTTTTACTGGATTGTTGTGTGTTTTGTGGGCTGTACGACTGTATCCTCTGAGGATGCCTGCCATAGATGCTGGTATCTATTTATTTATCTTGTCAGGAGTGAACCAAACAGTTGTACTGTATTTTTTTTTAAGTTTACAAACTTGGAATTCTATTAAATGTCCTTTGATCAGTAGCTGGCCACTTGGAGTGTCTCTGGTGTTGCTGTAAGAAGGTCCTCCATTGTGCATGTGGCAGGGCTCAGGTTGCATTGTAGTAGGAAGCGACCAGAAGCAACTTGCAGCATAGATGCTGGTGAAACGTCAGGAGAGAATGCTTCTGGAACATGGCCATACAGCCCAGAAAACACACAACAACTTCTTGACCTAATATTGATAATATCCAAACAAATGTTTCACGTAATATATATGCTATATATGACAGAATCTGAGAGATTCTGGGTTTCAATGCCCTCCACCCCTTCCAAACATATAACTTGTTCTTTCGTCTTTGTTTCTCATCACCCTAGCCTTTAATTTCAGGAAAAGGAAGTTATATTAAGATAAGCTGCAGTAGCAACGTGTATTTGTTCGATAGCAACCCTGGTACAGGATTAGGGAGGCTAAAAGCACTGTGTTTCTCCCCTCTGTTTGCCTCTGCCACTTTCTATGTTCCATAGCTGTCAGAAAGTGTGGGTTCTGGAAAAACCATTAGCCACCCCCCACCCCCCTCTCTTTGTCCTTTCAGTGGATGTTTGCAACAGGAGACATTTACAAAGTAGAGTGTGTGTCATTATCTGCATACTGCGAGTGTCTGTATTTTTTAAAATATAAGGTTTTTTCTGTGTGCTTCACAACAAAATATGCTTTCACCACATGTGACATATATTCTATCCAATTATGTAATTCTACAGAAAATTTCCTGTAGCTTCTAATGGAAAAATTAGAAGCTGTGTGGGTGAAGTTAAAAGAATATTTTGCAGTTTGATATGTTACATGTTATGTGGTCTCAAGTTTTTTTAATCACAGGATTTTCTTGGCAAAATTTGTTCAGAAGAGGTTCACATTTGCATTCCTTTGAAAGGAGACAGTGTGATTTGCCCAAGGTCACCTAGTGAGTTTCCATACCTGATAATGAATTTGAATGTTGGTCTCCTGGAGTCCTAGCCCAGCACTCAAACCTTGCTGTGTATGGTAGAGGAAGGTTAAATAGCCACTGTCTCATAAGTAAAACAGTATAATTTGATCCAATCATGAATATAATCAGCAACTAATTTCTAATCTCATTGCCTTTGGGGATAATGCCTTCTTATCATAAAATGATATGAGATGGATTTTCATCTAACATATTTTCAGACATATGTATATTTCAGCTGGGTTTTGAGGTTTTTAAATGAAACTAACCTGTACATTATACTTCTTCTTAAACTAGGTTAGACCTAATAATCCCACTTGCTTCCCCCTTCCTATTTTGAAATAATCCCAGTTACTTTAAAACTGTCAAACCTCAGGCATTGGGGGGGGGGGATTATTTATTTATTTATTTATTTATTTGCAGCTTTTATATTCCACCCTTCTCATCCCGCAGGGGACTCAGTGCGGATTACAGTGTACACATATATGGCAAACATGCAATGCCAATTTTTGACATAAAAATATATACAGACATACACAGAGGCTATTTAACTTTTTCTGGCTGCCAGGGGAGCTGTCGCTTTCATTATCCATCTGCGATGCTGATGAAGCACTTCCGCATTCCCCGCATGCTTCCCCGCTGGAATGCTTTGCTGGAGTCTTCTTTATGGCCATCAGTTAATTTAGCCTCCCCACACTTTAAGGTGGTCCCTAATTTTCCTACTTGACAGATGCAACTGTCTTTCGGGTTGCAAAGGTCAACAACAGGCTACACACCTTTGATACTCTTTTTATAACTTATGCAATTGGTATGCTACTTGTTTTAAAGCTGTTTGGGGCACCAACTAAAGTAGGGCCTTATGTAGGACCAGCACCTGGCTAGTGTTGCTAGACATCAGCTAAAGCCAATGCGGAGGATGGGGGCTACCTGATCTCCTAATCTTGTAATGTGTCCTTTCTGTCAAGCCCATTTACCTGTCATCTTCAAGTGAGGATACAGTGAAAGCAGTTGGGATCAGTAACCTCTGCTCACGTTGCACCCATCTTCTGAACAATGGAGCAGATTAGACCCAGAGGAACAGAACATGCAAATGAACAGCAGCAACAGATATGAAAAGGTAGTGGCACAATCAAGGAGGACATCCTGCCCAAAACCTTTCCAGGAATTTCATCCAACAGTGAGACACATGTTGGCTGTCACTGCTGAGAAATTCCCAGTTAGGCAGTATAGGTAGAACAAGATATTTTACTGGGTAAACAAAGGACGAGACCACTGAAAGAAAAGGCTGTGATTTGCTGGACTGTCAACTGGATCTTGTTGGAGAGACAACTGCCTCTCAATATCCTCCAGCGTCTACCCCCTGAGATGGTTACATCATTCTACCTCATGACATCCCTTTCTGGTTACACAGTACTGTGATAAAGCACCCGTGACAAGCTTTGTTACCCCCTGCACAGACTGATGGCATCTGTGCACAGAGGAGTTGCTCTCCTGGGCATCTCAGACTCTTCACAAAAGAACCACAGAGAACAAAAACCAAACCTGAAACATACAGAGAGAGATAATAGGGAAGACATCACAGTTGAACCATTCAAGCAGATCATTGTATGCACATTAATTGGCTCTGTGCAGAAGCCCTATTGATTTTAAAATGCAGAAGTAGTTTTGCTATTAGAGTACATATTTAATGGTACAATTTTTCTCCTCTCATTAGATTATATTGACTTTGTACGAGAATGACAAATTATACTATCATTGTACTCCGGTAGGCTGTAAGTTGTAAGCACAGAGTATCTTCCAACATCCTGTGTATTTTAGGATACCTGCTTAATTGAGTCACAATGATGTATAATGTCTTTATAAATTCTTTATTCAATAAGAAAAAACCCTCTGAAGACTACATTAGCACAGCTTTCCATAGTAACAGGATACAATTTCAATAATGAAAGAATACATCAGGATGATGAAATAGGCAAAGAAAACAAAGGAAACAGAGAAAACTCATATCCCAAGTTGTCAGTGAAGAATGAATCCTGTTTTAATTTCAAGTTAAAAAGAAAGATGGTGGTGCTGAAAAGGTAAAAGAAAAGCCTTTGAAGCAGACTTTCCTCCTACTGCTATTCAGAATTCAGGCTATTATTTTTTTCTGATAATATACTAAACTAAATTGCCCTGTGCTACTCAATCCTGTACAAAGTTTTTCATAAGTATATCCTGCTGCGTTCATGGGTTCATGCAATCACAAAATGGAAGGTTATCTAGTCCAACTAGTCACTTACAGCAATGCAAGGTGCAAGGTTCCAGTCCTGTTGATTTTAGCCTAGGTATTCCAGCCTGTCAGAATCAATGTGGTGTAGTGGTTTGAGTGGTGGACTACGAGTCTGGAGATTAGGGTTCAACCCCCACTTGTCCATGGAAACACACTTACTCTCTCTGCCTCAGAGGCTGGCAAAGCCAAACCGTCTCTGAAGAAACCTTGCCAAGAAACCCCGGGATAGATTCACCATAAGTTGGAAATGACATGAATACTGCAGACCCAAGAATTATGTTTCAGCCTATCAAGATGTTTTCATCTTTTTTTTTTATTGAAACCAAATTTCATGTCATTTGCAAATTTGGTAAGCTTCCTTCCTGTGTCTAAGGCATTGATTAAATTGTCGGAGGACCAAGAACAACATTCTTCTGATACCTTCCTCCAGGGTGACTCCTGGCTTGAGAGCAGTACGTGTGAAAAAGATCTTGGAGTCCTCATGGACAACAAGTTAAACATGAGCCAACAATGTGGTGTGGCGGCAAAAAAAGCCAATGGGATTTTGGCCTGCATCAATAGGAGCATAGTGTCTAGATCTAAGGAAGTAATGCTACCCCTCTATTCTGCTTTGGTTAGACCACATCTGGAATATTGTGTCCAATTCTGGGCACCACAATTCAAGAGAGATATTGACAAGCTGGAATGTGTCCAGAGGAGGGCGACTAAAATGATCAAGGGTCTGGAGAACAAGCCCTATGAGGAGCGGCTTAGGGAACTGGGCATGTTTAGCCTGAAGAAGAGAAGGCTGAGAGGAGATATGATAGCCATGTATAAATATGTGAGAGGAAGCCACAGGGAGGAGGGAGCAAGCTTGTTTTCTGCTTCCTTGGAGACTAGGACGCGGAACAATGGCTTCAAACTACAAGAGAGGAGATTCCATCTGAACATTAGGAAGAACTTCCTGACTGTGAGAGCCATTCAGCAGTGGAACTCTCTGCCCCGGAGTGTGGTGGAGGCTCCTTCTTTGGAAGCTTTTAAGCAGAGGCTGGATGGCCATTTGTCAGGGGTGATTTGAATGCAATATTCCTGCTTCTTGGCAGGGGGTTGGACTGGATGGCCCATGAGGTCTCTTCCAACTCTTTGATTCTATGATTCTATGATTCTAAGTTGCTGCATTAGACAGAGATTGCTAGGATAAGAATAGTACAGACTGTCTCATCCCAAATGTGGGAGGATAGAACTAGTGAAAGTGCATGTAATATAATCATTGAGGTAGGTTTATTGAATTCAGCATGGTTTTAGAGATTGATTCAAACATCCTTAATAATCAGAAGTTGCCCTTTTGATTTACTACATTGACAGTATGCCTTGCATGAAATTCACATCATGATATTATATCGGTCCTGGAAGCTATAAAGTTAATATATGTAGATAACAGGCCCAGTTTCACAATTATAATAGCACCGTGATGTGGCAATGATTTCTTTACTTGATTCTAAAATGGGAAAGTACTTTAAAGCGTCGGGCTTCTGTATGGATGATAAACATTGTCATTAATCTAGTCACTGAGCCTTAAAATCACATTTTAAATTGTTGAAATGAAAAAGGGCCACAAAATAAAGCCTAACTAACACACCTAGCCTTCATCACAAGTGGTTCTTTCCTTCATCACCAACCATACTTCATGCTCTGACTATATTGTACTTCTTCATATTTTAGAAATAATGTTTGTCCCTTTCAGATAAGGTTGCCCTGAGGCCTAGGGTATGTCAAAGGAAGAAACCCTTAATTCTTAACATATGTATTATTTTTACAAAAGTTAGATGATTAAACTCAATTTGGCTCAGTATTCACTACTGTGAGATACTTTTCAACTGTCCCAGTTTGACAGGAACAATCCTAAATCATTCCAGTTTCCCTCATCTCATATCACTTTCTCTATTTGTCTTCCAATTACTGCAATTGCTACACATTGAGTTCAATGTGAAAAATTCATAATCATTCAATTAACTCAATGGGGGAGGGATCTTGTCATTATGTGTAGGCTCAGGCAAAACCAAACTGCTCTAGCCTCTCCTGGCTTGTGTTTTGTTAATAGTGTTTGCTGTCTAATTCACTCTTTGGCCACACATGTCCTGGTTTTGATCTGTGGAGTGTTGGAGAGTGTGCTGTAACTGCAAGATAAGTAATTTGGAAGTTGAATTGTCCTTTTGTTATACTACCCTCCATGGAAATGCTACATTAAGAGTAAATTGGCACTTGACACAACCTTTCTAATAAGGTGAAGTTTTCAAATGGCAGTAGTTAGAGTAATGTAAATCAAATGACTGCTGTTAAGTTATGTTGAAATGCAAGCTAGAGCAAGGGATAACTTCTGCACATGCAGCCTTGCATGTAATGTAGAGCTATGATTACTTTATAGACACAGAAGCTTCTAATGTCTTTTCTTACATTAAATGAGGAGAGAGGAGTGGAACATGTGAAATTAAGACTCATGCAGGATCATTGCTCAGGCAAGGAACCTATGGTTTACCATAACATCAGAAATGCTCTGCCATTTAACTTCAGTTGTAATTTGCCTAATATCCCTGCATTCCTTGAGGAAACTGATGTTTGTGTGTGTGTGGTCTAAATATATGTTTATGAAACCATTTTGCTCAGGGGTAGAAGCTAAGTTCCAGTGGAGGACACAGGGAGGCATTGGAAATGAATTTAACTTATGCTTTGTGAGTTGAATTGTATCAGCAGATTTATATTGCTTCTTTTTGAAATGGGAAGAATTAATGTTATCGGGAGAATAGTCCAGCTCACACAAATATTTGGTTGTGATGGAATAATCTACACTGTGAAGTTAGACAGGCTCCTAATGTATTTCCAGGTATTTCCATTGTCCATTTGTTTGACCCTGCATTTTCTCTTTATTTATCCTTGACTGTTATATCTAGTGTATTAGTGAATAAATACATTTGCCTAGTGAACCTCATCCATATTAGTGGGTGGGGTTATATCTGTATTAATGTGGAGTCCAGCAAATAAACAAGGTCATACAGCATATTCCAAGCCAACCTAATGAGCTCCATAAAATAATACTCACCCAAAATAGTCATCCTGGTACAGACATGTTCAGGAAGTACTCACCTTGTTTCTCCAGCACATGTACACTGAATGTGTCATATGTCATGAAAGTTCTTGGACTTTAATGCTCAAAGTAACATTTGTTTTATAGAGGGTTTGTAATAGAGGAGTGCATTTTTCTGCTATATTTCTTATGAATATAAAACATTTTAAAACCTAGAAATAAATCTCTTCTTACATCTGGTCTCATCCCACATGGGTTAGCATTAAATTTAATACATTTCTTGTCAGGAAGGAATTATTTTTCAGAGTTATGTCGCAGTAAGTCTATTCAAATATTCAGAATAGATTAAAATTAAAACCTTTTTTAAAAAGTAGTTTCACATTGGAGTAGTTCCACTTACTTTTTATAGCACTGTTCTTATCCAGGTCATAGTTTACACTTAGCTGGGTTTGGGTTTTTTTGAATGAAACTAACCTATATATTATTCCTTTGCAACCAATGTTGTAATTATAAGGAGGGATGATGTGGAAATTAATTTGAATTGATCATTGGTGCTTCTTGACATTTAGTTTTTGAAGCAGATGCCTACAATTTTGCACGAGGTGTTCTCAAATGTTAAACACTAAGAAAATCTGAATTGATTGATTTCACAAGATCCTGTTTATCAGAACTTGTATGTCAGAAGCTCTAGTTCAAAACCAAAAGAGGATTTCTAGCTACTGCTAGTTTTGCATTTGTGGCTCTTTGTTGGGCCTCCAGCAGATTAGCAGGAATTGGCCTTGGCATCCAATGAATGCTGGGTGGGGTTGCCCCCCCCCCCCCTTTGTGACACAGGTTCGCAGTTTAGGGGTCCTCCTGGATTCAGTATCGAACCTGGAGGCCCAGGTATCTGTGGTGACCAGGAGGGCCTTTGCATAATTAAAAATTGGGTGCCAACTGCGCCCATTTCTTGAGAAGCCAGATCTGATCACATTGGTACATGACATTAATTTAAACAATGGGTTCTTATTAAAGGAGAGGAGATTCGAACTTCCTGCCTGTAAGAACTGTTCAGCCATAAGAGCTCTGCCTCAGAATGTAGTGGAGGCTCCTTCCTTGGAGGTTTTTAAACAGAAACTGGATGGCTATCTTTCAACGCTGCTTTGATTGTGCTTTTCCTGCATGGCAGGGCATTGGACTAGACTGTCCATATGTTCTCCTCCAACTCTATTATTCTATGACTCTATAATTCTATTAGTTGTCATCTGCTTGCCTATAGAATACTAACCATAGCTAAGAAAATAGAGTTGATGCGGTCTATCCAATGCATTTTTCTGAATAGGCACCCCAAATAACCCCAGGAACAAGCCTAAAAATCAAGACATCAAGAATATGTTTGTTGGGCCATGTTATCCAATCTTTCATCATGGTAGGAAGAATTTATTTTGAGATTGTAATAACCAGCAGTGTCAATCATCCTTGCTTGATAATTAAAAATACTGTGGTAAAACGTGAATACAAGCAACAAAACAACAATTTTTTGGCCTCTAACATCTTTCTTAGTCCAGAAATAACATTCATTTCAAAGCTGTGAGGTGAATAGTTGAACTTAATCAAAACAGTAAATAAAATGTACAGAATAAAAGAACCAAGAAAAGTTTGGTAATATAGTGCAAAGTCAATGCTCACTTGTTATTTTTGCATGTCAACAGAACCACATAAAACAACACAGCAATGTCCACAGTGATGCTCACTTAATACATGTAAGTTCAGACATGAATTTTGGAAGAAGAAAAAGCTTCTTTCTATGAAAGAATGATGGGACTACAGAAGGAGTATTCTGAGTATGGGTTACCTTTTCTTATTTGAGCTAGAGTCATTAGTAATTTTTTAATAGCAGCCCCATAAACTTTACTTTGGGTTTGCAGAGGGTCAAACTTCAACTACAAATGCCAACATTAATTCCTGCTTACACACTCCCTATACTTCTAAATGACTTGGTTTATTTTGGACTATGGCATTGTGTATATACAGCAACTGGTAAATGAGTCTACTAGTGCTCACTTGCAAATACAGTACTTCTTTAAAAAATAGCCATCAATCAAGATACTGTTTTAAAGAAAAAGGATAAAGCTGTGAAGTACATATTTATGAACATTCCTGATCTGTGATTTTCATACTGATTGCTCTTGAACATATTTTGTGCTGAGAACAACTTGCCCTCTAGATTACCCTTCCTTTTTACATGTGTTTTAAATAATAAATGGGAAGTCCAAATACGTTTCCACACCAATCACTTGAAAATCAGCTCCATTATAAAAAGCCATGTATATTATCAACTGATTTCGAATGATAGCTATCTTGTGTGAGTTACAAGTTTGAGATGTAGATATTAAGTCAGACATACCAATAATAGCGGAAAGATCCAACTATACAGCTATGCCAGCCCTGGAAAAATGTGCATTGGACATGCACACACATTTACTTTCTCAATGTATTTGAATGTATTTGAATTGGTTCAGTACTACCATACAACCCTGCCACATGCACAGTGGGGGACCTTCTCACAGTGACACCAGAGGCACTCCAAATGACCAGCTTCTGGTCAAAGGATATTTAACATCATGCCAAGTTTTTTTTAACTTTGTGTTATCACATGCATTTTAACTGTACCCTCAACTCACTTCTGACATGATAAATAAACCTATGAAATTAATAAAATTCAGACATATTTCAAGTATCAGGAATCACTGGGGCATCTCCAATGATTGTAAAGGCAAAGGAAGGAAATATAGTGTTGTAGAGCTAGCATTGTGTTGGATTTAGAGTTATGTGAGGTTCTTGCTTATAATATCAGTGTATTGCTGTTTGGGAGTCCTCCTGGGAGTTTGGGAGTCCTCCTGGATTCATCGCTTATGTTTGAGGCTCAGGCGTCGGCGGTGTCTGGGAGGGCTTTTGCACAACTGAGACTCGTGCGACAACTGCGACCGTACCTCGCAAAGACTGATCTGGCCAGGGTGGTCCATGCCTTGGTCACCTCTAGATTGGATTACTGTAATGCGCTCAACGTGGGGCTGCCTTTGAAAACGGCTCGGAAATTTCAATTGGTCCAACGGGCAGTGGCCAGGATGTTAACTGGTGCTCCTTACAGAGAGAGGTTAACCCTCCTGTTCAAGGAGCTCCACTGGCTGCCGTTTATCTTCCGAGCCCAATTTAAGGTGCAGGTGCTTACCTACAAAGCCCTAAACAGTTTGGGACCATCCTACCTGCGTGACCGCATCTCCGTGTACAAACCCACGCATTCACTTCGTTCATCCGGAGAGGCCCTGCTCGTGATTCTGCCTGCATCGCAGGCGCGTTTGATGGGGACACGAGACAGGGCCTTTTCTGTGGTGGCCCTCCGACTCTGGAACACCCTCCCCAAAGATCTTAGACAGGCCCCTATGTTGGCAGTCTTTAGAAAGAACTTGAAGACCTGGCTGTTCCGATGTGCCTTTCCAGAATAGGAAAACTCCAATAACAAGTCCCAGAAGCACTTTATTAGAATTAAGATTGCTGGCACACTGCACTTACCCTATAATCCTTACATATCACCTGACACATCAGCACTTTTAATCTGTACCCATTACTCTGGCCCGGCCCAGTTTTGTGTCTTGGTGTATTGTTTATTGCTTGTTTAATTTTGCTTTAACTGTTTTTAATTTGCTTTATGTTGTGTATTGTTACGTTGTGTTTTGAGGCCCTGGCCTTTGTAAGCCGCATTGAGTCCTTCAGGAGATGCTAGCAGGGTACAAATAAAGATAATAATAATAATAATAATAATAATAATAATAATAATAATAAATAATTGCCCCTTCTGCTCCCAAAAAGAAACACTCTCTTGGTGATTGGGCTACAGGAGTCTTCTGAGTATGGGTTGCCTTCTCTTATTTGAGCTAGAGTAATCCTCGGGGTCAATTGCAAGTATTAGTCTGCGTGAGAGCCAAATAATTACTCAAATACTTTAGAAGGATAATTAGAGTTTTAATTTCTTGCTATTGTTTCCAGTTCTAAAGGGAATAATCCTCTTTTTCTAATGTAGCAAAATTCACTTTTAAAGAAAAAAAAACACCTGCAAAAATAATCCAATTCTATTCAGCCTGGCCTCAATAATAGATTTCCACTGGGAAATGAAGTCTCCCCATAGTTAACCAGGTACTTTGATATCTTATCCAGGTAAATCACAAATGTTACAATGCCTTCCATATATTATTAAGTTTCAGTTTCAGATTTGGATCATTTAAGCAGGAAAGCCTCAAAAATTTGATCCTGAATACTTCATGTCCACATTACCAGATGGAGTTGTAATGTTCGGTATTAGGTACACAGCATTTTTGAAAGAAATATTGTGAGAATTTAGGTATTGTTATCAAGAGTTGGAGAATTCAAAACAGTTTAAGTTAATGTCATTTTAAGATCCATTCGCCTTACACCCAAGAGTAAATTCCTATGCAATAATTTTTTTCCACATAAATATACATGTATTCTATTTGTATGCCCATTAGTTTAAATTTGGCAACAATTTTGAAAACTTTGCACTTATATATTTTTGTTCAGAATCAGAGAGCATCGTGGATTTTGGAGTATTGTTATTATATAAAATTATTTGGTATGAAAGGGTGAAAGTGTAATAAGAATGAAGAATTCAAGTTCGTATGGCAGTAAAAAAATTATACATATTTATCTGAATAAGGAACATGTTTCCGATTTAGCTAACATTTGTCAATTCCCAGGCCCACGGGCTATTTTGGAAAATTATTCTGATTTTAAAAAGCTGGGAGAAAGTCAAACCAACTACAACAGAACTCGATAAATCTTAGGCAAACAAATTCTGAAAGTCAATAATCTTCCAAAATATTTGCAGTAATATTAAGGTTGTTGGTAGGTTAGTATTTAGCTTGGGTTGTGCACTAATTCAGCACTAATAAAAAATGATGTAGCAATTTTATTCCATAGTTTCTTTTGAATATAATGTGTGTTCTTCCGAACAATAGAAAATATGCATAATAATAATAATAATAATAATAATAATAATAATAAATCTTTAGTTATATCCCACTTTTCTCCCACGAAGGGACCCAAAGCAGCTTCCAACATAATAAATACAATACAAAATGATAGCAATTTAAACACATGTATGAACATATAAAACAAACAATAAACATATATGCATTTTAAAAACAATATATGTTAATGTGGAGTCTTTTCAGATCATATTGCAGTTTGCTCCAGTCCAGTCCTGTCATTTCAGTCTAGTTTTCTTTGCTGAAGGCTTGTACCAATAACGTATTTTTTTTCAAACTTTGAAAATGTAGGTATGGTTTATACATGCCAAATTATTATTCAGGGGGATATTTTATGTGTTCAGGATTACTAGGTTCTCAGCATATATTAGATGGGTGTCCACCAGCATTTCTGATATTATGGTTTCTATGGGATTTCAGTCAGCAAAGGTCATGACAATAAAAGACTGACTACTATGCTTGACTCATAATTAAAGCAAAGCAAAAGTGTGTTGTCAATTTGGTGAAATGCTGACAGTGCTTTTCAAGAAGTTGTTCCTCAAACATCATACCCTCTCTTACATGTCACAATAGTTCATAGACAAGGAATTGGCACAAGTCTATCCACCCGTGAATTTGTTATTGGTTGTTGGTTTTGATGCCTGTTTTATATATTGTTATAATGTTGTTATTTTATTTTGCTTTATACTGTTGTTTTCATTTTAATGTGTTTTTTTAACTGTATTGATCGGGCTTGGCCCCATGTAAGCTGCCCTGAGTCCCTTTGGGAAGGTGGAGGTGGGGTACAAATTATAATTAGTAGTAGTAGTAGTAGTAGTAGTATGGCATTTCTCTCTTTAAGACCAGGACTAACATCTACCCTGAAAGGCAGCTTGAAAATGTGGTGTTTAAATGATATGTGGCTCAAATTTGTGTCGCAACATGATTCAAACTGGAATGAGTAAAACTGGAGGATACTCTGAAATAGAGTGTAAGTGTTAACCACATTGCATGGAGGTGTAAACTATATTACAAGAAGAAACCGATTAAGGGGCAGGTGCTCTGATGATCTGCACCAGTGCACTGAATAAAATAGCATTTCTATGGTGGAAACTATACATAGAATAATATTTCTGTGTGGAATTTTATTTCCTGCTGTTTACAGTGGAGAAATGCTATTTTCTGTGTAGAACAACCAAAAATAGATTCTTGTCTACAGCATTTTCTGTGCTTAAAATTTAAGCAAAAAAGTATAATTTTCTGCCAAAGAAAAAAATGCTGTCTCCTGCAAAGAAAATGCACCAAACAAGCACATACCAATTTTGCATAAACTAAGGTCTCTTTTAGACTAACACAGACTCCCAGCTGATAGATTGGGTGTGTCTTTACAGGTAAGGCCTCCAGGAAAAGCAATGCACTGGGTCCTGCCCACGCAACCACTCACAAGGATAAAAATGTAAAGTATTGATAAAATAAACTTATATTTATTGGTACGTCCAACAAAATCGGTTTTGTGACATTTAAAAAACATTCTGTACAGCAAAGGTTAATCAATACAAATGTTTGGAGAATATAACATGAGCCTTGAACTTTGAAAACAAACATTTCAACATAAAAATGGTACTTAGTTGGTAAATCACACCGACAGTGGTGGCACAGGCACACAGTATGACATTACTATGGATGTCGGGTCATAATTTTTCTCCTTCTACCAAGTTAGCAGGATATTTGAATGTTGAAACAGGTAATCGGAAAATTACTGTTAAATTCTGATCTAGTTGTGACCCCCCAGGCAACTGATCAGGGTGACCATACATTAAGATGACGCTGCTTACAGGAACTTCTTCCTCAGCCAACTCTGTGATTGACGAAGACAATGTGTCAAACACTGTTTAGCACAACTGGGCAGCCACCCCAGGGGCCCTTCCCTGCCCCCTATGTTGAGGTTATCCCCAACCATGTCATGCCACCAATGTTTTCCTTGACCTTCTGCCTAATATCAGGGAGTTAGGAAAGGGAGGAAGAAAACGCAGGTCACCTGAGCCTAGGAAATGCAGGATGGTATTTAAGACATGGCGATCATTTCTGATTAGGAACTTACCCAACTATTTTCATTGGCTCTAAGTTGGGGGGAACATGGGGGGGGGTGGAGGGAGGCTGGATACCATCCCTCAAGGGAAAGCCTAGGGTTTGGGTTGGAGGTGGAGACAGAAACCCAGAGAAAGCAGGTTATTTTAACCCTCTTCCTCCCAGGTTTTAGATAAGCATAGAAGGGCCCTATCTGGAAAGCAGCCCCTGTGATGAGCAGGCAGAACTGAAATTCCCGTCCTTATTACACTAGAGAGCGTTTCCACAATGTCTATGAGAATTTCAGCTGTTGCCTGACCAACAGATCCTGACCAATTGCAGTAGCTGCTTTCTTGTAAGTGAGAATTGGGAAACTTCCACTGAACTAGGAGCTACATAGGGACACACTTATGAATGCATAACACCAACCAGCTTCACTCAGGCTTCTTCAGACCTTATTCTGGTATTTTATAGGCTTGATCAACAGAGCAATATATGAGAAAATCAGTTTTGTAGATACATGAATCATCAATGTTGCTAGTGCTATGCAACTAAACCCATATCTTTTTCTTAGAAAAATAAAGCTTTTAAAGCCCAATAAACAAATATATTTCAGTTCTCATAAACACATTAAAGGATTAAAGATATATGTGTTGAGAAAACTGCCCACTAGCCTCCTAAATTATATGGTGGATTAAAAAAATGAGTATTGAGCTCATAAAAATGAATTAATTTTAAAGGAAAATTTTCCTCTATATATTTTTTTTCTTCCTATCTCCGTGTAATAGACTTATAAAGGTCAAAATCAGAACTGGTTTGAGGATTTAAACCTTAATGCTGAATATTTCTTGTAGTGCAGGAAATAAGGGAAATGGCAAAGATGTTTTTGAGGCTGCATCACCCCAATAGCCGTTCCTGCAAGTAGTCAGCTTGTGTGACCACTGGATTAATGCCAGGAAGGTGTCAGAATGTCAAGTATGTCATCAAGAAAGTGTTGCCCAATAAACAGGCAGTGAACATGGGATGGTAAGACTCACGTTTTGTATATCTTGAGCAAAGTTTGGATGTGAGTTGACTGTGTTGACTTCCCAGGTGACATATGAGCAATTACACACACACACACACGTGTGTGTGTGTATCTCTTTTCCCATCAGAAATGAAAAGGAAATATGTCTATATACTCATAACTTACTGTTTCCACTGTCACAGAATGGGTGAATACATAACCAATTACTTAATTTATATTCAATTATGTATTTAATTATATTCAGTTATGTATTTAATTACTGAATGCCTAGCCTTTCTCCCTAGTTGGACTCCAAAAGTAGTTACAGTAATTCAAAGCAAGATTGAATTACAATCTTATTTTACAGATTTTATTTTAAAAAAGAAATAATATTATTTTTAAAAAACAGTTAAAAGGACATTAACCACTAGGCTTTAAAAATCTAGCACAATACTTCATACACATACTACAGCTGCATAATTAAATTAAGGCTGTTTTCACCAGTCAGCAGAAAGATAACAGGGAGGGAAACAAGCAGACCTCCCAGGACAAGGAGTTCCTCCGTCTGAAAGTAGCCAGAGAGAAGGCTTTCTTTTATATCCTCCCCAAACATGCTTGCAAAGATGCCAAGAGAAAGCCCACCCCTGTAGCTGACTCGTGCCCTTTGAGTAGATTGGACAAATCCATAGCAGGCAGACCTATCAGTGCCCATGAACCATGACATAAAAAAACCTTTTAACTTCAATTCTCATTGGCCAGTGAGAGTTGTGATCCAAATTTGTGGTTATATAAAGTCATTTTTCTAGACCGTTGTCCTGTTTATTCGTTGTTGTTGTTGTTTTGCCTTATTTCTATTATTTTAAGTGTCTTTGCACTCTTAAAAATTCAATGGCTTTTTAATATAATTACTGTATTTGTTTTATAATTTTGTTATCAGGTTTTAGCTCTTACTTGTTTTTAACATTATTTTGTAAGCTATGTCGGGTCCCAATCAGGGAAAAAGAAGGAAGGAAGGAAGGAAAGAAGGAAAGAAGGAAGGAAGGAAGGAAGGAAGGAAGGAAGGAAGGAAGGAAGGAAGGAAGACATGATAACTATTCCAGTCTCTGGGCTCTGTGGGACTTTTATGCATGAAAGCAGAATGCTTCCAGCATCCAGTTAGTGGGTATAAAGAGTGGGTATAAGGAGGTTGCCATTGCCTTCATCAATTGCTTCATGCAACTTTTTTCCTAATTAATAGAAGGAAAACTCCAAACTGTATGAACATACTCTATATAACAGTTTCTTAAACCTTTTCTACTCATGACTGTATTCTGCCCAAGAAATTTTTATGCAACCCTGGGCATATACACACATATAAAATAGATATAAAATCAACCATTTACTGATAATAAATCAGCACTTGCAAGGCTACCTAAACAGGCTGATTTCCCCCTTTTTTGAAATACAGCCGAAGCACTGGACAGTTATTGCTAGCAGATTTGTGCAATGTCTAAAACAGCCACTAGGTGGCAATCAGAAACCCTTTACTGTTGCCGAATGTTTTGTGACCCCAACATTGAACTAATAGGACTCCAGCTGGAATCAGGAACCACAGTTTAAGAAACAGTGGCTTATATGACAAGATTATTCCTTGTTTTTCATTGATGCTGTAACATCTTCACTGATTCACTGATGGATAAACCATTTATCAATGAGGTGAAAGAAGGAGAATATGTTAAAATAAACCAATAGATGCTAAAAGGCATCTATCAAGCTAGGAGAAATACCTTCATCCTAACATGAATTCTGCCCATTGAGTGCTTTATAGAAAGGCTAAGGACTGGTGGGCTAGGGAGGGGAAAACTTATATACCTTCAATCCTGCATCCTGTCAGAAAAAGGGGTTTCAGAAAACAAACTACAGAAAGCAATTTGGCTTTCAGGGAGTGAAAAACTAGGAGGCAGCACAAATAATAGCAATTTTGTTCACATACAAAAGTTGTTTTGTGACCTTGTTCTGATGGTGACGGTTTTCATGCTCCCCGCTCCCTCCCCCCTCCCAAAAAGAAACACCTGGCAGTGCTTTTTCTGCTTCAATTAGATGACAGTCCAAAGAGCAACTCTGGAAGAAAACAGGAAAATGATAAGAGAGCAACTTTGGATGTCACTGAAGCCAAGGGTCCACACTAATACAATATATTTCCCACAGGGGAAGCCCATCCTTGTCAATTTTCTTGGTATGTGTTCCACGGCATATGCATAAGAAGTATTCACCTATTGTTTTGATACTCAAAAGAAAGCATTGTGGTTTCCTGTGGCTTGGAGCTCATAAACGGCAACCATAAATCAGTAAATTAGCTAATGATTGCCTCTGGGTAATGAAACATGATGAAAAACAAATCAGGAAAGGTACTCAAGTATTGCACTTTGCAGCTACTTGAGAGGGAGGGAGGAAATCAAAACCCGATATTCATTTAATTTTATTTTTTCAAGTTGAAGGTATATTTGGTAGGGCTGGGCGGTTTCGTTTCGTTAATTCATAATTCGTTAATAATTCATTAATTTTTTCAATTACAAAACGATAACGAACCATTCTGGAGCAATTATTTAAAAAAACGAATTTTCAAAAACGTTTTGTAAATGCTTCGTATTTCGATATTGTATTCGTTTCGTTATTGTTTTGAGGTCGTTTCGTTATTATTTCCGCATGCCTGGGCCAGTTTTATGGTTTAATTAGTGAAAAAAATTATAATATCACACCAACAGTCAACAACAGAGGGAGAGGGAAGCTTCAGAAGGTTTTGGTTGGTTTTTTAGCGTATTTCAGGGTCGCATCCACCATTAACGAATCGATTCGTTATTGTTTCGGAAATCGATTTGTTAATTTTTTACCATTTATGAAATTTCGTAAATATCGAACTTTTTAAAAGGAAAATTTTGTAATTATTTTAAATATCGAAACAAAAAAAAACCCAAATACAAATCGATTTTAGAAACAAATTTTTCCGTTGTTACCCAGGCCTAATATTTGGACAAGTGCCCTGATAGAAAAACAATTACAGTTCTAAAAAGAAACCTGCATTATACTAACCTAAACTGCAGTGTTATTTATTTATTTATTTAAAAGGTTTATATACCGACCTTCTCGCCTCTCTTGAGGGACTCAGACCGGTTTCCAACCATAATATACATACAGTCAAGAAAACATCATACTTCATATTGCAATAAAACATTAAAACATTAAAACAGCAAAACAGCAATTACATTCAATAAATACAATGGTCAGTCGTCCCACTAAATTTGATGTTAATAGTTGCAGATAGTTCATGAAACTGAGTACTAGTAAAAACAAGAGATAAATGCATGTAATTTTCTCTTTAAGGATTTATCTGTATTTATTTATGTGCATTGTAAAATGGAGATTAGTCAAAAAGAGTACTGTTAGGAATCATTGCTATCTCTGTCACGATGCGAAGGAAACAAATTGCACAACAGGTTCAACAATATCTGTGTATACAGCCTTTGATGTATGGTAAGGCTTGACAAATCCACTCAGTATTTTGCTAGAGGCAACCTCTCCCTCCAACGAAATTTCCCTTAATTGCAGAAATGATGCTTCTATCTCTGTAAATGTCCTGAGCAAAATTAACTTCACAGAGGGGAAAAAACACTATGTATGTCTCTTGAGATTCTTCTTCATCACCAGGCACTCAAAGATGGGGCAGTAGGAATGACAGGCAGGAGGTAGGACACTGGTTGGAAGTGGGAAAGTGTACCAATGTGTCCTTTCACATGGTTGAGCATAACTGCATAGGAAGTTATTTGTATAAATACTTCTTACCTGGGTTTTAGGAACCATGGTGTAGTGGTTTGAGGGATGGATTTCAATTTCCCATTCACCCATGGAAACCTAACAGTGATATTCGATGAGTCAAACACTCTCAGCCCCAGAAAATCCCATTACAGATTTGCTTTAGGGTCGCATATGTGTAAAATGACTTGAAGGCACAAAAAACATAAATTTTGGATTAGGTTATAAAACTTTGAAGATTCGAATAGGGTTGACTGGATCATATAATTGAACAGACACTAGAAATAGAAAGACATGCTAGTGGATTGGACAGACTTACTGAAAAATGCCTTTCATTTGTTGTATTCCTTCAAATCATTTCACATTTATGATGGGGTTTTCATGGCATGATTTGTTCAATGCATGCTGGTGGCAAAAAGACTAATCCTCATTGAATCAATCCTACAAATGTGATGAGACTTTCTTGGGGAGCTTCCAGAGAGTGCCAAAACACAGGATTAAAAAGAGAGGCAAAAAAAAAACCTGGGACCTCAGAACAGGTCCCCACATAGACCTGCCAGACCCAAGCTTTCTTCCACTGTCATCCTCACTGGCCTCCCTTCTGTGTCTCAGAATAAAATAGAGGGTGGATGGGGGACATCAGCTAGAAGTTTTTTAAAATATATATATACAATTATGTGCTGATCTGTGTATGAGCACATATGCATATTATAAATACAAGTATATTCACATGTGCGCACATGAGGTTCAGCACATAAGCACATAATATTTCTCCCTTCCCTAATTATTTATTAAAACTCTGTTTAACATTATACAGTGTAAAATAAAGTGTTTCAGAAAGTTCTAATGGCTCTCCATTTGTGCTTCCTTTAAATCAACTGTGTGTCCATTTGACAGCCCAATCAACTGTTTCAGGTTTTTTAAAAGGGTCATCGGCTGGAGCAGTCTCTACAGGGAGGAGGGAAGGAAAACACAATTTTTAAAAATGCAGGATCACACAGATATAAGAATATGTGCATCTTTTGGCCAGAAACAGGATAAAAGGGGACCTTTTTATCCTGCAGTTTCCCTTCTTCATAGCAATTCGGTGTGTATTTAGCAAAGACGTTGTCTAGCCATCCCCCTTTTTTGAAACAGGAACTCCTGTGTTTAAAGCCTTATCCAGATGGCCCTTGGAAAACAGAGAGAGAATGAGAGGGAAACCATCAAATCTATGTCACTATTGTCTATGGTCTCCTTTCTGCATGTACTTCTGAAAGCTGGTCACAGCTAAGGGAATATGCTCACATTTTATTTGAATGAAAAAGACTTAATTTGTACTTTCTAGACCTATACATACACTAAAACATTGTTGGATCTGAGCATTCACATTTTCCTGAATTTTGTGATGCACGTCTCCAATCAAAAACGCGTATCAAAATACACATCTCATGCAAAAATGTATCCAGTCTGTCTATGCAATCAGGAGACGTGATTTCCATGGTCACTATGAGATTTATTAAAGGTCCTTGGGTCTCTCCTTTTTCGGATTGTTGTTTTGATGGTATCAGAGATTCTGGCATGAAGCAAAAAGGAGGGCCCTTTTCTCTGCTTCTCACTATCCATGCATTTGGCAGACGAAAGAAGGCAATCTCTGAATGTAGAACTGAACCTAGAGTATGGCAATGCTGAACATTTCCCAATCATTAACAGCACCATCATCAATAGTGCTCCCAACTAACAATAGCATTCCTGTTATCACATCTTTCTAGTCACATAACTTTGCTAATTTGCCAGTCCTTGATTCCATGGTAATACTTCTGCAAACCCATAGCTCTGCCTTCCCAAACTTCTTCTATTTCGTATTTATTATTTTAAAAGCAATTTCACAGTTACACCTAAGATTTAATTTTATAAAGCCAAATACTACTGAATTTTTTCAAATTACTGACTCAGAAATAGCAAGGGTGGGAAGGGAGGAGAGGACAATCCCACCTCCAATGTCACTTCAGTGCCATCATACCAGCACAGAAATAGAATGGTAGGAATGTTGTGGAAATGGCAGCTATTGACAATTTTGACAATCAATAGCAGGGTGGGGAGGAGGTAAGATGCAGTAGGGACTGTCACCAAACCTGATAGTCCTTGCTTTGTCCAAATGAGGAGCATTCTCCACAGATTCCCTCAGATCTTGAATGGGACCTTATCTGGATGGGACAAAGATTACTGCAGTGCTCTATTTCCTTATACTAAAAATATTTCCTGTGAAGACCATTTGCTGAACATACAAACAGTGTAGTCTATTGATAAAAGGGGGGCTGCTGATATTTTAACATTTTATTAAAACCACCACCACCCCACCATCTTGGGAAATACTAAACTAACAAAACTAACAAAATGAAGTTCAACAGTGACAAATGCAAGATACTCCACTTTGGCAGGAAAAACGAAATGCAAAGATACAGAATGGGGGATGCCTGGCTCGAGAGCAGTACGTGTGAAAAAGATCTTGGAGTCCTCATGGACAACAAGTTAAACATGAGCCAACAATGTGATGTGGCGGCAAAAAAAGCCAATGGGATTTTGGCCTGCATCAATAGGAGCATAGTGTCTAGATCTAGGGAAGTAATGCTACCCCTCTATTCCGTTTTGGTTAGACCACATCTGGAATATTGTGTCCAGTTCTGGGCACCACAATTCAAGAGAGATATTGACAAGCTGGAATGTGTCCAGAGGAGAGCGACTAAAATGATAAAAGGTCTGGAGGACAAGCCCTATGAGGAGCGGCTTAAGGAGCTGGGCATGTTTAGCCTGAAGAAGAGAAGGCTGAGAGGGGATATGATAGCCATGTATAAATATGTGAGAGGAAGCCACAGGGAGGAGGGAGCAAGCTTGTTTTCTGCTTCCCTGGAGACTAGGACACGGAACAATGGCTTCAAACTACAAGAGAGGAGATTCCATATGAACATGAGGAAGAACTTCCTGACTGTGAGAGCCATTCAGCAGTGGAACTCACTGCCCCGGAGTGTGGTGGAGGCTCCTCCTTTGGAGGCTTTTAAGCAGAGGCTAGATAGCCATCTGTCAGGGGTGATTTGAATGCAATATTCCTGCTTCTTGGCAGGGGGTTGGACTGGATGGCCCATGAGGTCTCTTCCAACTCTTTGATTCTATGATTCTATGTTCCAAGAACTAGCCAGTAATGAAGCCAAATAGTTGTTTTATGTTAGTCTCTTTCTACCCTCACAAAAACAAGTGCTACTAGTTTTAATAATCATCTAATAAAACACCAAGACACACAAAAGTATAAAGAAACCTTCAAACAAATATCAGTAATATTAACATCTGGAAATCTCGAATGTACTGATATTTGCCCAGCACATGCCTGGCATCATTTGGACCTTCAGATACCTCAGAAGCTATTATCATCCTGTTACATACCAGTGAAACTTTGACGCAAGTGAGATTTGCAATCCAAGCTTCTATTAAGGCATGTTTAAGGGCAAACAGCATGACATACAGACAATGAGCAAAACTCCAGTGACCCTTTTTTCCATTGCAAAGGATCACTGAGAGGAACCAATTTAAATCATTGAAAAAGAAAAAGGAGGAGACTGACTCAATTCTTTCCTTGTCAGCTATCTTTTTTCAAAAACGTTCTTCTCCATCTTTTTTTGTATCCTCAACAATGTTCCTGTTCCATGCATACCTAATAAAGATGATCTTGGACCCTGCTGAGCACCATGGGGTGGCAATATTTAAAGATGCCCAAATATTTTGTAAGCCACAGATTGTGGGTGCATAGATTAAAATGAAGCTTAGTAACCATTTTCAAGGAAATCAGAACACAAAATGCAATTGTAACCACTAAATCTTTACTGACCCCTCTTTCCTACAGTGTTTCCAAAGTATGGGCAATTGGCTGGACAGTACAGTGGCTCATGATATAACTAGGTTGTAGGTGGGATAGTAAACTCAGAGGAAGAATACTGATAGGAATTTCCTGCTTCCAACCCTGTGTTGCTGGCCATATTGTTCTATATTTGTATCTCCACATTTACTTACCACTTCTGACTTAGTTCAAAGGGGGGAGGTGTGTGTGTGTGTGTGTGTGTATGCTGTATTCATAAGGGGGAGCAATGTTGAGATTTTCCGTATTTCCAACTCTGAACCAACTCTGGAAAGCTGACTCAAGCTATTAACGCATACAATACAAAGGTCGGGCAGCACAGGGAAAATATGCTTTTACTGTGTGAAGCATTCAAACATTGAGCTTTAATGTTAGAAATCCAACCTAGAGCTTAGAAAAACTAGTATCTCTTCAGCATGAAGGGATATAATCCAAGATCTTGTTTAATGCCAGAGGAAGGAGAAACTCTGTAGGTGTAGTTCAGCAGCTGTGTTGTTTCTGTTATTATTACCTTGCATTTTCCTCAGTGCTAAGATTCAAAGCAGCTCACAATTTTTAAAAGCAAAACAATTAGAAACATACAAAGGTAAATATTAAAACAGAATTAAATTAAACTAGTGTTCTGATAGCTATTCCAGGCTGTTCTGGTAGATTTTCCAGGCCTTAAAAGGGATACCTTTTGCTGTGAGTAAATGGGAAACTGCTTCATAAAGTGGATACCTCCTTATGCAAGTGTATAAAAATACTTTCATCAGTGTAACTCAAAAGGATGCTGGTATAGATCCACACAGTGGGGTTCTGCCCTTTGTCTGAGAGTCTTAGTCAGAAAGGTTAGCTTCTCCAACCTCTGCAACTTTTATCTTTCCTTTCATGTTCTTTTCTGTGACCTACACCATAGTAGAAAACTGACTTGTAAGTAAGGATCTCATCACATGGATGAGATCCCTGAGTCCAATTTGCCAGCCTCCATGGCAAATCAGAGGCTGGTGAATTGGACCAGCCTCAGTGGCAAATCAGAGGCTACAGCATGCATTGTCCACAATGTCTCTACCTCATTCCACATGTGAAAGCATCACCACACAGTTTCTCCCTGTGCTAGCCCCACTGTTTTGAATGTTTTGACCACAGGAAACCTCCCATGTTTTGAGGGAAGCGTCCTGCCATGCTGTCAGGATGCTTCCTCCATGGAGACTCACTGGAACTTGCTGTACATTATGGGATGGACAGTGTGGAGCTCCGAGGAGAAAGCATCCTGGAAGCATCCTAGGATGTTAAAATCACCTGGTAATTCAAGCCATTTGCTTAACAAGTTCAGTGTTTTCTGTGCTAATGGGCAGTGGGTCTTCTGGATTTCAGTCAGGTGGCTTTTCCCCCTAGTCTTACCCAGAAATGATGAGGATTAAGCTTGAGCCCTTCTGCTTACATACATAAGCTTTGCCACTGAGTTACAACCTTCCCAATAATGCCTAAATCAGTGGTTCCACTCTCTCACAGACTCTGAACCATTCATTGTGCCTTAATTAGACCTACATGAAATATTTGCGGAATAGAAACTGACTTCTGACAAATTACTTTAAATCTCAACAGGGAAGTATTTATAAATATGACAAACTTATCAGTTACATTTTAGTAGCTAATCAAAATTGACTATAGGCAGTGTGCAAAGATGGTAATTATTATGGTGTTGTGTCATGAGAAATGTGGTTTTATTTTCTGGCATAAATACAAATTACTTGCATATCTATTTTAAGCAAGACAGGGTTATAAAAATGCACTTATTGTATTGATTTGTTTTTGTGAACCACATGATATGGTCCTAATTTGAGTGACTGATTCCTCCCCCACCCCTATTCTCAGGAGAGGGGGATGAACAGCTAATAGTTCATTTATTTCTGACAGTCATATTTATATACCAAAATTAGTCCACCGGGAAGGTACAAATCAGAACTCTTTGTTTATCTGTTGTGTGCAGACACTCGCTACAACCTATTAATAAGAAAAGCTGTGCTCGTAAATCTGTCATGTGAACAATTCCCATTGAACCAAAAATTGAGAAGAATTGACCTAAGAATACCTGCAATTGCCTTGCTGCTTATGCACACCTTGATTCTTCAACCCATGTGGACATGTTACCATACTACATCATTACTTCATTATGTGTTCCCATACAGAAGCCATACACACAGTATTCTGCAAGGTTGATTCAAATTGGTCCTTAGAGATTTGGATGCATTTATGAACTAGACACATTTTTGGCCTTATCAGATTCTATTTGCTTCAGTCAAGTGCCTTATGACTGGAATGTAAGAAAGAGAAAAAAACACTACAAAAATAAAAGGATAATGATAGGATTGATGTTATATGTTCCCTTGAAACGTTCATCTGACACACCAGTCCTCAAACCATTACATGGAATAGAGATCCATGTTGTTCCATGGACTGGACTGCTGATGACATAGCTTGAATTTTCCTGCCATATTTCATTGTCAGCACAGAAAGTTAAATTAAGACCTTGAGGTGAAAGTGTTTCATAAATGTGCTAAAATTCAGTTCAGTTCAGAATCACAAGTACTTGAAGTTAGTGGGAAATCTTGAGACATTAAATTAAACCATTAACAAAGTACCAATTGCTCATGCAAGGTCATTATAAGGAAACAAGATGCAACTTTTTAAATTAATCAATGGGACCATTTGACCACAGCATTAAAAATCAAACCAATATCTGATCTCACTTCAGTAATGTGAATTTATAGTGAACTTTGATAAGCTGTGATTAACATATTACTAGTCTGTCCACCCAGTAGTGAAAAGAGAAAAATCTCATGGAAGGCTCTCTAATTCTTGTTTAACAAGTACTTCTCAAAGTACAGAACAAGCACAGAAGGAAGCAATGCCAAAATTATTTTCATACCAAGGTGGGGAAAACTAAACACACTGAAGTGTTCAATGAACACGTCAAAGGCTATCATTGAGGAAAAGAAAGATGCATGTAATTAAGAGAATGAGTACCATTTTTTGAATCTTACACATCAACTGAAGTTCCCACTTTGACTTCTCACATCATGAATCTTAAGGTTTGGCTGGTAGCGATGGGGTGGTTACATGCTTCGACCAATAAATCACAGGGAGAGAATGTAGAGGTAGGAAAGAGTTTAGCTCCTCTGACTGCTGAGTCAATATTGGTATTTTTCCATCTCCACATAATGACTTTTGACTTATAAACAGTCACACCAAAATCCATAATTGTGACCGTAAAAGCTGCCCCTGACTTACACATGAGATAGACTTATAAATGAACCTAAACAGTAAATTGTGTGTTACATATTAAAATAACATTCCTGTTTCATTGTCTTCTACCACATTAGAGGTAGAACTCCATATAAATAAGAAAGACTTTTCCAGCAAAATGGGAATGGAGAATGGGGGAGCAACTGAGTTTTCTTGGGAAAGAGCTCCACAGCCACAAAAAGTTTCTCTCCTGTGTCCTCAATAACTGAGCCAGAGGGGGTGATGAAACTGAAAGAAATCCCTTATCCAAAGGTCATAACACAAAAGGCACTTATAGACAGCATCAACATATGAGACAAATAAGTAGGACAAACAAGCACAGGATCTGATAGCAAGTCCAAGCACAGATCTCTGTTTCAGTAAATTGTCCCCCAGCATCCTGACACCTTCATTTGTAGCATATTTTAGAAATCTGCAAGATGGATGAGTGTCATCCGGCAGAAGTTTTTTAAAAAAAACTTCTTCCCTGAGATGTGCTGTACCCCATATGTACTCATGCAGATATCTCAATGTACACACAAGCAGATTTTTTATTATCTCTCCTCACTCCACTGTGAATTCAAGCTCTGTTTAATTTCATAAAGATCAGAACAAAGGAATGCTCGCAGAGAGCTCTCATTGTAATTGCTTTCCATTTGTGCTTCCATTTAGCTACCTGTATGTCCATGGCTCCCTCCATTTGTTTACAGCCCAGATCAGCTGTTTCAGGATTTTAAAATGTGCACATGTGCTGGAGCAGTCCACACCAGATATACGAATGAAATCATGTGTTTTCCTTGATTACAGGGATATACAGTCATGTGATGATGCAAATTTTTTGCCTGAAATCGGGGTTTTAAGCACACCTTTTTAGAACTAGTTTTAAGCTGTTAATCTGAATCAGCGTATATTTTCCTTAAATGTCATTTAGCCACTCACCTTTTATCCTGGTTTCTTCCATGTTTTAGGGCATGTGTAGAAGGGCCCTTAAACTTATATGAGGATGGATGCATTTTCAGATGATTTTTCATTTCTAACATACAAGGAATGTGACATTTAGAATCATGAAAATTGTAAGAAAAAATATTTACATAGCTGCATTAATGGAAAAGAGAAAAGATGTGTTCTGTCAACACTGGCTATACAGCTAAGAGATGCAGAGATGTGAAGAGATGTGAAGAGAGGGGCCAAGTCAAATATGAGTATATCTTTCTATATGTGAGACATCAAAAGAGCAAGAAATCAAAAGGGAAAAAATCACAAGGATACCCTAACTATCTGTCTCTAACTCTGTTGACTTCTACAGGCAAACACAATGACATATTTCTTCACTCCAAACTTTAATATCAAATTCAAAATAAATAGGATTTCACTCCAAGAGTATTTGACTCAAACAGATACAGCAAAATGTACTGATGACATTTTAAAAATGTGATGTTGTCTTAGCAGCAATAACTATATAAAATGAATAATTCCCAATAAAATGATTCATATGAAGCAGATGGAATTTACCTTTTATGCTTAAGGCAATTGTAAGCCAAGCAATTGCAAGATCAAACCAGTATTTCAGGGTAAATTCTAAAATGTTGTGGACTGGAATTGGGGAATGGGAGTTTTTGCACCTCGATTGAAGTGACTAGAAAACTGTGTAGAATTCCTCCTCTCTTTCTCTTTAAGGAATCCCCTGACCAAAAGTTCAAGTCAAGTTTGTTGTTGTGGGACTTCAAACCATTTCTAACGTATGGTGAACCTGTCATGGGTTGTTCTTGCAAAAAAAAAAGTTCAAAAACCGTTTACCTTTGCCTTCCTCTAAGGCTGAGGGAGTGTAATTTGCCCAAGGCCATGCAGTGAGTTTCTGTGGATGAGCAGGGATTTTAATTCTGGTCTCCAGAGTCTATTGACCGCAACAAACAGTATGTCTTTTGGCGGCATGGGCTGCTTTCTCTACAGTTTTATGATGGAGCCTGACAGCTCCCATCCCATGATATTGAACTGAAAGCAGCGCATGCCACCGTGGCAGAACACAGGAGGAGTCCTGTGTTCAGTGGCCATCAATGGGAGGAAGTCAGGTGATCTGCCACTTCCCTCCATGGGATAGGTCAACAAGAGAGTCAGTCGATGTGGGATATAGAGTGACGGGTTCCCCGTGCAACCTGACAGGCACCGCCAGATTTGTCGCGATGTGTGGCACGCGATATGTTCTCATGTGAGAAGAGAGAAGTCCATAGTTCAACACTCCACATTGGTTCTCAATTCAGGCTTTCCCTAAATAAAAGGAACTTAATGCTATGAAAGCTTATTTGAAGAATTCACTTTAGGCCACTTGATGTGTCATCTGAATCAAGCTGCCCCACAACTTAGACTTGGAAGCAGAGGCAGGTTTAAGTATCTGACTACTAATCTTCCCTGCATATGGAGAAGTGGAGAAGAGTCCAGTAACCTTTTACATCACATACTTTAGAGCTTTAGAAAAGATGACAGAACACAGATTTTTTAGCATGCAAACAAAGCAATATGTAATCTACAATCCAGTACAGGCAGTCCCTGAGTTACAAATATCAAAATTACATATGACTCCTAGTTACAAACAGGAGTGAGACAACAGAAAGTAAGAGGAAATCTACCTCTAGGAAAGGCAAATCGCTCCTGGAAGAGTGCCATGTGAAAAAGGTGTTTCCACTGAAATTTTGTCACTAATCATTATTTCCACAGCAACCCAAACTTTTCAAAATCCAATTATCACAGGGACAAAAAGTGAGGTGAAATCTTCTGTACATGGGTACAGACTTCAAAACAAATGTTACAGGGGTATTAGCCCTTCCCTATGCTTTCTACAACTAAAAACTTGAGGGGGGGGTTATGCTTAAAAATGTATCTGTTCCAACTTACATACAATTTAAACTTAAGAACAAACCTACAGAACCTAGCTTGTTCATAACCTCAGGACTGCCTGTATTATTATATGACTCTTACTTGACTTAAGCAATTGCACTTAGTGATTAGTAACAGATATATGCTTGAGGTTTCCTTTTGTTTGCAATGGGAAAACATATAAACAAGGACCTGCCATGCTGCTCAGCATCTTCACTGTCCTGCAACAATATTTAAATTTTGTGTGTGCACACTTAGAGTTATCTTGAAAACTAAACATTCAGTGTTCAGGGCATGGATAATTGCCAGTTTTCAATCAATAGCTATAGCCTTCAGAAGACTCCAGGACAGTGCATCCTAGAAAGATAAAGAACATTGCAAAAATATCACATACATGAGCAAGCACTGCTAACAAATTGTCATGTCTTTGTCAAAAGTCATTGCTCACTTGACTGTCAAGCAATGAATACACAGACTGTAATTTCAAAGGTCTAGAAAGATGTCTAATCATAGCAATCTTCCTTGCAACAAAGAAGTCTGGCAGACCCATGAATACTGTGCACCAGGAAAGCTTTGGTAATAAAGACAGTGTAAAAATTGGATTAAGGGTATAAAATCATGGATTAGCATAAATTCTATCCATCACCTCCTAATGAGGCTTTGTAAGGCAAATAGGTTTCTATAATAGGATTTGATCTTATTTGACATTCTGTTTGACCCCACACATGTTATGCAAAGCCTATTCATGAACTATGCTTCCTGAAATATTTCATTAGATATATGTATAGATATCTACAGGTTTGGAATGGAGAAACCTGAAATGGCAGCTCTAGTATAGGCCTCTTTAGAAAATCCCCACTTTACAGACAATATTGGCAATAAAGCTGGCTGAAACCATTAAATGTTGCTTCTACAAAATGGCTCCAGGAATATGTGCACCCTTTCAGTGATCTACTGTTTTATTAATATTCATAAGGATATTTTGCATAGTGTTTATTTTATACTGTTTTTTAATCTTTTATTAAACTAATGATAAAGTTGCGTGAAAACATTCATTGTCAATGGTCTTAGTTATATATATGCCTGACATTGGTGAGACTGTGATATTTGCACTGGGGAAATTAAGAATTGGCAAGCCTGGTGTAATTTGATCATGTTTTTCAATAAGCAAATTGCCAGGATGGCAAAAGGCACTTTTGATACAATCTATTGTTTGCTGTGGATATTATATATTTTTACCCTAAATGTCCACGGATGATATTGCACCCATGTTAAATTGTAAGAGAAAGCAGCAATGGCAACAAGATCAGAGGTACGTTACTGCCATCCATTGTTTTTGTTTCTGTTGTTACAAACAGCAGTGCGGAGGGAATGAGAAAAAAGTAGCAGCTGCCAGTACTAGTATTATAGGTTATGAGGTGCATCTTTCCCATTCCCCAGCCCCTCAAATGGCAAAGTTACACTATATTTCTATAGCGGCCCGAGCTTGTTCCCTTGTGTCAAGAGTAAGATCACTGAAATAATACATTTGGCCAATCCCGGTGCTATTACAGGCAGTCCCCAAGTTATGAACAGGAAACATTATCTTGCTTTGTTCTTAAGTTGAATGTGTAAGTAAGTTGCAACAGGTACTTTTTAAAAATGTAACGCCAGCCAAATATATACATATATTAGCTTTGGATAGCAAAGCGAAGGTTAACAGCCCTGTGGTTTTTGTTTTGCTGTCTCTGTCCCTGTTCAGAAGATTTCACCTCGCTTTCTGTCCATTTGTTCATTGGATATAAAAATTGTTTGTTGTGGAAACAAGGATTAGTGGAAACCTTTAGTGGAGACACCTTTTCCTCATGATAACTCTCCCTGGAGTGAATTTCCATTCTGAGGGGTAGATTTCTCTTACTTCCTGTTGTCTCACCCCCATTCAGAACTATGAGTCATTTGTAAGTCGGATGTTTGTAACTCAGGCACAAACATCCTGTATTCCAGTATCATTCAAGCTGTTGGCGATTATCTGCAAAGCCCTTCATGAACGGGCCCTGTATATGGAGACAATCTTTCTTTCTTCCTATCAGTCCATCCCCACCGTGGTTGTCCATGTCTTTTTATGAAGAATGAACCATTACAGTTAAGGCAGAGGCCTTTCTTCAAACAATGGAAGGATCTCTCCACAGAAATGCAAAGTTGTGATTGCTTTGGGGCTTTCAGGAGGAGCTGCAAGGCACATCTCTTTCATTTGGCTTATAGTACTCTTTGCAAGTCTGTTGGCCCTTTTATCACTGCCTCTCCTCATGGTTGCTTTATAGTATTTTAATTTGCATTTAGGTCTTACACTAAGGCATGTATTTAATGGTTGTGCTGTGAAGCCTAGTCTGCTGAAAGAAAGCAGAATCATGTAGCATGTAAGTATTAGATTTTTTTTCCCCCTTCATTTATCATTTTGGTTTTTTAAATGCAACTAGAGCACTATTTTTTTTGCTCGTATGGCAAAAATAAGAGAAGCATGAAAACTACTTCTACTACATGGTTTTAATTAATCTATTTTAGCAAAGTACAGTGCATCCAAATTGGACATAGTACACTAATTCTATTTGTAAACATGGGCTTTGTTGTTCATCTCCCTGATTACTTTTGCCGTTTATTTTGTCTTTGTGCTTTCCCTTAATACTGAACTTCCTTTTTTCATATCCATTAAGGCTCATGTAAATGTCATGCATTTTCTTCTTGTAACCATCATTGCAGTCTCTGCTTAGTTTAGCACATGAAACTGTTAACTCTGATAAGCTATCACAGATTTCTTATCTTGTCATGCAAAGACAAGCTAAGAGATGATACGTGAATTCAAATGAGCGGCAGAAGTGGTAGGTAGTATATACTGCACTTATTGTCTCCCCAGTACCTTCCTTGAATGGATTGAAGGATAAGATACTGGTTTATCTCATACGGCATTCTAGTGGCCATCCTGAATACTCTCAGAAGTTCAGAAAACCCTGTTGTTTTTCAGTGGACTTGAGAAAGGTTTTGTTGTTTGGACTGCCTCTCTCAGAAGTCTCCCAGCTAGTCAGTAGTGAATACCAGAAGCAGAGGTGGATATATGTATGAATCAATCAATCAGGCTATTCCCCATCTGTGTTACTTTCACTCAAAATAGTAATAGATCAGCACTTGGAATATCAGGTTTGAAAATTAATGCTAGAAATTAGAAAAATAATTTTCTAGCATAAATGAATTAATTAATGATAAAGCAATGGATCAAATTATTTCCAATTATTTGGAGGAAGTTCATAGATGGAAAGTTCTTCCCCTGTAGCCGCTTTTGCATTCCTAAATCATGTTGAACAGTGGGCTGGGAATGAGGAAGGAACACAGGGAAACTTTCTTCTTTGAACAATCTTAGAATCAAAGTTCATTTTTAGATATTTCACCCAGCAGTAGTGCCCCCTCCTCTCTATCTCCCATTGCTCAGGAGGTCTCCAAAGCCATGCACAAGTAGGGCTTGAAGGTCACAAGCTACTTCAGGAGAATGGAGAAACAACCAGCCTTCTTCCCACTAGAATCCTATTCTTCCTTAGGGACTAATGTCATTACTAGCATTCAGTGTGTAAGATATGCATAATTGAAGGGTGCATCTGCACTGTGAAATTAATGCAGTTTAACACCACTTGAACTGCCATAGCTCAATGCTATTGAATTATGGGAGTTATAGTTTTACAAAGTATTTAGCCTTCTCAGCCCAAGAGTGCTGGTACCCTACCAAACATCAAGTCCCAAGATTCCATAGCATCAATTCATTGCAGTTAGAGAGGTGTCACACTGCATTAATTCTACAGTGTAGGTGCACCCTAAGAGATGCCTGCAAACTACCACTGCAACCCAATATGGATATGAACAAGAATGTGTCAATAACACAATCCACATTTCTCAAGAAAGATTTGGGCCATTGGCACGTGAACTGTATCCTAATAAAATCACTCATGGCTCCAGCCAAAAATAACCCCAGATTGTGAATCTGATATTTTGATGGGTATTTAAATTTTTATTTAGTTTGGATAACACTGAATGATTGGAACTACAGAACACAGACAATCCTAATCTTGAATGATCATGTCTTTCTCTTCAAAATATATACAGGCCAACCTGCAAACAGTATCCAAATAAATATGTGGACAATATTTATATTTCTATGCCAATTCTGTATGGGTTCATTCATGAACCAAAGGAGTCCAGAGAAATGAAAACATTGTTAACCCATGTGCTGCATGGCTAGAGAGGGTGGGCGACTAGAATAGAGACTGAATGGCTAAATTCAGACCCTTATTTCACTGCTGATCTCTGTGAAATAAGGGAATGAGTGCACTATATCTAAAAGTTCTAAAGGTGTAATAGATGTAATTCATAATGTAGATTTCAACTGCTTTTAATTTGAAGAATTTAATTCATTCTTCTATTTAGCTCTGTAGCTTTCAATATCTTATGCAGGTACTACATCTTCATTAGAAACAGATTTTGAATTCATATTGTTCCCTATATTCCAAGTCTCTATCATATGACAATTGACTTGGAATTTATTAATTGGCAGAATCTTCATTACCTTTAAGTTAAGGCTTATGGTAGGTATTAAAGTCAAAACATATGCATGCCCTTCAAAATAAGTCAAGCTTGTCTCATCGACAATGTATATCTGGTGTTTCAGAAAAATGGATTGAGCTGTTCTGAGGGACACATATCAATAAACTAATTGGAAATCATGTGTGTATGTGAAAAATATCCATGCAAAAATTATTTGAAACACATAACTATTGTAATATACTATCTAAGAAGTGGGGGTAGAAATAGACCTGGAAATTTCTGGGCAATTTAGAGTACTTTGACAGTGTTTTAAAATATCAGCAGGTTTGTGCATTATTAAAAAGTTCTATTCAGTACGACAGAAATAAAATTCTTAATCATTTCAACTGGCAAAAATAAATGTGTGCAACTATTTCCAGTTTGGGGTTATTATACATCTGTATGTAGGTATAGAAGATGAGGAGCTTGCCGCAAAAGTGGGAAGTAGAAGAAAGGAATTTGCTACTTTAAAAATAGTTTACTCAGCATTGTTTCTTACTATAGAACCAATGGCTCTGTTGTAAATCTCTTCTGAATATTTCTTCATACAGCTCCTATAATTTAAAGTGATGTATTATGCAAGAAATAATGTGTCCATAATTTATTTAGCCTGCAATATTTGTTGTACAGCTTCAGTAACTCCGAAATATATTAATTGTTGGATAACCCATGGTCTAAAAGAAGAAGCCATGGATTTATTTAAAAGACAATTATTAGAGCAAAATCATAATCCAGATAGTTTAGAATCTAATTTCACCTAATTCACTGCTGTCTTCCCCTTAGGAAATATTACAGTCTTGTGTAATTTGTTTTTAAATCAGTTTGCCAGTGAAGCGGTTTAATTTTGA
The DNA here is from genome assembly GCF_037176765.1 of Anolis sagrei. NCBI lineage: Eukaryota > Metazoa > Chordata > Lepidosauria > Squamata > Anolidae > Anolis > Anolis sagrei. The sequence continues at coordinate 118,083,976 of NC_090021.1, forward strand.
GATGTCAAGTTGCAGTTCTATGGACAAAACAAAGTTCTATGAAATTTGTAATCAGGTAAATCTGAAAAAATTAAGGGGCTTAAAGGAGACACTTAACCAAGGGAGCACTCTAATATAACTTAGGGCTGAAAGAGTTTCTTCAATGAGTAAAGACCTTGTACTTAAAGTATAAATCAAACCACCAGATTTCGTGAGACCAAGACACTGTCCTGCTTTTGCTAGACTTCAACTTGTGTAGCAAAGGGGTATTAAAGAGTCTAATTGCTTTGGAAAGTGGAAGTTGTCAATCTATAACACTCAGCACTACCAGTCAGCCTTGGGCACATCACTACCCTAATTACAGAAAGTCTGGCTCTTCACCAATGTTTTAACACTTGATTTATTTCCTGTTTGAGTTTGTTCAATAGAGCCAGAGTTAATTGGTTTTCCAAATGAGTGCTAAAATATAAAGATCCGGCTTCATTAAGTAGAGTCTGTACTTAATATGCATCACTGAGTTGTAAGTCCATGTAAAGGTTACTGGGGTGAGATTTCTGGGCTTTCTTTAACAAACCACAGCCTTCCACTCATCTGCTTTGTTTACAAATAGCAGATAAAAACATTAATTTCTTCTTGCTGGTGGGTTTCCCTTTTAAAGAGACATGTAGGGACCATCTTCCTTACAAAACTTAAAAAAATAAATACAATTAATTTCTGGGCAAAGCACTCATTCTCAGCCAAAACATGGAAGAGTTACTTTTTGGACTACAGCTCCTACATTTTGCCACCAACATGGTCACAGTCATGCCCCAAATTCCCCCAGTCAGAATGGAGTTCATGTTTGGGAAAGAATACAAAACATTTTCTTAAAAAAAAAAACAGACCCAAGACCTGATCACATTAAAGGATACTCTGCTTCTGACCTCGTTTGCATACAAATCTTGAGAGGTCCTATCAAATGGCATTTGTCCCCTGTTGCCATCCCATTGAAAACCATGTATAAAAGGTGACAGAAATGGAGTATATGGACTCAGGTTTCATATTGTGTTTTTAAATAAGCATCTCAGGAAATTCACTGCTTTCATGTGTGATTGGCAAAATAGTAAGCTTCCCATCCCCTGTGCTGTGATGTCTCCTTTGGGGGGGGGGTGTCTGTGGGTGGTCCCTGCAGACCCCGGGATTTGTCGTGAAGGGAGCATCGCCATTTGTCTTTCACTACATGACAAGAGAAGACTTCCATAACAACTGCATTGAAGTCTTCAATCCTTTTTAAAAATATTGTTTTCAAAGGAATTTGACAGGAAAATACCCCCAATATACCTCCATACAGCACAATAGTAATCACTATTTGATAGTACACACAAAATGACAGCTACATCAGCTCTCTAATGCTTTCTAATGTGTATGTGTGAGAATTGCAAATCTTGCGATACTACACCTGTAAGACTTTTCCCTAGCAATGTTGTAACCCACGCCGAGCCATTAGGAGAGGCAGTTAAGAAATAAAGGGCTGAGAAGGATGGTATACAAATATAGTAAATAAATAATAAATTTATTTATTTATTAAAACATTGACAAGATGAATTGGGAGGAGCAAAGCTTCCGTAATGTGATGAATTAAACCATATTACTTTAAACAGTAAGAAATTCATGTGATGGAGGGTGGGGGGAGTATGCATCCTGTCAGGATCCTAATTGCATCCTGTTGTAAAAAAAAATGTGGGATGTATACTGATTTAGCATTTTAAATTTTAAATGTGATGAGGTCCTTACAGAACCCAAACATGGAATCATTGATATACTTGTGAGCTTCTCATGTATTTTATTTTTTTAAAAAGGACATTGGACAACATGCTTGCATTTGAATGATGAGTATACCAAACTGTATGCTTCTGGGTTTATATTCTTCCATAATTGGGAGCAAGACTACAAAAGTGCATACATTTGAAATGAGAGTGGGGAGCTCATGAGTCGCTGATAGGATGAGAGAGGCGGTATACAAGTATAGTAAATAAATAAATAAATAAATAATGGCAAAATGGGAGAAAAGGAGTTTGGCATTGGAAAAATGCAAACCTCAAAATGATAAAAAAAAATAGCCCAGTGAATTTCAGCAATATTTTAAAATATTTTGTGGCCTTCCTCAGGAGAATGCTGCTTTAAAATCAAGTTGCAAGGATTGAAATAAGAGTGCCTCCAAAGTTTATGCTTGGCAGTTACTTACAACTGTCATTCTGTCTTGCACCTCATCTATTGATATTTCCAGTAAACCTTTTTTTTTTTTTTTTGGCTTAATGAACTACAGTGGGCATCACTATTCAGTTTCCATTTTCCAGAACTAATGTGGGAAGGCAAACTTACTGCTCCAATGCATCCCACCTGGGTCCCATCTACCCTGACCATTTACTATCATCCTTTTGTTTCTGTGTAATTTAAAGCATATCACAAGGAACATGGTGACAAAGACCCAGTACATTTACTTGCAACCTTGAAATGACTGAGGATACTGCATGCCATAATCCCACCATGTCAGATAAGCTTTTATCAAGATTTTGTCACACCATTTTCCGACTGATATTCATGAAGTGTTCCACCTGGACATATGCCTGTTTGTGAAGCATAATGAAAAGATTTATCAACTGCATTAGTGTTAAGTATCAATAAAACACTCACTTCGGGCTTTGTTATTGATTAACAATAGTCTTGTCCAAAGCTCAGCCATCTTGTGAAGGTCACCTGAAATTACATTACCAAGACATATTTCAGAAAAGTGTCAAAGTGCTCACCTTGCCAGAGTCTTGTGAAACTTCTTTTGTCATATGCTACTTTTTGGCAGACTAAATGACAAAGTTTGCACTTGGGCAGCAAATTAATTGTGGTAACATATCTCATTAATGCTGGATTTGGCACAAAGTAGTTTTTCTTCAATTGCTATTGTATTTAATGAGAAATAGCACAGCACAAGCCACATTACCAGCCTGACAATTTGTTCTAGTGATTTATTATGCCTGCGCTCCTGTTGCCGACATGAAAAAAAATGCAGAACATTTGTCTGATATGAGTGCATGTTGACTCCATCAAGGTAGCAATAAGAATAAACTTCACCACATGCTTGGTATTTATTCACCATGCTTTCTTTGAAAACAAACAGTAGCATCAGGTGAGCTGCTATTCTTTTTGGGAACTAGTCTGAAGGAATCCACCAATTGACATGCAATTCATGGGGCAGTACCAACATGGAAACTAGTAGGGACAAATGCATGCCATACAAATAGTCTCTCCCTCCGCCCCACCTTTCAGTCTTTTACAATTTTTCTGATACAGTAATACTTTTAGATATTTTTGTTAATATTATTTGTAATTATATTGTTGTGAAGTTTGAATTCTTTACATTCCAGTACCTGCTCTGGTGTTTTAACTCTTGCCCCGTGTTGTATTACTGTACTAAATCAAATATAACACTTCATTGTTGTTGTTAACTTCCATTAAATCATCTTATGATGACCCTATGAATGAGATGCCTCCAACTCACCCTGTCATCAACAGCCTTGCTCAGAACTTGTAGACTTAGGGATTTGAATGAGTTTATCATCTGGAATGTGGTCTTGCTCTTTTCCTACTTCTTCCTACCTTGTTAAGCATTATTGTCTTTTCTGCTGAGTCAGTACTTTCACAATTTCGGTTGTCTAAACTGAGACTGTTGTACTTTGGCCATATCATGAAAAGACATGACTCAATAGAAAAGATAGTGATGTTTGGTAATTTAATAATGTCTATTAAGAAGCTTAACTCCAAGGAAAAAATTGGGATTTTCATTCTTAGATTTGCCTATTATTCTTTTAACTGCCCACAACACCCATAGAACTCTTTTCCAGCATCAATTTCAAATTGATTTATTCCTATAAGGCAGTGGTTCTCAACCTGGGATCCCCAGATGTTTTTGGCCTTCAACTCCCAGGAATCCTGACAGCTGGTAAACTGACAGGGATTTCTGGGAGTTGTAGGCCAAAAACATCTGGGGACCCCAGGTTGAGAACCACTGCTATAAGGGCTCTTAGATTTTCTTCTTAGACTTCCATTTATTACTCAAAATATCCAATTCCTGTCCACTTTAACTTGTTCACCCCATGTATTGTAATGTCTATCTGTTCCATTTCTTACTTTACTACATCTAGCTTCCTCAGTTTATCTTCTTATATTCCATTCTTATGTTATGTGTTGTGCAGCTTTGGATTTTTCTTTCATCTTTAAGCACATCAACAGCTGAATATTCCACTGTCAAACAGTTCTTATCATCAGGAGGTCCGTACTAATGTTTACATAGAATCCCTTTCCCTATAGTTTCATTCTATTGTTCCATGTCCTAATCTCTGTGATTTTCCTATTTCAAATAAATGATTGTTTGCTTAAAAATGAAATTAGCATCTACAATTTTAATAATGTCTATTAAGAAGCTTCTAGAAAAGGTCATCCAAAAGAAAATTTGCCTTCTGTCCTTCACCCTAAAGCTCCAAGTTTGCAATAGTCTCCTACCAGAACTGGGGTGTTAGCAGTTGTGCGAGAGGGGGTCAAAAGGAAATGCTTAAATTAGGTCATAATGAATTTCCTTTCTGGTAGTCTTTCTGCATCTATGCATAAAAACTCCATTGAGATCAGTGGGTGTTCTGCATATTGAAGGACAGCAGACTAGGTGAACTGAGATCAATCAGTCGGAACTGAAATAAAAACTTTCCCATTAATGTGGAACAGAATATAAAATGATGCAAGTTTCAGGAGGGGGCTTCCTTATACATTATAGATGACCTCTTTTCTAGTTTTAAAGCTATCTTCCTAAATATTATATATGGTGCTTTTATGTCTATGCATTCACTATCTGAATTGAAATTTCCCTGTCTCTAATGGCTTTATTTGTGCTGTGGATCTCTCTCCCTCCCCTTGATTTTTGCCTCAGGTTTTAAGAGGGGGAAAAAGTTAATGAAAAACAACATTAGACAACAGTCTCTTTGAATAGGACACCTGACGAGGTGCTGATGAGGTGCCTGGTGTGGAATGTTTAGCATTGATTCATATTGGCTCAGCATGCTGGGGCTGTGATGGAAGGAAAGATAACTAATTCTGTCGAAAGGATTTATACAAGTTTTACTAAAATGTTTTTTTTTAATCTGAAGGTAAAATGTTTGTCCTTCTCATATGGTTCCCAAGAAACAAATCTTCCCTTCGGCATCAATATAGATCAATTAGTGGGAACAAGTGCCTAGAAAATTATGACATGATGAAAGAATTAAAAAGTAAATTATTGGTATTACCAAGAACAAATCCATTGAGGTAGCTAACAGAGACTTTAAAAGAGATCTGTAAATTTCTGCTAACACAACTAAATTCCAAAATTTCTATTCTATGGTATTCAGGTATAAATCTCTTATTTCTCATGGTATACCTGCATGAAATTTTTAAATAAATTCATTTGTAAGACAGCATCATAAAAATAGGATAGAACAATAGAAAACACCAAAGTACACCAAGCCATTAATGCAAACGGAATTGATGGATTATTTACTCTATTCATCTGTTTGCCCATGTATCCCATCCTATCATTTTACAATTACATGCTTCATTCTTTTTAATTAAAATAATAATATGGGATAGCAAAGAGAAAATAGCACTTCATGACCTACAATAACATAACATACCCAGCACTAGAACTACATGAAAATTGTGCCCCTTTCCATTTAGTACTAAGAACACTCAGAACTATAAAACGGAAATTTACAGTAAGCCCTCAAAGGGAGTAAGGCTGTCCATTGCTAAGTTACATTTCTAGTGCAGACCTGAATCCTCTTAACTAGTCCTGATTAAGTAGATGCTTTGAATTTATGGCTGACTGACGGATCAACTCAGAGTCCTTCTACACAGTCCCTAAAATCTGAGAGAAACAGATTTTAATAAAAGCTGGGGTGGTGGCTAGATGATGCTTGCTGTAAATGTGCACTGAATCATATCATTGGTGGAAAAACATGGCTTAAAAGGGTGCACTTAAAATCCAAGCTCGGCCAAAAAATCCACATATTCACATTACTGTATATCCCTGCACTCAAGAAAAACATTGTTCTTCATTGTGATACTCTGGTGTGGACTGCTCCAGCATAGGTGTGCATTTAAAAATCTTGAAACAGCTGACAAGGGCTATAAACAGAAGGAGCCACAGACACAGGTGGCTAAATGGAAGCACAAATGTAAAGCAATTCCCATGAGAACTCTCTGCAACCATTCCTTTGTTCTCAGACACATGAAATTAAACAGAGCTTGAATTTGCACAGTGAGTACCAGCATGGCAAGCAAGTGACCCCAAACAGAAATGAGGTTGAAGAGGGCAAAGATAAAAGCAGCAGAAGGTGGAGAGAGATAATGACAAGAAATCTGCTTATGTGGACATTCATATATCTGCATCTGTGCTTATAAGATACAGCACATCTCAGAATGTCCATTTTAAAAACTAAAAGAAAACTTCTGACAAATGTCCATTTTATAAATTTTAAAAATCCACAACAAACAAACAAACTTTTCAGGACACCAGGGGACTATTTGCTGGGACTGCAAGCTCTGTCTTTGGACTTGCTTTCAGGTACCACGATTTTTGCCCCACTTCTTTGTCCCAGATTATGAAGCTATCTGGAAGGCCCTGATATCTAAATTCAATTGATTCAATTGGCTTGCTCTAATTGGGACTAAAAGTAGGATTTAGATTAGAACATATTTTTGTTATTGGTAAAAAGGACTTAAAAGTGTTGTTTGTAACTTGTTATCTCCAAGTAGTGGAAGCACATCAGCTTGCTAAGAGAAATATCAGTGTTAGCGCAAAATGGTTAAAAAACGAGTTGCAATCATTATTAAAATATGACGGAGGTGGTACTTCTATTGCAATACAAACCCCTCAAGACTAGAACATTTAATAGTTGTGCCAGAAGGTATTGGTTGATTTCATGGTTGCTGCTAGGTTTTTTTAACATATTGAATCTTAGGAGGCTAATTAGAAGAGGTGTGATTGCGTTGGTTTAAATTAACCTTTAAACATAGGAAACAAGCATATTTGTAATGACTGGAAGGAGCTGAATATTTTTGAACAGCAGCTTTAGATATTCTCAAGTGCATGATTAAAATTCTTTGTAGAGAAAAAATAATGTTAACAAATTATTTATTTAGGGACTGCAGTGCACCTTCTCGTGCTGTACAACTGTTAATATTTTATTGAGGAGATTACACCATTTTATGTAGAATCCTAATGAAACATTTCTTTTCTTTTCACCTTTGGGAAGTAGTTATGTGCCTGTTTATGCTGCATGGAGGAGAATCTGGCTCGGCAGAAAAAGAAATAATTTCAATATTTTTTATTCCAATGTCATTCATTCAAAAAAATTGTATCACCCCCTCACTTTTGTGTACTTTTACGTGGAAGTTGGTATTGAACCATAGTTTTTATGTGTCATAACTGTATCCTCTACTGAAAGACAGAGACAATCGTTTCTTTTAGTTAGACTGGATAGCCAAATCCTGGAAAATTTATTTTGTGAATTGCTTCTTCTTAAAATCTGGAAGATAAAAGATATGTTTTATTTACTATGAAAAACATTGGAAATGAATGGAGGAAAAAAACATGTCTTCATTGTCCAACCAACCTCACCTCAGAAACAAAAGTAGATGTATTTCTTATTTATTTATATCCAATTTTCCTCCCAACAAGGAACCCAAAACAGCTTGTAACAAGATTTTTTAAATACAGGTAAAATTCTGTTGGTACAAAAGTTAAGGAATAGCTTTCATATTAAAGCCTATGTGATTTAAAATTACATGAAAACATTTAAAATTGGCCTATAAAGAAAAATGCAACACACACATTATTAGAAAACTTTTCTGCAGAATTAAATCTCAATACATTGTGATCTGAGCCTAAGTGATATAATGTCAACAATATTTTTGCTCTGCTCTCGCTTTCTGAATATATAATTGCTAGTAGAAAAATCAGTGAGAAGTTTGTTTTCATTTTAATCACATTTAGGAATGCTGTATTCTCAAGGCCAAGCCTGCATAACATTGACTTACTATCCCAATGCAACCAGCCAACCATATATGGAAGCTCACTAAGGCTCAAAAAACATAAACATTAATAAGGAGAGGGGTTCCTCACCACCATCACTTGGAAGAGGTTACCATTTAGGCAACAGAGATAAATATATCCACAGTAGGGGCCCTTCCGTACTAATGTATCTGATAATAGCACTATTAATCCACTGCCACATCAGAAATCCAAATCAGAATTTTGTTGGACTTTATAGATACACTTAACCAAATAATATATATTCAGGACTCATTTTCTTAATAGATCATGATAATAAAATAACAGATCTTTGTGCCCCTTTGAATACCAGATTGATAATTGGGAAGTCTTGGGTATCAAAAAGGAATGCAGTACCCAGATATCTTTGACTATTTTCTAAGTACCCACAAATGAAAAAAAACATATACTCCATCTCTGATAGTTGCTGATAGCATCTAAGATATTTTGCTACTAGTATTTAATATTTGGGGTATATATGCAAACATGCAATTGCATTGTTAAGACTGTAGAACTGCATGTATTTCATACATCATGTTAACTAGGGCAGACCTTTCCACTTGGTCTTACCAACAAACACACAAAGAAGCAGCAGAAGAATGCTGTGTGCAAAGCCAGACACCACAGGTAGCTCACTGCCCATGGCTTTTCACATTCAACGAAACTGTATTTTGTGGATGGATAAAGGTAGAAACAGTCTACCTTTATTCCTAACAAAATACATTTCAAAATATGAGTACACTGTTTTCCCATTTTGCACTGCAGGTCTGTTTAAGATCCCTATAGTCATTTTACTTCTAGATCATATTTTGTGAAGCATAAAACTACATCTTCCACACGTCTACTCTGTAAATATGTTGGCAAAACAAGGTTCTTCATAAAAAAAACCAGTCAATATTCAGTAAATAACATGTGAGGAGAATTCACATTTGTTCAGTGTTGTTTAGTCTATGATGATCCTAGAAATGAGAGGCCTCCAATAGATCCTGTCATTAACAGGTCTTACAAACACGGCACTTTAGTTTTCTAGAGACTAGGAATTGAGTTGTCACCTATGATGCAGCCTTCCTCTTTTTCTACTGCCTTTAACTTTACGAAGAATTTGTAATCTCCATTGAGTCATGCCATCTTATATTTTGTCCCAAGTATGTTTTCCTCTGGGCCTGTTTTAAAGAAAAATCTGCAAATACAGTACAAGATTTGTACCATGTCTTCCTTTCCTTTTTTAAACATTTTAGAGATGGGAAGAATGTTACAAGTAGTCCTGACAATTCTGAACTTTTGGATTGGCCTACTAACTAAGACCTAGTGGTGACTTGACAAGTACAAGAGCCATTCCTTTTCAGAAAGCTATTCTTCACATGGGGTGAGAAATAAAAGCACAGAGATGGGGATGAAGCTACCACATGTTCCCCTCTAACATGTTTAGGCTGACCAGTTTTATAATACATGAATAGGATGTTGATCCCTCTTATTTCAGTTCTACTACCATCACATTCTTTTCATTCTAAAAAGATAGTAGGCCTAGGAATCTCCAAGCAAATCATTATTCCAGTTATTGTTGCCTCTATAGACAAATGTGAGGCTGTAAGGAAAGTACACTGAGCATGTTTTGTCCCTATTGATGCTCATGACTGACTCTGCAGAATTTAGTGAAGATCTGTTTTGTTCACAAACACATGTTAACATGCATTGTAGGGCTGTGCAAATTTTTCGTTAGTCATCATGTTTCAGAACAAATTCATTAAATTCGTATTTACTATGTAGAATCTGAAACCACACCAAAAACTTAAGAATCACCCAATACTTTTTCATTTGAATTTTGTAAACCTGGGAAACCTCTCAAAGTCAGTTTCATTTTCAGAGTAAGCAAGCAAAACAAAGCCAAAAAGTATGTCTTTCCTTTTTATACGAATGGTCTCTCACCATTAAGAGAGGGAAGCAGCAGGGAGAAAGCAGAGTTTGCTGGGAAAGAAACTGAGAAAGCACAGAGTTCTAGGAAATATAGTTTGGGAAGGTGAGCAGCCCTGTGCCAGATAATTCAAAAGGCCCTACCCTAAACTACATATCACAGAATTATGGTCAGCATCAGAAAGCCCCAAACAGGATAGTAGAGAAATTTCCCCCTCCAGAGTTCCAATTAATTGTTGCATCTGCACAGAGAAGGACTGACTGATACTTCTAGTAAGTAAATCTCTGTGCTTGGTGGAAAGAAATCCCTAAATAGAATTCTATTTATTAATATGAGAGACATTAAATGAAACAGCTGTTGGTGTTTTTTTAAAAAAAACGCTTTTTAAAAACTTTTTTAAAAAATCCCTAGAATCAGTGGATGTATGAAGATTTCTGAAAGTTGGGGGAATGATCCATTGTTATCTTGTGTCATTGTATAGAAAATTCAAAGAGATAGGTCTCATAGTTTTTTTAAAATGTTGTTTATAAAAACTTTGAAAATTTCCCAAAGATCCATGGATAAGTGAAACATTCTGAAACTTGATGGGCTAACAGTGGTAAATGTGTTCTACCATTGTAGCAAGTCCCCCCCCCCCAGCTGTAAAAATGAGGGTTTTCCCACTTGCACAATTACTATAATGAAAAGTAACAAAATGTTGTTACTCTCATTATAGTAATGAAATTTTCAGTGACTATACTTTAGAAACACTAATTTTGTAATGAGTTTTGAAACTTTTTTTTCATCGATTGAACAGCCCTAATGGTTAGCTACCAGTTCAAGCCATTAATTGATTGGCATTCTTTTTGATACACAAAGGCCTAATAACAATGATCTAGAAAGGCCTATGTTGCCTAGGAAACGTAACTCAAGGCTGACTGCAGTGATTTTAAAACAAAATTTCCCATTACCTTTCCCCAAACATACATACAACTATAATGCAGTCAAGTCAACTCCATTCTCCACTGAAGAAAGAACAAGAAAACAGTACTGGAATCTCCCTGTCTTCAATTCCTAGAGATGTTACTTATAGTCTCCCTCTTATTTTTACCTTTTTCTGCACTTCTAGAGATCATTTAATCATAACATTATTGCTTTGGACAAACAACCACAGTACATTCAACAAGGGAATTCTTTGGCAGTGTCATAAAAAACCAGGGGTACCTCGTTCCTCACTTCCTTCCCATGGTATACAATAAATCAAGTCCTCTACAAGCATTTACCTGGATGTGTAGATAATACATAGATCTTAATGTAAACCCAATTCCCTAAACATTTGCATGGTAGCGTCACAGCCTTTTAGCAGAAAGCTTTGTAGCCATGTCGCTTTGTAGCTGCATGCATTTTGAGCATACCAATGATACATTCAATTGAGCACAGTTACAATTTCCTTTCTGACCTCTTCAACTCATTGGGTGAAGATCTAGCATAGTTTTGGGTATGTGGGATTGTTCAAGGAATGGGCATAAGTGAATTCCTTCATCCCTACTCTCTATTTGTCCTTACATGAATATCTCAACAGGGCTTCAATTGCACCCTCATAACATGTATCCATTCTTGTCCGGAGTCCATAGAACAATGGTTAATGTAAGTATCAAAAAGCAGAAATGTGGAATTTTTCTCTTAAAAGACTGGAAACTTCCTTCCTCCAGTGGCATTCTCATTAAGAAAGCAGCTTGTATACACTAATGGAAAATTATCTCATTTCATTAGATGAGAGCATCTAGCTTAATTAGATCTTTAGCTGTCTATCTTCAAAAACAAGAGAGCATTATATTAGCATAAAATATGCAAGACCCATTTTTTAGATTCAAACTAGAGGAAATCCTGACACATTATATAAATATTACCCAATTAGATGTCAGGTACATACAAACAAACACAAATGTGTATATTTTGTTTAGGTTTATTAGATGTACTTTTGAGAATTCTGTCAGGAGAAGATAATCTGCACAACAGTAGTATTTAGCAATGTCAGTTCCTTCTTTTAAATAGCTGCTCATCAGGAGAACCCAGACTGAAAGTGATTAAAACAAGTGTGAACATTTGTCAGAGAAGACAAGGCAGCCCATTTTTTATCCTTGCACATCCTGACGACTGCACTGGCAGGACCAGTGCAACCAAAAATGACACCATCTCACTTCTAGTTTAGGTTTTACTGTATATACTCAAGTATAAGCCCAGTTTTTCAGCCCTTTTTTAGGCTGAAAAAGTCCCCCTCGGCTTATATTTGAGTCAAGGTTAGTCATCATTTTAGGTTGGTAAAGGTTTTCCCCTGACATTAAGTCCAGTCATGTCCAACCCTGGGGTGTGGTGCTCATCTCCATTTCTAAGCCGAAGACCAGCGTTGTACATAGACACCTCCAAGGTCATGTGGCCAGCATAACTGCATGGCGCGCCATTACCTTCCCATTGGAGCAGTACCTATTGATCTACTCACATTTGCATGTTTTCGAACTGCTAGGTTGGCAGAAGTTGGGGCTGACAGTGGAAGCTCATGCCGCTTCCTGGATTCGAACCTGCCACCTTTTGGTCAACAAGCTCAGCAGCTCAGTGGTTTAACCCACGGTGCCACCGGGGGCTCCCATTCATCATTTTACTCTGTTATAAATACATAATATATTTATTATTATTATTATTATTATTATTATTATTATTATTATTATTATTATTACATTCATTGTTTTGCTTTATTATTGTTTTATTACATTTATTATTTTACTCTATTTATTATTGTTATTTATTATTTTACTATATTATTACTGTTATTATTACATTTCCATTATTTTACTCTATTATTGTTGTTTTGTTGCTGTTGTTACATATAACCTACTGATGCCTCAATTAATGTAATTGTATTGGCATCTATTTTTATTTTGAAATTTACCAGTTGCTGCTGCCTTTCCCACCCTTGGCTTATACTCGAGTCAATAGGTTTTTCCAAGTTTTTTGTGATAAAATTAGGTGCCTCTGCTTATATTTGGGTCATCTTATACTAGAGTATACACGGTAGGTAAAGATTGGACAAAACCACACACACTGATATCACAAAACCTCAGCCACCCTATGTACTTGTATGATGGCTACCACTGTAAAAAAGCAAAAGCCCAATTCTTTAGCCTCAGTGCTGTAATGTTACTATGAATAGTCTAAGTATAAAAAGAGAGCTGTGCAGCTGCAGCGATATATTAGCTATTATAAATTTGAGTTTAATTGTATCCTTCAGCACAAAATATATTTTGCAGTGGCTGGACAGTAGACCTCTTAAAAATGTCACAATTATTAAGGGGCACCTAGACCTTTGGAAAATCATCACTCATCAGTAATGTTGCTAAGAGCTGTTGGGAATTTGTAAAGTATAAGAGGTTAAGCTGATAGCACGCAATGCTATGCATAGGATGACAGTGCTATAAGCATTTCTTTTTTGCTTGTTTTTGCTCTCTCCCATATCTGTGAGTATTATTCAGAAGTGTAGACAAGAACTGAATACACAGGATCAATTGTTTTGACCTGTCCAATTTTTTATGGAGCATTGAACTCTTGTATCATAAGATATCCGCCACGTAACTTTACTATGTAGGCATTTTCTGAAATAGCTAATATCCTCATTTAGCAATAAAAATAAGATGATTCATCCTCTCTGCCCAGAGTGTATGTTGGGACCATCATGCTGTCTAATTGTATGCAAAAATTTTGGTGATCCTGTGCAGGAATCTTCAGATCAAGCATTCCTGAGTCCCACTGTTAAACAGCTCTCACCATCAAAGACTTTCCCCTCATGTTTCAGTCAAATTGTTTTTTTTTTCCTCCTTGTAATTTTAATCCATTGGTTCATGCCTTAGTCTCTGGAGGACGAGAAAACAAGCTCCCTCCATCTTCTTACATGACATCCTTTCAAATATTTAAAGATGGCTATCATATTATCTCTCCATCTTCTCTTCTCCATGTTAAACATACTCAATTCTCTCTTTCCTAATGGGCCTTTGTTAGACACAGAGTCATATAACGATGACTATCCCTCAATCTTGTGTGTGTGTGTGTGTGTAGAATGAAAAGCAGCTTCAGAAGAGGAGAGTTCAGAGTAGAGTGGTGGCAGAAAGCAAAGTGAGTGCCTATTTTTTTCCCTTCCCACTTTAGTATGGTCCAGATTGCCCTCTAACCAAACCACGTACTCCACCACTGTTTATCCTTTCAGATCTTTGCTAACATTGTTCTTTGGGTGGAGGAAAATTCTGTTCCATTTCCAGGCTCATTTTTCTTAGGTGCATTTTATAAGTGTATCCTGAGAACATGGAAAATGTCAAGAATCCATGAACTACTTCATGCCATTTTATATGCTATTTGCATTGATCTTTCTCTTTTTAGTGAGGACCATCATTTTAATTGAGGTGGTCCTCAAATGGGTAAAATTCATACAAGATTCAGTAATATCATTAAGAAAAGTAAGAAGTAGTGAACTCGATTTGTAGAAAATATTTGAAATTCTCCTAAATAAAACCTAAGTGTCATTATTTGATTTGATGTATTGCCATTTAGTGATCCACAATATTCAAACATAAAATACCAGTAACATTTTGCAAAAAAAAAATTCCAAAAACGAAAGAACATCAACCATTAATATTCCCCAGCTACAGACCAGCATCAGTTACTCAATTAAAAGCAGTTTCACTTAGTAGTTTCAAACAAGTAATCCAGGCCTGATTTCAAATTGTGGTGAAGCCAAATGTACTTCCTAGTGAAATAGAACTAGCCATTTGGGTATACATTTTGCATGATAAGTACCAATTGCTAGAGACTAGAACATATTTTTTGACTTTAATGTGTCAGTATTAGATGTTCTTTTTTGGAGGAGGAGCATCTTAACAAATTTTGCTTATTATTTTAGCAGTAAGATATTACTTTCTCCATTCGTGGCTGGTTCATTTTGTTTTTAAAATATAATCAAAAACACCAAGACAATCCCAAATTTCTTAAAAGAAGCCACTGGAACATTTTTGTAGAAATGAGCAAATGTAGCTGGTTACTGATGGCAGCACAGATTATTTATCAAGTGTTTAATATATTGAAGTGACATAACATTAATGCACAGACTATTAAGAAAACATAAATAGCCCAATGAAACACACACACATTTTGAGTCCACAATTCATTCTTTACACAAAGAGAAGATAGTTAAAGTTGTGATGCAGGGGTGTCAATGGTAAATGAAAAATCCATTAGTGAAATTATGAATGGCTGCTCAATTGACCATATTCACCCTACCGCTGATCAAATACAGGGATGTAATTATTCTCTAAGTTTTTTTTCTTGAAGGTAGTAATGAATATGGTTAGAAATTTTCTTCCTATAACAAGAACATCTTCAAGATGTTCTTTTAAAGGATTTCAAAAGTCTATTCAAAATTTGGGATCTTTTTCTGCCAAAAAATATATATCTTCCAGTGTGGTTGTTTTGCATTTTCTTCAAATTATATAGCCTTTCTGTGTGCAAAAAGTAAATAAAAAGTATTATTTCCTGCACAGAAAATTCTGTCTTCTTTGGGGGGGGGGGATGCTGAATTGGGGGTTTATACTGTGAAAAAAATGCACAAGTTTCATTTGCATAGAACACAGCATTTTCTGAAAGAAACAATTTTCTTGTAGAGGAATAATATTTCTACATTGAATTATTACTTTCTATGTAGAAATAGCTGTTTCCAGTGTATAAAATGCTGGTGCAAAACAACCGCGTGCAAGGTTTTGCACAGATTAAGTCCTGAATTGCAAATATTCTCATCAAAACCAGAATTCTTCTCATTACAGTTTCTCAACATCCCTGATCAAAGGGCAAATGGATTTTAACTTGCATCTCTGCAGTAAGTGTTTTACATTATAAAAATATAAACATCCTATAATTTTTACACAGTTTATCTCCCTCTCTTTTCCTTAATGGCAAGATGGGACAATGTTAGGTAATGAGTCTGGCAAGTACATTTTCTTATAGTAGCTGCTTTGAGTTTCCTTGTGGTGAGAAAAAGTGGGATATAAATAGTAATAGTAGTAGTAGCAGTGGTGGTGGTAGTAGTAGTAGTAGTAGTAGTAGTAGTAGTAATAGGTAACACCAAAATACTTCTGAAAAAAATCCACACCACAACTCCCAGAATCTAGTATTCATTTTGGCCCTTGGCAGTCTATATCAAACATTTTCCCAAGATCTGGGGAGAATACCTGTCTAAGCACATTTTATAAGAAGCAAACAGCATTGCTCAGTTTTCTCTGTTTAAATATGTATGGATTCTGCTACAAAACTGCACTCCTATGCAGATATACTTTGGAATAACCCAAACAGTCCATGGGGTTTATTTTTGCATCAATGTTCATATAATTATGCAGTAATAGTTCCATCATACATTTTGTTTTATAAGTGTGCATTCTAGAAATTTAAAAATACAAGCTACTGAT
Source organism: Anolis sagrei (assembly GCF_037176765.1). Classification (NCBI taxonomy): domain Eukaryota; kingdom Metazoa; phylum Chordata; class Lepidosauria; order Squamata; family Anolidae; genus Anolis; species Anolis sagrei. Next base: position 118,100,456 of record NC_090021.1, read on the forward strand.
ATTATGACCTTCAAGTACAAATAAAATATATAGAGCTATAATGACAATGAACAAAACAGCTACCATCAGCTACTAGTAACAACTTCTTCGGTATGAGAACCAATGTGCCTCTGAGGAATACCTTGTTGCTAGGGAAGATGGACATCAACAGTATTATTGTGCCTATGCCTTCCTTGTGGATTTCTCAAAGACTACTGTGGGAGGAAAATGCTATCTTGATTCTACCTCAATAGGGCTCCACTTGTATTCTTGTGACTGAAAAGACGTGCCTCATATAAATATATTCACAAACAAAAATAGGATTGGTTACAACTCCCCATTGAGCATTCACTCGTTATTAAATCTGATGTCATTACTGTTTGCATGCAACACATCTTAAGACATTGTTCTCTCAAGGACACATCACATCAAAACTTGCCAAATACAGCATTTCTGGGTTGTAAGAGATTGGTGTATATCTGTGCCATTTAGTTTCTTTTAACAATTCTTACTCTTCCTTTATTCATTCCCAAGAAGCCTCTAGTTATGAAATTGGCATTAATTTATTAAGCCTCTGTGGGCCATGCCCAATATGGAAAAGCTCCACTTGAACAATGCCTTGAGAAATTAGAAGGCTAAATTGCAGGATTAAAGGAGGATTCTGCTGTCAGAGAGGCTTGATCTCCCCACCCCATTAATGATTTGAGAAGAACAAGAACAACAAGGAGTAAATTGGTGCCAAGGACAAGCAGATGATAGAAAAACAAACCATGGGTTCAGTAAAGGAGCTATACAAAAAAGAAAGGAAATGATGTTGATCCATTTAATTGTTGTATCCAGAGAAGGGCAAACAAAGTAGTAAAAGGTCTGGAAGCTAAGCCAATATAGGGAGCTGGGTATGTTTGTCTTGGACAAGAGAAGGTTAAGATGTGACATGATAGTCATAAAGGATTGCATACTAAGGGGGGACATTTTCCATTGCTTTAGAGATTAAGTAGTTGTCTACATTGTCATAAAACCTGAGTTGGTCCAAACATCACTTGTGGGCATCCAGATAATGTCCAGGGATTTCTGGTCCTTAAGATGGAATAAAACCTGGTTTGACCCTGTGTTAAGAAAAAATGAGGGTATGCTCCAGAGCTTCTCAGGTATGTGTGAAGTGGCCCTGCTGTACACATGAGATGGTGCCACCAACACAATTTCTGTGTTGTCTGTAGCACATGGGAAGATTATGGCATTTACCTGTTTCGGTTTATGGCACTGCTATAGTAGTCACAGAGTTTGGTTAAGCTTCTGGCCATCGTTTGGCATCTTTGCCTATGTCAGCAAAGGCACCTGCAAGACTTGGTGAATGTAGGGGGACCCCCCACTTCTTTCCCTATACCCTCTCAAAGTCATGCTGGCCCCTTTGCTGACATCAGCAAAGCGCTGAGTGACAGCCAGGAGATTTCTGGAGTTTGATAGCTATTAGCTACATATCTAGTGACAAAAAGAGACATGTAAAGGTGGCCATCCAGCAGAGTTGAACTGGGTTCAGCCTGACTGGATGATCAGAACTTCATCTCCACTGATGCCACAGTTTGTGTGCAGTTCAGTACAAACAGCATGACAGATTCTGAGGTCAGTCAATAGCCATGAATTCAAATTGCTAAGAGATTCCATGTCAACATTAGGAAAAACTGCCCAATGTTGTGAGCTGTTCAACAGTGAAATATGCTGCTTTGGAGTGTGGTGGAGTCCCATCTTTGGAGGTTTTTGAACAGATGTTTAATGGATATCTGTGTCATGAGTTCTTTATGTGTTCCTCCATGGCAGAGAGTTGATAGCCCTTGTGGTCTCTTCCACACTGTTTCCTAAATACCTGGGCTAAACTGTTGCTTTAAGGGGTTATTAAGGAAGGTTTGGGGCCAATTTTCTATATTCATACAATTTTTTGTAAAATAACAGCAATGATGTAACTAGGAAGTTACCTTTTAGTAACATATTATAGCATTATACCCATAAAGGAATGAGTATCAGGCACCATGTTATTCTTAAACTAAATTAAGCTTTAATACGTTGCTTTTAAAAAATAATGTTATGTGCTCTAATTTTAACTTTTCAATTATTCCATTTTGAATAAAATCCCCAATCTCAAACAAAGCAAAGGTGACTCTGTTTTATACCGTGTTTTTGCCTATTTTAATTGTGCTATTAATAATAAATGAAATAATTATTATTTTAACACCTTTCAAAAAGTAATAAACAGTGGGTCTCAGAGCGAACACATTTTTAAAACCATGAGTTGCTTGGTGTTCCTGTTAGTCATTTTCTTCAGTTTAAGAGGAAAAGAAAGGAGTTGTTGCTATGACTCTTTCATACTAGTGCTACATAGCTGCAATTCCTCCTAATTTTGCTAAAATGCTATTTTGAAGCCTAACCTTTAAAATAAGAAGACATTCATGAAATAAACCCTACTGCAGGGCATTTCCAGGATTAAGACAAGTTTTCACATATATTTTGACTATTACCAGTGGGAGGGAAGTTCACTTTTTTAAAAAATGCATTGCTAAAATTATTACTCTGTTCATTTCCCAGAGCCTGAAAGCAGTTGGCCAATTAAATAGATATGTGATTAATTTTCTGGATTTTTCTACAGTGTGTTTGAACTCACTAGATTGTTTAATTATTGCAGAAATTGCTTTAACAACTCGATTCATTGTAGAATGCTGAGATGCATTAGTGTGAGTGACTCTTCCTGTAGTAGATTCAGTAAGACAAGAAGGCCTAAGGAGAAGAGGGATTAGAGCGGGAAATGTCTTATATGGGTCTGTTGCTAGGCAGTAGACCCCAGCAAAGCAATAACTGAAGAGCAATTGAAAAAGAAAGAAAGTCATGAAATTGAATGAATGGGCTGGAAGACTATTTTGTTTGTTTTGCCCCCAAGCGGCTGTGACCTTTACAGATTTATGGGCCCTTTGGGTAAGAAAGGCTGGTGCTTTTTCAAACCAGCCTGTTGGCCTATGTGTCTTTCTGTGGGTTAATCTCTCCATTTCTCATCTTCTATTTATCTTTCTTTTGGTTTATGCCTTGTAGTATCATATTCATTAAGCTAGGCTTAAATTAAAGTAACTCTATAGTGTATTTAGTGTTGCTCACACAATGAATAATGAAGTGAAAAGTTTTTCTAAACCCATCCATTCCCAAATCCTCCTGTTGTGGATTTTCCCCTTTCTCCCTTACCAGTTGTGCTTTCCATCCATCCCTAATCAGTGGGTTATATGTCTTCAGGGGCATAGTAAGTTATAACTATTAGACTGGAGCCAGCTATCTCAACTCAGAAGTAAATCCTATCAAACGTGTTTGTAATCCTTTAATGTGTTCATTATTCCTCATTCAGTGCTGGGCTGTTGGATGAGAAAAGAAAAGGCAAAACCTCCCCCTTCACTACCACCTCCACCATTACTTTCGTCCTTGGATTCTCTTCCTCTGTCTGTGCCCACTCCCCCACCCCTGCCATTTTTTCACACATCTCTTTTTTCAATGGGTCACACACTATGAGAGGCTTGGTAAATTTGAAGCTTAGAACCCAAGGATACAGATTATAAATGAATGCATCTCCAATGTCCTCCTTTTTAAAAAGACAAGTAAGATAAGTTGAGTTAAACCTGGTTCTGCCAATGATATTTGCAGAAGTTACTTCCTATTTCAATTTGGTAGAGTTAAATGATGTTATCCAACATACCTAGAAAGTATCCAGGATGGAAATATATTCGTTTTGATTTTTTAAATAATTGTTGTTTTTTTAAAAAAAATCTTAAAGGCACAAGGATTTGTGGGGATTAGTAGAACCTCTAATACTGGTTTAGTTACGGTTTTTAATTATTTGTATGTATATGTTGAATATGATGTGAGCTGCCTTGGGTCCATCCTGGAGAAAGGTGGCATAGAACTCTCCATAATAAATAAATTAACCCTGGAAGCTGCAAAACAAACCCAATAATACAGAACAACCCAATAATACAGAACAAAACCCACATCCTTAGGCCAGGGTGCTTTCAGATTCAGGCACATAGATAAAGGAAATGAATATCTATAAATATGTTTAGGCATTACCAATCATTCATCCTCAATGTTTTCCTCATAACGATGAGGATACAATACAGGGATGAGACCCTAAGGACCTACTGAACTTCTACCTGGATCCCTGGGTCTTGCTAAAGTATATTTTTCCAATCCTCGACAGGGGATCAGCTTTTAATGCACTTTTGTAAAACAGTGATATAGTTTTAACACCATGAGGTATGTTCATGCTTATAAAAATAAATTTACCATATATATGGATGTCAACATATCAGATTACAGGACTCTGTTTTAAAACATCTTCTGAATAAATAAGCTCTTTATTTGGTACATAACTTTTTTCAACGGAATCACATTAATTACTCTGAATAATTGTTCTGTATCCAAATAATTTTGTCCTGAAGCATATGTTATACTTAAGCCAATAACCTAAAAATTTGAATGTTTTACATCCCATGCAAATACCCTCTTGGAAGGAGAAACATAGAGCACATCCAGACAGCCCCTTTATTGCGGAAACTTCCTGGTTTGTGGTGAATTAATTAGATAGTGGATTTATTCTGCACCTTCTTGGAAGGTGCGGGATAAACCCACTACTTCTGGTGTCTGGACTGCAGTCCAGCCACAATTCCTACAGTCTTCCGGACTAAATTAGTCCGGAAAACTGTGGGAATCCCAACCCTCTTCCCCAAAGCCCTAAAACCCCTTTTAAAAGTAAGGAAAACTTACCCAGCCTCCAGTAGAGTGTTGCCAGAGCTCTCCCGGTGAATAGAAATGACACGCCAGGAGAGCGGGAGGGGAGGAAAATACCTCCCCCACACACACACTTTTCTACGCACTGGGAGAGCTCCGCCAACACTCTACTTGAGGCCGAGTAAGTTTTCCTTAGATTTAAAGGGGGTTTTAGGGTTTTGGGGGAGTGGGGTTGAGTCTCCAGGTGTTCTCCTGAGCCAGTCCCGGAAGAAAATCTGAACACCCACCCCAGAAATCATGCGCTTTCTGGAGTTTGTGTTGATAGGGGCCCAGAAACATCCAAGTTTTTTAAACGTGGATGCTCCTGGGATAAAGGGCTGTGTGGAAGTGCCCATAATAAACTGTATTCCTTCCATAAGACCTGCTCATACTACAAGATGTATGCAGATTAAAAAGAAGAAATATCCTTGGCAACTGCTAGTACCCAGCACCCAGAATAAGACACAAGATAATAAATGGAATTAACAGAGTAGCAAGGTTACTAGTGCAATTTATGTTATTTATCATCACTTGATTTATCAATATAACACAATACAACGTAGATACCTTTATTTGAAATTATGCCTAGTACAACTAAATTATAGGTCAATTATGTCAAGATGAAGTCCTAAATCGTGTTTAGTAATCACGTGGCTCATGGGTTATTTTTTGCTTGTTCACCACTCCACTACATAGTGTAAGGCTTCAAGGCCCTGTGGTCTATTCACAGCTTGAGACTTGTTTTGTGCAAAATTTGCACATTGTTTCTTGCACATAGAATATTGCCTGCACAGACATAAACACTTTGGTAACCAAAGTATGCCTGTGTCAGGCATGTAGCCGGGGGGGGGGGGGTTGAGGGGCTTCAGACCCCCCCCCCCCCCAATTCTCATGGTGGTCTACGAGAAGGCCTTACTGGTACATTATTTAAACTGTTATGTTTATTCATATCATGATCTGATCACCATGCTCAATATATCCCATATGTATGGGGGTATTGGGGTAATGATACAAAAGGTTTGCTAGGGTAGATCCTCTTTCACTCAGACTCAGCCCCCCCCCCCCCGCAGAATCAAACTCAGCTCCCCCTGAATCAAAATCCTGGCTACGGGCCTGGCCTGTGTAGTGATATTTGCCCACTAACACCCTATCTCACTCCCCCATATCTCTCTATGCAACTAGAGGAAATAGACCGGTGGAAGGATTTCCTGCAAAACTAATAACAAAAAGCTCCAGTGTGATTATGCTGAGAGAAATCTCAAGTCTGTCAATAAAAATAAAATCAGTGCTGTACATTGCATTGCACATCAGCATCTATTATGAAGTCTTGGGGCCTTTTAAAATAACTATATTATTTGCTTTGAAAGGGTTCTCAGACTGTCAGATTTGACAATATTTATCTAATATAGCTGTTGAACAGGAGAGGTATACAGAATGTCTCACCAGAGATTTGAATTATGATGAACATCCCTATCCAGTGCCTACCCTTTTGTCAAGAGCGTTGTTGTCAACAGCCTCAAAATTATCTGCATTCAGACAGCATGGCTATCTAAAGAAATGAAAGCTTGACAATTACACAAGCACAAGATAGGACCTTCTTAAAAGGAGCCACTCAGATGTGAGGATGCAAGAAATATGCTTTATATAGAAATACAACTCATTATTTCTCTATAGAGTTTCTCGCTTTCAGGTAAGCATGTTTCCATGATAACAGAGGCAGGCTATGTGGAAACACGCTTTTGACATTCTCTCACAAAAATATACAATGCAGTCCATTTATTCAGTATCTCCTTGGCAGGAATAATAGTGCCAACCATGTCTAAAGGCTGTTAAGAGCAAAACAAACAAACGTTACAAAATGCACAAATTAGATGGCTATGACTTGGCCCCCAATTCTCTGTTGTAAAGTTAAATACCAAAAGTCAGGCAAAAGGAGGCTTTAAGTGCCCTGGTACTATTTTCCCATCACCAGAGCATGCAAAAATAAATTTTTCAATGGCAGCTTCCAGGAATACCCAGCTAGAATCTCTGGCTTGAAGAATTTGGAAAGTATCGACCAGTAAAGTAACTTTTGCAAGCTGTGCCTGTAAACTAAACTTTACAGGAAACTGACACATGGCTAAAGTTACACAGGACATTGCTATATGGCTAACTGAGTAGCTAACATCATGTAGGCAATTGCTTGGCATAAATCTATACTGACTGAGTTATGCTAGGGTTGTGGTACTCCATTTTTCTTCTGAGTATAGATGTTGTGCAACCAACTGCATGTCAGTCAATGTATTTACTTATTGTCCTTTTGTCTTGAAAGTCCAATAGCTTTCTCTACAATCTCAATAAATCAGAGGGTAAATACTTCAGCACCATCTGCAGTGATTACATTTGTGGAATGCTGCTTATGCAACCAGGAATGGAATAAGGCAATGGCTCAAAGGCTGAAAAAAATACAACCACATATTTATGAACATTTGTGTCAGCATATAATACTAGCAGGATTTTGGCCACTGTTTACATCTGTGCTTTCTCACTGCTGCTGAGATGCATCATATACTAGGTCTCTCTTCATGTTCAAGTCAGCCTCCCACACATCTCTGTCCTAGTTTTGATATCTCTCACTCAGGAGAATATGGATCAACTGTTGGGTTGCAGCAGATTCCAATAAGTACAGTCCTAAAGGAGATTGTGGTTGGATAAGAATCCTAAAAATGGTAACTTTTATCATAGGAATTGAAAATGTGGGGGAGATTAAAGAGAATAAAAGTTTGAACCTTCCTGTGACTCCGATAGATTGACACACTCTACCCTACTGTATATTTGTATAAACTTATTCACTGGTTTTAAAAATGAAACTCAAAACAGACTTCTTAAAAGGTTGAATTACTCTCCCCCCCCTCCGCCCACACACAAGCACACGTGCGCACACACACTTAATGTGTGCAATGGGTCTGAAATGCAAATTTCATTCTGTTTTTTTTTTCTATCTATTTTCTAACAGCAACGATAGCTGTGCAGCAGCCACTATTTTATCAGATTAATGCTCCAGTCTTAGGATGTAAATTGAGCTAAATGAACTATGAACATTCCCAGGAACATGAGTTACACAAACAATGTAAATCCAAGAACAATGCATCATAATGTATGCATTGGCTAATCGATCCCGTTGCTTCTGTCATAATTGACAACGTCTTCCTCCTGAAACCCCCACAACCTCTAAACATCTATGCTGAATATTGAGAACCCCGGTGATATAAGTTCTTGGTGTGAGAAGATTGGGATGAAAGTCCTGGGACTGGATACACCAATTGATCTTGTCTCTTTGATGATGGTTCATTGATCCTTGAATGCACCTACACTGTAGAATTAAAGCATTTTACACCATTTTAACTGTAATGTGTGATAAACTCACCATAATAACAGGAGCTTAGGATAGGAGGATAAACTAAAGCCAGGAGCCCACTAACAATGAAGCCCAAATTCTTGAGTACTTCAAAGTCCAGCCAGAATAACGAAGTAAAAACTGCAAACAATCCAATGCTGAGTTTCAGAATCGAATTAGCCAAAGTCTAGCCAGAGAAGTAACACTGGCAGGCATGTTACTTGTAAGTTGTCTAGCATGCCAAAAGAAAAAGAAAAAGATTCCCTGCCTTTGAATTGGCTACATTTTATAAACTAAACAATTCTGTAATCTTAACGTGGACAATAGCTTTTATATAATTGCATGGTGTAAATCTTACAACCCAATATAAAAGGCATAGATTGTTAAAAATGCAATCCCATTAATTTAAGGCAGTTCATCTAAGTAATGTAGTTTAAACCAGGTTTTATTTACCATGTTTAAATATTATGAATGCAAAAGCATCAAAGAACAAAGAGGTGATTTAATGGCATAGAGCAGAACTGGGACCTGGATAAATCCAGCTAAAATTAAACATTTTTATTACAAAATACAATGGGATTTATAATGTAAGCACATGCCCTAGGGTAAAGTATTGTGCTAGAAATGGAGTAAGTAAGTGCTGAGCATTTTCATCTGAAGAACAGAGGACATGCTTTAAATAAATAAAGTAAAATTAATTATGTAGAACGTATTTACAGCTAGATTCAAAAGAACAAATAAAAATATTCTGAAGGAAACAGTTTTGCCTTCCCAAGATAATAGCATAGATGCCTTGGGGTTTTTTTAGCTGCTGTGACTCTTTACAGTGCCCAAATTCAAGGCAAGCGTATTACCTATATATTTTAATTCATTAATAAAATTATCACTTTTTCCATAGTCTTTTGACTGTCACACTATTTCAGCCCTAACCCCAAGCATTTCCCCCCCTTGATTCAATGTGTAACATTTAATTATACATGACCTTTTGGCAATAGCTTCTGTACAAGAATGAAAAATCTTTTTCTCTGGACTCATTATTCATGCATATCTTCTAAAACCAAGACAAAAGTTCTGTACTGGCCCTAATACCTGGCCATTCCTTAAATAAAGAACCATACATCAAACCCAAAATATCTTTTCTAATTATCACTAGTCTGTGTCTGTTCAAATATAATTTGTGAGACTTCTTCTTCTGAATCGGAAGTAGAAACAGCAGTGCTTTGAGAAGTACTTTTAATGTCTGTCAAGCAAGTGTTAACTTTCAGCTTTGGCATATTGATGAGAGACATGGAAACACGATGAAGATTTTGTATGTGAGCCAGTGTGATATATAGGGTGGGCCAAAAGCCACAAAGTGGTCCTATATATACTATATGTGATCCTATGGTATTGGGCACCATTCATGAGATTTGTTTTTTTTCACATGTATTGTCAATTTATTCCCTATCTATTCTATATGAAATGCTATGGTATTGTGGGGCCCCTGGTGACACAGTGGGTTAAATTGCTGAGCTGCTGAAATTGCTGACCGAAAGGTTGGGGGTGAGCTCCGCTTTAGGCCCAGCTTCTGCCAACCTATCAGTTCGAAAACATGCAAATGTGAATAGATCAATAGGTAACGGCATAACAGGAAAGTAACATCACTCCATGCTGTCATGCCAGCCACATGACCTTGGAGGTGTCTATGGACAACACCAGCTGTTCAGCTTAGAAATGAAGATGGGCACCACCCCCCAGAGCCATACATGAGTAGACTTAATGTCAAGGTAAACTTTTACCTTTACCTTATGGTATTGTAAATTAAAAACAAAAAAAATCTTTAAGCCAGAGATATATAGTGTCTCATCAAACTATAAGACCCAGGATAACACAGGATTTGACCATGGCAGTGAGAGTAGAAGCATGCTGCTATAACTGAATAAGGTGTAAGGGCCCCGTCTGGATGGTTTTTACTCTGATTCTAGGCCCACTTGTCTGGCGTCCCCTATATTGTCAACCAGCCAACCAAGATGTACTTCCATTCCTCCTCCCAATCCTTGCCTGCCTCAACTCTATGGCTCCTAATGGCATTGGAAAATCACACATGTATCAGTCTTAAGTTTAGGTCCAGGAATTTCAGTGAATGGGATCCTGCTGACCTGGAAACACTCAGTGGCTCTACACTATAGAATTAATGCAGTTTGATACTATGGATCAATGGTATGGAATCCTTAAATTTTTAGTTTGGCAGAGCACTTTAGTGTATACTTGGTGCATCGGTAAAGCAATGAGATACTTCAAATGTGATGATGCACATTGACAAAAAGACTAGCACATCCTCTTCTATTGGCACAAAAACATATATAAATTCGCTTTTTTTGCATGGAAAATAAGACATTTATTTATGTATTTGCTTAGTTTCCCATCTTTTTTCAGTCACATGAGCCAAAAATGCAAAAGAAAAAAGAAAACCCATACAATTGTGTTAAAAGCACAACAGTAAAACAGTTTAAAACAGGTAATTTACTCATGTCACTTCCTTTGCCTTTTGCTTTTTGTTCCTTGTACTGAAATACACAGCATTTTAAAACTTTGTGTGGGTAAAGAGGGGCAAGAAAGTGTAGAGATGCACTAAAGAGTACCTGAACAATTTCTGGATGATTGCAAATATGGAATGGCTTCATTTTTTTCTCACAGTGACTGTGTAAAGTTCATCAGAGATTATGGAACAGAGATAAAATGTCTAGACAACATGATAACTTTCTGGAACATTTAATTCTTGGATCCATAAAAACAGGCAATCCTTAATTTTAGTGAAATTAACTTGAGGGAAGCATGCCGAGATGTTAAGAAACCGTGCTCATAAAAAGAGTTTGAAATTTTTGTAGAAGAATATGCCAAGAAAAAGGAGCTTTTAACTTTGGAAAGGGCAACCACATTGAAAGGGCACTAGTGAGGGAAGGAGGTAGGAAAAAATGTAAAAGGTTGTAAAGAAGCTTAACCATTTCAGGAATGCGATGACTATGCAACTAAAACATGGATGCTCCTGGGATAAAGGGCTGTGTGGAAGTGCCCATAATAAACTGCATTCCTTCCAGAAGACCTGCTCATACTACAAGATGCATGCAGAATAAAAAGAAGAAATATCCTTGGCAACTGCTAGTACCCAGCACCCAGAATAAGACACAAGATAATAAATGGAATTAACAGGGTAGCAAGGTTACTAGTGCAATTTATGTTATTTATCATCACTTGATTTATCAATATAACACAATACAACGTAGATACATTTATTTGAAATTATGCCTAGTACAACTAAATTATAGGTCAATTATGTCAAGATGAAGTCCTAAATCGTGTTTAGTAATCACGTGGATCGTGGGTTATTTTTTGCTTGTTCACCACTCCACTACATAGTGTAAGGCTTCAAGGCCCTGTGGTCTATTCACAGCTTGAGACTTGTTTTGTGCAAAATTTGCACATTGTTTCTTGCACATAGAATATTGCCTGCACAGACATAAACACTTTGGTAACCAGAGTATGCCTGTGTCAGGCATGTAGCCGGGGGGGGGGGGGTTGAGGGGCTTCAGCCCCCCCCCCCCCCAATTCTCATGGTGGTCTACGAGAAGGCCTTGCTGGTACATTATTTAAACTGTTATGTTTATTCGTATCATGATCTGATCACCATGCTCAATATATCCCATATGCATGGGGTATTGGGGTATCGATACAAAAGGTTTGCTAGGGTAGACCCTCTTTCACTCAGACTCAGCCCCCCCCCCAAAAAAAATCAAACTCAGCTCCCCCTGAATCAAAATCCTGGCTACGGGCCTGGCCTGTGTAGTGATATTTGCCCACTAACACCCTATCTCACTCCCCCATATCTCTCTATGCAACTAGAGGAAATAGACTGGTGGAAGGATTTCCTGCAAAACTAATAACAAAAAGCTCCAGTGTGATTATGCTGAGAGAAATCTCAAGTCTGTCAATAAAAATAAAATCAGCGCTGTACATTGCATTGCACATCAGCATCTATTATGAAGTCTTGGGGCCTTTTAAAATAACTATATTATTTGCTTTGAAAGGGTTCTCAGACTGTCAGATTTGACAATATTTATCTAATATTTTTAAGAGCTGTGTTAATACCAGTAAGACTATGAGGCTTATCTCATTGGCCTTGGGAACAGTAGTTTATCAAGGCCGGAGTGAACAGACAAAAGGCTAAAGAGAGGGTAGGACAAACACAACAAGTACCAAGCAGCAAGGGAACAATAATCTCAAATAAACAGCTAAGGGGAATGTCCCACGGGGTTAGATGCTCAGAGCATAGGACAGTGATGGGCAACCTTTTGAGCGTGGTGTGTCAAAATTCGCCAAAAAACTGAGCATAATTCAGGTGGTGTGTCACTTCAAGAAAAAAAACATAATTTCGCAATATTTAGTTTAAATAACAAAAAATATATAATTGTAATTCCCACTTTCTCTCTTATCATGTTGTTCTACCTCTCTTTATGTAAATAATATCCTTTTTGGAGTGTTTAATAAAAATATAATTTTAAAAACCCAACAAAATATTATTTATTTTTAATTTAATTTACATGTATTTCTAGCATTTAATGTGCTATTTAATGTATTTCTAATAATAATAATAATAATGCAATAACAATAAAGTAACTTGCAAAATAATATTTTTTTATTTAATTTACCATTTCATTTAAGGCATATATATATATATATATATATTAAGGCATATATTAAAAATATTTAAAATGCATTAAATTAAAATGCATTAAATTAAATTTCAAATTGAAATTCAATTTACCATTTCATTTGAGGCATTCTGAAATATAGCAAAGTATTATTTATCATTTAATTTAATTTAAATATGTAACTCCTTAATATTTAGGAAACAATGCAAAATAATATTCGTTTACTTAATAATTACATAAACCAATATTATTTTGCAATGTTACCTAAATATTAATAATTAAATATTTTTAAATTTGACATTTAATTTAATGCATTTTAATATTTGAATAATATAGCAAAGTAATAGTATTTATCATTCAGTTTAAATATGAAACTCCTTAATATTTAGGTAACATTGCAAAATAATAATTTCTTTCCTATTTATTTTTTTAAATGGCATAAAATAAATAAACAAATAATATCCGGTGGGAGCGTGTCAGTAGAAATGGCTACGCGTGTTAGTACTGACACTTGTGTCATAGGTTTGCCATCACGGGCATAAGAAATAAACAAGAGGAGCTGGAGCTCCTAACACAACAAAACAGTTACAGTGTAATAGGCATAACTGAAACCTGGTGGGACGAATCTTATGATTGGAATGTAGCAATGGAAGGGGTGGAATAGCATTATATGTCAAAATATTTACACACGTGAAGAAATGCAAGACTTCATTCCTGGAAATCAGGTTGAAAGCATCTGAGTAACAATTAAGGGAACAAGGACTGGAAAAGATATAGTTGTGGGCATCTATTGTAGACCTCTAACCCAGATGGAAGAACTGGATGGAGCCTTTCTTGACTAGATGACAAATCAGATTGAAAGAAGAGATATAGTAGTAATGGGGGGGGGGGGGGAGGCTTCAGCTACTCTGATATTTATTGGAAAACAAACTTTGACAAAAATACAAAGTCCAACAAATTCCTCACTTGACTTGCAGACAATTTTATTGTCCAGAAGGTAGAAGAGGCAACAAGGGGATAAGCTATTCTGGATCTGATCATAACCAACACTGAGGATCTGGTCAATGGAGTGGAAGTGGTGGGATCCTTGGGTGGGAATGACCATGTACTCCTAGAGTTTGTGATACAAAGGAAGGATGAAACTAAGAGAAGTCAAACACAGATAATAGACTTTAGGAGAACTGACTTCAGGAAATTCAAGAAAATACTGTGTTTGGTTCCATGTAAAGGAATACTAAAAGAGAAGCGAGTTAATGGTGAATGGAAGTTTCTTAAAAGTAAGATACTGAAGGCACAATTGCAAACAGTGCCAGCAAGGAGAAAAAATGTAAGTGTAAAACAACCAGAATATATGTCCAAAGAACTTTTAACTGAGATAAGATTTAAAAGAGACATGCACAAGAAATGGAAAGGTGGGAAATCACCAAAGAGGAATTCAAACATATAACCAACATCTGTAGGGAAAAGGTTCATAAGGCTAAAACACAAAATGAACTTAGGCTTGCCAGAGAGATTAAAACCAATAAAAAGGAAAAGGTGGTGAAATGCTAACAGGGGATAGGGAAAAGGCAGACCTGCTCAACACCTTTTTTGCCTCAATCATCTCCCAAAAGGAGATCGGTGTTTAACCTGAATAATATGGAGTGGATGAGGTAACAGGGGAAATGCAATCCAAAATAACTAAATTAGTAGTCCAGGAATACCTGGGTATGCTAAATCAATTCAAGTCTCCAGGACCAGAAGAACTACATCCAAGAATATTGAAAGAACTAGTAGAAACAATTTCAGAATCACTGGCAATAATCTTTGAGAATTCTTAGAGAACAGGAGAAGTCTCAGCAGACTAGAGGAGAGCAAATGTTTTCCCTATCTTCAAGAAGTGTAAAAAAGTGGATCTGTGATTAATTAAGTGATCGAACCCAAAGGATGCTCACCAATGGTTCCTCTTCATCCTGGAAAAAAAGCGATTAGTAGAGTGCTGTAGGGTTCAGTCCTGGGCCCAGTACTATTCAACATCTTTATTAATGACTTTGATGAATGTTTAGAGGGCATGTTTATCAAGTTTGCAGATGACACCAAATTAGAATGGATAGCTAATACTCCAGAGGACAGGATCAGAATTCAAAAGATTAAAAGATTAGAAAGCTGGGCCAAAACTAACAAAATGAATTTCAGCAAGGACAAATGTAAGATACTACACTTAGGCAGAAAAAAATGAAATGCAAAGATACAAAATGGGTGATGGCTGGATTAACAGTCCATGTGAGAACTTGGAATTTTCATGGACAACAAGTTGAACATGAACCAACAGTGTGATGCAGCAGCTTAAAAGGCCAATGGGATTTTGGGCTGCATCAAAAGGAGTATAGTGTCTAGATGGAGGGAAGTTATGGTGTCTTTGTACTCTGCTTTGGTTAGATCTCACCTGGAATACTGTGTCCAATTCTGTGCACCACAGTTCAAAAGAGATATTGACAAGCTGGAGGATGTCCAGAGGAGGGCAACTAAAATGATGAAAGGTCTGGAAACCATGCCCTATGAGGAGCTTCTTAAAGAAATGGGTATATTTAGCCTGCAGAAGTGAATGTTGAGAGAATATGTGAAAAGGTGTCATAAGGAAAAGGGACCAAGCTTGTTATTTTTGCTGTTCTTGAGTCCAGGACCCAGAGCAATAGGTTCAAATTACAGGAAAGGAGATTCCTGAATATTAGGAAGTACCTTCTGAGCATATGAGCTGTTCAACAGTAGAGCTCTCTGCCTGGGATTGTGGTGGAAATTCATGTTGCAACCTGGCAAGCATTGGATGGGCTTTCTGAGTACTCAGAGGATGAGGAAGAGGATTTGGAGCTTGCAACCTGCAATTTACGAGAAGTCTGTGAAGGATAGCAGGAGCCTGGAGGGAGATGTTTTGGAATCTCTAGGCTGTTCCCAGGCAACAGGAAAAAGTGATATCAGTTCCCATGAGAATAGGTCTTTGTGGCCTTCGGAGGAGAATGTGGGAGATGAAGGTTTTTCCAGATCGAGTCACCTTGAAGTTAGGAGGCAGAATGTAAAACAAAGACAAACTTGTTTTTCTCAGAGGTTTAGAGATAAGGAGAGAAAAAGCAGGTGTGTGAGAAGTGATCTCATGGGAGGGATTGAGGCCGTTAGCGGCTTCTGGACTCTTAGACTTTTAGTGGAAACAAGATTGTAAAAAGGGGAAACGGCTCTTGGCTTTTAGTTCTAAGTTCCTGGTTCCTGTATTTCAGTATCCTTGGGTAGATTCCTGTTTATGATTCATGTTTTTGAAGGTTTTGCCTTTTTTGTGTTTTCATGTTTATGGATATAACTTTTGAACAATACCCTGCCTAAGTATTCTTTTTCTTTGTGTTAATCCAAGTCTCTGTGGGTTGCTTTTTGATGCCTTGGTTCAAAACCTGATGAACTCTTGATCTCATTGGGTACTTTTGCTGATCTCATTTTGACTTGCTTTTTTTCCCCTTTTATGCTTACTCATTAATAAATGTTTACTTGTTGGATTATCTGAACATTGTGTGGTGTTGGGTATTCCAGGTCTACGGTGCAACAGCTCCTTGGAAACTTTTAAACAGAGGCTGGATGGCCATCTGTCAGGGATACTTTGATTATGCTTTTCCTGCATGGCAGGGGGTTGCACTAAATATCTTATGTGGTGTCTTCCAACTCTATGATTCTATGATTCTTAAACACTTTAGTATCACAATCCTGTTGGAATATGGAGAATCCCAGAATCAGTAGAAGATGCATGATGGATCCAAGAAAAGAATGAGTCACCAAAATATGATCCATTCATAATCACCCCAGAAAGACGACAGTATTGCTAAAGACATAGATCCAAGTGTAATGACACAAAAGCTGAAATATAGCACAGAAAGCAGGCAATGAATAGATGGCAGAAATTACCCTTTGTAATCTATCAAATGAATTGCAATGTACTGATTTGCAGTGTAAGTCTCTTGGCTTTTGCTATTTACTGCAGAAATAGAGAGGATGCGCAGTGACTGTCAGACCACTATCAGAAAATCTTTGGAAACTTTTAAACAGAGGCTAGATAGCCATCTGTCATCCTGATACTTTGTGTCCCTGATACTTTGCTTGTGCTTTTCCTGCATGGCAGGAGATTGAACTAGATGGCCTGTGTGGTCTCTTCCAACTCTATTACTCTATTCTAGTCTATTCTAGACTATTCTAGGGCTCTGTCCTAGAACGCTTCCAGGGTGGAGCCCAATGGAGTCCTTTTCAGGGCTCTGTTCTGTTTACAGGGCCCTGTCCTATTTCCATCCTGGAAGTATCCTAAAGCAGAGCCCTGAGAACAAAGGAAGCTTCCTATGTTCTCATTAATTAGAACTGGGCAAGCATGGGGGAAGCCAGTCAGCAACGCTTTCCCCATGTGATGGGGAAAGTGGCAATTTGGGTGATGTGTGGTGCTAGATTTCTCCGCAGGATTCACCATGCTGTCCAGCATATCCCCTCTGCTGTTGCCTGCTTTTTGGACCTCAGTGTTCTACAGCCAATGAAACTGGGAGGCAGGGAATCATGTCATTTCCCAGAATTCTACAGACAGCAGAAGATGCCAAAATGCGGCACTGCCCTCTTTAAAGCACTAATCTGATAAAGCACTTAGAGATATATGTGTTGATGCAACAAGGTATAAAAAGGGGGCAATATTTACAGTGGTTTTATTCTGAAAAGTGAACCGAATGCTCTTCAAACAATTGCATAGAAAATATGCCATATCTGAAATGTTCATTGCAAATGGTACAGAAGTCAGGAGGAATGCTTAAACTTTTGTTTAAAATTGCAGCAATAATATCATGTACTTCTTTACCAGAGAACTAGAGCAAAGCCTAGATTTAGGAACCATGCAGATTTCCAGATATTTGTTGGGCTGCAAGTTCCAGGGATAAGAAATGCTACAAACTGTTGTCCAACAATATCTGCAAGGCCACACAGTGCCCATCCTTGGCATGCTTTGTATACATTAATGTTAAGGGAACATCTAAAATGTTACATCAAACCCACTTTTCCCAATTTGTATTTTTATTTAAGACTCCTAATCAACTTTCAAAGGAAAATCTTTCTAAGAAATGATATAAAATATAATAAGAACATTTAAACCATCAAATATGGTCGCCTTAGTGGATGATCTGCACCGGAAGCTCGACAGGGGGAGTGTGTCCCTGTTGGTGCTGCTGGACCTCTCAGCGGCCTTCGATACCGTCGACCACGGTATCCTTCTGGGACGCCTCGCAGGGATGGGTCTTGGAGGTACTGTTTTGCAGTGGCTCCGGTCATTCCTGGAGGGTCGATCTCAGAAGGTATTGTTGGGGGACACCTGTTCAACCCCACAACCATTGTCTTGTGGGGTTCTTCAGGGCTCAATATTGTCTCCCATGTTGTTTAACATCTACATGAAGCCGCTGGGGGAGATCATCCGGAGTTTCGGGGTACGGTGTCATCTGTACGCTGATGATGTCCAACTCTGTCACTCCTTTCCACCTACTACTAAGGAGGCTGTCCAGGTCCTGAACCGGTGCTTGGCCGCTGTGATGGTCTGGATGAGGGCGAACAAATTGAAATTGAATCCAGACAAGACAGAGGTACTCCTGGTCAGTCGCAAGGCCGAACAGGGCATAGGGTTACAGCCTGTGTTGGATGGGGCCGCACTTCCCCTGAAGACGCAGGTTCGGAGCTTGGGTGTGACCCTGGACTCATCGCTGAGCCTGGAACCCCAGGTTTCGGCGGTAACCAGGGGAGCATTTGCACAGCTAAAGCTTGTGAGCCAGCTGTGCCCATACCTTGGGAAGTCTGACTTGGCCACGGTAGTCCACGCTCTGGTTACATCCCGTTTAGACTACTGCAACGCTCTCTACGTGGGGTTGCCTTTGAAGACAACTCGGAAGCTCCAACTAGTCCAACGCTCGGCAGCCATGATTTTAACAGGAGCGGAGCGCAGGGAGCATACAACCCCCCTGTTGCGCCAACTCCACTGATCTACCGATCTGCTACCGGGCTGAATTCAAAGTGCTGGCATTGGCCTTTAAAGCCCTAAACGGTTCCGGCCCAAGCTACCTATCTGACCGCATCTCTGCCTATGAACCCACCAGGACTTTGAGATCTTCCGGGGAGACCCTGCTCTCGATCCCGCCTGCTTCTCAAGCTCGGCTGGTGGGGACGAGAGATAGGGCCTTCTCGGTGGTGGCTCCTCGGCTGTGGAACGCCCTTCCTACGGACATTAGACTAGCACCATCTCTAATGGTATTCCGCAAAAGGTGAAGACCTGGATGTTTGTGCAGGCGTTTGAGTAATTTAGTGCAATCTGGTAATGGAACATAGGAATGGAACAATGGACGACGAACCTGGACTACGCTTGGATGATGAGAAGATTGGGTACGGTTGTTTTTTGTAATAATTGTGCATTGTAATTGCTTATTGGTAATTTATGGATAATGTGTTAAGTCAATTGTTATATGTTGTATGGAACCACTGCTGTTTCTACTGTTTTTACTGTTTGTGAACCGCTGTGAGTCGCCTTCAGGCTTGAGATACAGCGGTATATAAGCAAAGTAAATAAATAAATAAATAAATAAATAATAAAACAGAAAGAGCACCATAAACCTTTCATTTCAAGCACCTATCCCAATAAAAACCTCATCTGCAGTAGTTGAAAGCAAGACAAAGGGCAGCACCAGGAGAGATTCTTAGGAAAAGGAAATCTATAATTACAGAACCACCTCCAAAAAAATAACCCTGTTTCTCTTCTCCATCATAAAAACTCCGCCTAATTCATTCTTGTAACCTTTCTGCTGTAGACTCTGCCTGAGGCAACAGCTTGAGGAGTCAAAGTAATGTCTTTGCTCGGTGGAATTTCATTCCTTTATAACTCAGTAGGTAGTATGTAATTTTTAATGAATCTAAGGCCTCTTTCACACAGCTGAATACAATCCCACGTTATCTGCTTTGAATATATGGCAATGTGGACACAGATAACCCAGTTCAAAGCATTATTGTGGGATTTTCTGCCTTGATATTCTGGGTTATATGACTGTGTGGAAGGGCCCTAAGAATGCAAAATAAAGGGTTTTTAGGAGGGTGGCCCTTATTATGTTTGGAAAAACTGAAGATGTAGCAGATGAAAAATAACCAGGTTTGGAGCTGGCTTAAACAGTTGCAAGCTGCCTTAAACAGTTTGATGCATATGGAACAATCTCTGTTGGAAGCAGTGTAAAGTAGACTTTGTACAATTGCTAATTTGTTTGCATCTTTTCTTCATTATGCTGGAGAAGTTGAGAGATGGGGATATATTTGAAGAGTCTGTTGTTGCTATCCAGCAGCTAGGGTAGATCTTTAGGTGGTTAGCAATGACAAATTGCTTCATGCCTAGGGCTTTTCTGATACTACTGCTTGCAACTTTTCTGTGTTAGGGTTATGTGGCTCTACATGATACCTAGATGCTCTGCTTATACACTCCCATGTTTTGACAGCAATAGCATCAACATTCTTTATTTATTTATTTAACAAATTCTTACCTTGCTCTTCGGCCCAACAAACTCCCACAGCGGCTTACACAAGATCAATACCAAACGAGATAGTCCCTGCCTGCAGCCTTATAATCTCAGAGATATGACGGCAAAGCATAAAGGTGGGGTGAAGAAGAAAAATAAGGAACTACAGATATCAGTTTTTAAACTGAGAGGGGGGAGGCTTTCATACACATCCTCCCTTTCATATCACATTTTCAGCCTTTCTCTGTATAGATTGAATACCTGAAAATGAGCATGATTTGTTTTCTTTTGTCATTCCTTTCTCCCTCTTTTCTGTCATATCAATTGAGCACATACAACCCTAACTGCAACCTTCACTGGAAACAGTGCTCAGAGAAGTGGCATCCAGTAGAGTTGGAAAACAAGTAGCGGACTGGTTGGAGTGTCAGTTTGCGCAATGGCAAATGGGCCTCCTTAACCATTAGACAATATTTTTTAAAAATGTTGATGATCTTTTAGTAGCTTGAAAATATAATAGAAATTCCAGTGTTATTTTTGTATGCAACTAAATTGTACATATTGCTATTTTATTATTTTTTAATAAAATGAATGATATGGTAGCCTTATAGGTGTGAGTGAGCCCCTTTGTCTCCTGGCTCTCAGTCCAATACTGTGGAAAATACCTGCTTTCTAGTTGGGTACATCTACACTGTTGAAATAATGCAGTCTGACACCACTTTTAACTGCCAAGGCTCGATGCTATGGGATCTAGGGAACTGCAGTTCTGCAAGGTCTTTATTCTTCTCCACCAAAGAATTAACTTCATTAATTTCACAATGTAGATGCACTTGTTGTCCTACTACTGTAAGGTGATGTAATGGCTCCTAACAGACCATGAAGGGAAAGGACAAACCCACTTCAAAAGGGTAAATCTAAGATTATAGATGTGTTTCACTTTGTTTATAGGTTGCCTGCAATCTTTTACACAGATCCAGACTGCAATCTTATACATTATTTTTGGAAAATATTTATGCAAATGTTCTTATGCATTTTTGTGTGCTTTGCTCCTAAATTGCACTTATCATACACTACTTCTGCAAGCAGTTTTCCCTGTATGCAAACATTTAAATGTGGCTTGAGGGAATGCCATTTTTGTATCGCTTATTTATTACAAATATTTCTAACTCTGAAAATGGCATATAGGAACTACACATTCTATGGGTAAAAACAGAATGTAAATGAAAATGTAATATAGATTATTTAGTTCCTATGACCTTGGTGCTAGAGATGTCCCTACTCACAAGAATAAACAAAATAGATTACATTGATACGGCTGCACATGCCTATAGTTTGTTTCTCACATGGAGAAAGCCTTATGCAATTATTTTCTGTCAGCTGCAATCCTATTATAACAGACTGTTGCCAAATAGAACTGACTCTGTGGAAGATGAAATGTCTTTGAGATGATGTGAAGGTTGACTTGTTTCTGTTGATGTCTCATGACAACTCAGACCACAAAATTCAGTGCAATATAACCGCCTTTACTAGAGGTTATTTATTTTTATTTATTTTTTCAAAATCTAATCCTGCATTACTTCACAATGTACACACAGCATACAAAGAGACACAAATTCACACATCTCATAACATCAGACAGGCACTTTACTAAATCCTATAAATACTAAAATAAAAATGATTCAGTCCTCATTTCCAAGCAACCAAATCTGTATCATAGATTGTTTAGAAATACTGGAAATATTACTTGAAGGGACTTAAACAAAATCTCCAGTTTTGATATGCTGGTTGGAGTAATCTGGGAATTGTGGCCCAAGACAAAAATTTTCTAAGCATTTCCAGAGTGGTGCGTAGATTGAAACACATAATTTTTCCAATTTTTCACATTTCCTAATTCTCTTTAAAAGCTATTAGCTCAAAATGGTAGGAAAACATATTTTAGGATTAAATCTATTGAGAAATGTATACTGTGAGAGAAGATATTTCAGAGTGCATTTTTTCTAATTTTAAAATGAAATATGCATTTAAATACCCTTTCAGGATGAAATGGACTTATGAGTTAATACATTTGTGAGTAAAATACACATCTGTCTGTCCCCATTAAAACTACCTCTTCCTAATTAAGCAACACAAACAACAAACTCAGGAAGCAACATGTTCAGCAAACATGTATTTAAAAAAAATAAAATCTTCAGGATCATCCTTGAAATCAACATAGATAAGGCCAGATGTATTTCCTTGAAACTTGGATTCCAAAAATATAAAGCCACCAATAAAATGTTCTTGTACTTAGCTTCAGAGGTCTTGAAGACAACCATGGAATACTGCTTCATGTCCATTCTGATTTTTTTCCTTAGATTTTGAATCACTTGGGTCTTAATTACAGAGTATCATAGAATTATAGAGTTGGAAGAGACCTCATAAGCCATCCAGTCCAACCCCCTGCCAAGAAACAGGAATATTGCATTCAAAGCACCCCGACAGATGGCCATCCAGCCTCTGTTTAAAAGCTTGCAAAGAGAAAATGCCTCTAGAACATGGCCATATAGCCTGGAAAAACCTACAACAACCCAATAATAATAATAATAATAATAATAATAATTATTATTATTATTATTATTATTATTATTATTATTATTATAACTAGAATAGTATTCCTATCCATGGGATCTTCTGAAAGCACAGCAGTTTAAAGAAGCAGACACTTAACATTCAGGAGATTCTCTTACAATTCCAAAGGTGTTCTGAATAAGAGTTTAATTTTTCTGACCTTTTTAACATTCTTCTCCTGCAGTGCTTTCCACAAAAATCATGAAATGCACATGTCCTCCCAAATGTCACAATTTTCTCTTTCTTATATAAGGTATTTAAAAAGACACAAGTTAGATTGGGAACTTTGCATGCCTGTTTTTAGTTGTATCGTGTCTAATTATACAAAGTATTTTCTCCTTCCTCCCCACCAGACACTTATCTCTTTAACATGCAAATAATCCTAGTACATGCCTCAGGCACTGTAATATATAAACCTGATGATCACAGAGTCATTCCTGAGATTGTAATGGGCTAAAAAACTAAAATTGAAGGAACCCTTATGGGAACAACATTTTCCCTAATTTCTTTCACTTTCAAACACTGTTACCTAGCCAGATAGAAGACAAAGAAAAAACAGATGACAAACCTTGCCCCTAGTTCTCAGAAAGATCAGGTCCAAATAGTGAGACTAAAAGCCCCTTTGCTGGACTTACTCAGCCAAATCAAGATGTTTATTCCCTAAGCTATCCATTTTGATATATACCTCGCTTTCTCACCTTTGCAATTAGAACTCGATAATATTAAAATAAATGTTAATAAATGTTAATGCTACCCTTTAATGACAATCAAAATCTGATGCCACAATCTAATGCTATCTAATAGTAGAGCTTACCTGAAGGAGAAAGTCTGAGTGGTGTACAAGGTGGCCACTCAGGAGTGGTTTCTCCTATCCTTCAGACTGATATAGGAAATTGGAAAATTGCTAAAATTATTTGAACAAAACTATGGAGAGGTTGATCATCTTTACATTTTAACCAATATTCACTTTTAAAATTCAGTACTAAGAATTTTTTTTTAAAAAACGAGAGTACTTCTCAAAATACCACTCACAGTAATGTCATTTGGCTACTTCTGAATTAGTAAACTGTACAATGGTTGTGGCAGAAATAATTAAAATAGAAAATAGTAATGAATGTTCAGGAAAGCTAAAAGGTATGCATTCCAAACTACATTTATAAATATTGTGTCCTTTTCCTAAAAATCAAATCAGTAAAAAATAGAATGAAATTGTGTACTACATGCAACATAAAGACTTTCTTAGTTACATGAATGAGAACAATATACACTTCCAATCATTTGTTACCTGTGTGTCTATTATTCACCTCCAGATATTTTAAGAAGTATTTCTATATTGTATCGCAGAGAAAACAATGGCATTCATTCTAACTTTCTTGAAATATTATTCCTTTAACAATGTGAGCTTTATTACTGTAGTAAATAAAATGAGGTTCAAAAATAATCCTTTTGAAATACATGTTTCTGCAAATAGTTTGGATTCAAGGTCTTTCCTTCTATGTATAGAAAAGTCTGTTCCATCTCACCATCCATCCCATTATGAATTTTCTAAGATCTGCTGTCCTGGATGTTGTTGTTGTTGATGATAGTGATGATGTTGATGTTGATGATTTTCTATTTCAGCCTAATGCTTTTCATAATGTACCTGCCTCCTAAATTAGATTGTTGTTGTTTTTGTAGGGATATGATGATGGATATGGGGGTGAATACGATGAATCAAGTTATGAGGCTTATGATAACAGCTATGCCACACAACCACAGAGGTAAGTTGCAATTGATGATTAATTGTCTCACGGATAAACTACTGTATTATAATTCTGATCTACTGAATTGCTTTTAACATCAGTTCTAAATGCCCTATTAGAAGGTATTGCTGAAACCATTTCTCAGAGCATCTCAGTTCTTCTTAACTATACAATAAAATAATTCAAGTGATGAAAGATTAGCAGTGAGTTTGCAGGTATAAAAGCATCATATTTTCCAAGACCACACTGGAGGAAATAACCACTTTTCAAAATTGGTCATCACTTATGTCTCACTTAATACTTGTCAGATGATGATGATGATGATGATGATGATGATGATGATACATTTTATTTATTATCCGCCTCTCCTGATGGCTAGAGTAAACTCGATGGCTAGAGTAAACTCGTCGATTCAGCAAATTTCCCTGTGTAAATCTCAACAATTATCAATTTCTTCAATTTCTTCTAACAATTTCTTCCATTTATCCAACTTAATTAGATCCAAGCAGAACCTTGAATCCTATCTGTTGCTTAGCCTAAGAAATCTTAAAAACAGCCCAAGACTAAGGAATGCAGTTGCCAAAATTATTCCTTTAAGAAATTTATGACAACCCACACACACTATCCATAGTATGCCTGTAACTATTTATTCCATGAAGTTTCAGCCACAGGGTCCTGCTCAGAATAGTCTCTCTTCAGCAGTTCTTGAAACCACCTATTAATAACTATATAGTAGCTTGCTGTATAGTACTTGCACTAATATTCTCTGTAAAACCAGATAACACTGATTTAATATTTTACCTTTATTGGAAGGCTCAAGAAAGCAGCCAACCACTGAGATTGAATTTACAATCAGTTATTGCATTTGGGGGATTTTCTCCCTAGTTATAGCATTTTCATTCTGTCATTATGTTCCTGCCGTCTGCTAGATTGTTACACGGTGTGTCTTTGTTTCCAAAGCCTTTATTGAGGCAACGGGAATCTTTCTTTCATTCCCCATTTTGTTCTTCTGGTATTCAAAAAACCCTTCCATTAAATCAACAACAAAATTACTTCTGGAATTAATGAGATTGGCAGATTTGGTATAAATAAAACACAGACTGTTGGCATTGTTGAGAAGGGGAGAAAAATCAGCAGATGAAGGTTTCCTCCTGTTTACCTATAGTGTGGCAGGATTTATTTGAAATTAGGATAGGCCAACCTTTTTAAAGAACAGCTTCCAAGATGGTGTAAAAATATACAAAACCAATTAAAGCATCCATCATGATGACAAATTTTTATTCTTAAAAAAGAAGATGATAAAATCTAATACTTAAAATATATGGCTTTTTTGAATATTAAACTCATGTAAAAGATTGCAGTGTTTATCCCAGGTGAACTTCTGAACCATCACAGATGGCAAAGCATTCATTCTAGTTAGTATTCATGCTCTCTTCTGCAAGAGGGTTTCACTGAAAGTTTTGAAAGGACTTTTAGGTTGTTGATATGGGAATAGGTTCTCCATTGGGGACTTAAATCTCTAGACCAGTGGTTCTTAACCTGGGGTCCCCAGATGTTTTTGGCCTTCAACTCCCAGAAATCCTAACAGTTGGTGAACTGGCTAGGATTTCTGGAAGTTGTAGGCCAAAATCATCTGGGGACCCCAGGTTGAGAACCACTGCTCTAGACTGGTGATCTACTTTTGTTGATGAGATAACAAGGAAATTTCAGCAGAACAAAAAACATCATTATTACTGCTACCACTCCTGATAATACATTAGAAAATATGAATAATAATTTTAATACACATTTCAGCTGTGTGAATGGCTTCATAGATGTCTCTCAGTAATCCTTTGATCAGACCTTCAAAATAGAGCAGAAATATATCAACCACACAGATAGTTGGGTGCAGATTTAATCATACTTAAAGTAGGCTCATGTGTAACAAGTTATTCTTGATCAAAAGTAACTCTCAATGGATTCAAGAGGTCTCCTCTAAGATTAAAGCTGGTTCTATTCCAGGGTTTTGAATCTCATGAAAAATATTCATCTGAGAACATTTAATAACAAGATGTTACTCACAAATTGTGAAGTCAGAAATAAATTATCTCACATTCACACCAGATGAGCAGTCCACCTTCAGGAGGCTTTACATTTGGCCACACTCAGTTCCTAGAGCAACCTATGTTTAAACTTGTTCAGATACTTCCTCCACTCCTTCTGCTCGCTACCACACTATCAAGCTTCGGCCTATAATGAAATCCTGGAAATGAAAGGCCGTAAATAGGAGTCATTGATCTCTAAGAAAGGTAAAAGGAGGTAACTTGGGAAAGACCCAAACTATACCCTTTTGCGGTACTTGTAACAGTAGATCATTCTCCCTTCACCCTTACAAAAAACTTGATTACACTCTTTTGGTAACTCTGTGCGATCAGGAAACACTGAACTGTCATGTCTTTGGAAAAACTTGGAATAGTCTCTGGGGCTCACATATATCTACTGAAGGCAAGCAAGAGTTATGGATCATGTTGACTGGCACATAGGCCATGAACCTTTATTAAATACATCCTAGGTGGGTTTGGAAAAAAAAGCCCTATAGGTAAATATTTTGGGCTCCTCCACATGACTGGGACTCCTGAGATAATCAAGAAACTCCTTGCATGGAATAACTGACCACACACCTCACTCAGTGGTGAAAGGAAAAGTTAGTTGGCATTACACAACTGTCTCCTCAAAATGTAAGATAGGTTTATTCACTTCCTATTGGCCTTCTCTTAAGTAAGATTTGGGCTGGCTCACCCAGAATGGTGGATGCTCAAAGAAATTGAGTCATGCCAAACCCTAAACATAGTTTTGTATTTTTAAGTTTTTATCTGTAATTCTAAAGTTAATAAAAGTTCTAACCAATTGTAGCTTAGAAATGCCATTATTTTTACAAGAACTCCCAGAATTCCTGAGCCAACGATAAAGATAATACACCCAATGAAGTTCTGGCTTCCTATTTATCAGCAACAGTGAATATCAAATTCATTTTTATTATTTGAAATGATGATGATTGGATTTTGAAAAAGTAAAATGGCTACTATAGAAATATGCAGTATCCTTGGCAGTAAAGGGTGAATAGACTTCATAAGTTAGCTAAACATTAGCCAGCTCTTTGTAACTTGTGAATGTCAACTTTAATTTAATATATTTTCTTTCTGGAAACATTATGGCCTTGATTGTTGTAATTCTTAAACAGGGATCCAAGTTTATTAGATAGCCTCGAAGACTAATAGGAATTTAATTTCTTAGCACAACTTCTCCTGAATGATATAAAAGACTCTCTCTGTGTGTATGAATGAATATTCTTATAGTAGTCATTTTATACCTTCCAGTTCCAGTGATTTCAAATAATAAAAATGAATTTTATATTCACTGCTACTTCTAAATGGGATATTCACTGTTGCTGATAAATATCTATATAGATATATACATATATACAGTATATTCCTTATTATATTTGCCAATATATATTTTCAAGATAACATACTTAATACCAAGTTGTACATCCTCAGGACTTAACCGTTACTTGCATTGCAACAGGATAATAATTTCTCCTCTCTATTAAACTCTCTCTCTCTCTCTCTAAGATTCCTTGAATATGTTTAAACAAATATGGAAAAGTCAGATGTACTATTAATTTTTTAAAAAACATTTTGTTTCATCCATATATGCAATTAAACATGGAGAGTGAAGATCAGATGCCCTGTTAATCTCTTTTTAAAATTAGCTTCCAAAAATAAATAAGCATTAAAAAGTGGCATCATAAGTAGCAAAATATATGAAGTAATAGTAAAATAATATAGAAGACAAATATTTGTCATCAATATAAATAAGCAAAATATGTTTGAAGATATAAAGATACAAGTTAGACAAACAACAAAGCACTACAGGATATTAATGTGCTTTCATGTGAGCATCGCTGATCAGGATTCAGAGTGTGCCATGCTTTCTTTCAAAATGCTACAAGCAATTAAGTGCTCAAGTAATTAAATTTAGTTTCAACCTCCCTTCATCAGTAATACTCAACATCCTATGATACCTGGAAATCATTGGGTGCTATATAGTCCTCATCTGCTTTTTTTTTATTGGGGTTGTTGTTTTATTATTATTTTAATTTTAAATGATATTCATTCAGGTTTTAACATACATAAAATAAAATGAACAGTAATACAAGAGCAAAAAAGTAGAATATAGAAATACAAAAAAGAATATCTAATGGAATGGGGATTCTTGTTTTATATTTATTATTTTGTTTGTTTTGGAGACATTTAATACTTCGACAAACCCTGGTGTTCTTCTGAACATGCCAATACCTTTCTCTTATTTTTTAGACTGATTCTGTTTTGGTTGTCATGAAGGCAGTTTTTGCTGTTGAATGAGAGTAGAGAAAGTTACAGGTGAATATAAAATTTTCATCTGTGAAATACTAAAGTATATGATACTTTGATCTCAGCAAACATTTGGCAACATTTCCCATAATAAGCTGGTAAAATGTAAGCAGGTTCTACTGATTTAGGTGGCTCCAAGGGCCCATCCAGACAAACCCATATTCCGGGACCTGTCTCCAGTAAAAACCAGATTAATTTGGAACAAACCAAGGTTAATTAAATACCTGATAAGATCCGGATATTAAGGTAAGATCCAGGTCTTGCCAGGTGTTGGCCCTGTGGGGATTTGACCATTCCCAGGCCCAATCCACACAGCTATCTTAGTTTTTTGGCGTCCTGGAGCCTGAAAGACAGAGAGGGCACCCCTCTCTCCCTAGCCCAAAATTTCCTCCTAAAAGTAAAGTTAAAAGTACCTGGTTGCCATAAGTCCCTCCTCGCACCCTCCTGGCATGAGAAAATGATGCATCAGGAGATGGGAGAAAGGGAGGGGGGAGGAGAAGGAGGAGGAGGGATTTTCTCCTTGCCCCCCCCCCCTTTCCTGATGCACCATTTCCTGGCACGAGGAGGAAACTTATGGTGGTCAGGTAATTTTACATTACCTTTAGGGAAAAAAATTTTGGGGGGGGGGGTTTCCAGATGTCTGCATGCCCTCCTGATTTTAATCAGGATTGCATGGAGCCTTCCCTCCTCTTCCCAGGAAGGCCCAGGGTTGGTTTTTTTTTTTTTTTTTTTTTTTGGAGGTGTGGGAATGAAATCCACACCAAAGTGAGTTTTAAGCCCCCTTTGTCATGGATTTTATTCCTGTCTGGAAGCACCCAAAAAGTTGATTGAGCAACTACAATATTGCTAAATATGTGTCAGCTTTTGATGACAGCTGTAAGCTCTCTAATGTCTACCTTTGTTATAAATGACTTGGATAAGCGTTTACTTGAATATTTACAAATCTGCAGATGGCACAAAGCTAAGAGGGATGGACCATATAACATATAATAATGATTTGAAATAATTAAGCAAATGCCCACGTGTCTTCTCCCCATCCACAGCTCCCCAAAATTGATTATTTTTTGCCCTAAAATCCCCTTGAAACATGGTGTAAAAAGTTATCTTGCTTTGGAACCTTTCTGGAGCATTTTAGGTCAATGAAAGATCATTTCCTCCCAACAGAATGTATACTAGTAATCAACTTACTGGTACAAAGTGATTTCCAGTTGGGAAAAAGTTATGCCACTTCTATTCTGTGTCCAGTTTTGGTCACTACATTTTAAGAAGAATAGTGACAAATTACAACACAGCCAAAATTTGCACATTTTCTCATAAATTAGAAAACTAGAAAGCTAAGTAGCTACATACTGAGTATGGAAGTGTTAATTTCGATTGAAGACTTTTAATGCTTAGCCCTTTAAAGTCTAACTTTCACTCTTGAGTTTTCAGCCATAGATGTGGGACTGAATTGGGATTGCTGCCACTTTTTCTGACAAGCTCTTTACCTTTAAAATTTAAATAGCAGTCAAGCCATGTATAAATATGTGAGAGGAAATCATAGGGAGGAGGGAGTAGGCTTGTTTCCTGCAGCCCTGGAGACTAGGATGTGGAACAATGACTTCAAACTACAGAAAAGGAGATTCCACCTGAATATTAGGAAGAACTGTTCAGCAGTGGAACTCCCTGCCCCTGAGTGTAGTGGAGTCTCCTCCTTTGGAGGCTTTTAAACAGAGGCTGGATGGCCATCTGTTGGGGGTACTTTGAATTCAATTTTCCTGCTTCTTGGCAGGGGGTTGGACTGGATGGCCCACAAAGTATCTTCCAACATTAGGATTCTATTATTCTAAGGCTGGCATGACCTTTTCATAGTGGGGAATAGGTATAACAAATGAAATTGGTTCAATGCAGATGGCAAAGAATTTTGTCTTGTTGATTTTTATAAGAATTTACCCAATTTCAAATTTCTTTTAGAAATTTTGAAGGAAAAAGTTGAGCTGAAATGCTTTGAATAGTTTAGAAACTGAAACTAACAGATATCCATACCATGTACTGCAAGTCGCTTCTGGTGCGTGAGAATTGTCCGTCTGCAAGGACGTTGCCCAGGGGACACCTGGATGTTTTTGATGTTTTACCATCCTTGTGGGAGGCTTCTCTCATGTCCCCACATGGGAAGCTGGAGCTGATAGAGGGAGCTCATCCACGCTCTCCCTGGATTCGAACCTGTCAGTCTTCAGTCCTGCCGGCACAAGGGTTTAACCCACTGCACCACCGGGGGCTGAGTTAGTGGACACCATAGTATCCTCATCCAGGTCTGTGACCACAATAATAACATTAATTTATCATAGTAACCTATTCTCAATTTTTGCAACCTGGTGTCCTGAAGTGGTTTTTTTAAAATATAAAACTATATTCCTCAACCTGCACTGGCCATAAATGGAAGAACTTGTAGTCCATGCCTATGATTTTGCTAATCATGATTTTGCTAATGCTTAGGCAGAGACAAGACAGGTTCACAAGTTAATGTTTAGCCTATTATATGGCATCAATATCTGTATGAAGCCAACAGATGGATCAATGATTATATTGTTTTGATAATATACCATACTTCTTATTTCTTTCTGCTGCACTATTCCCAAAGTTTTAGTAGCATGTGCTGTATTATGAGTTGCTATATTTCATTTTGGCTTTTGTGCTTATATCTAAGTTTTCATAAATAAAGATTTTCACATACTTTATTTTGAGACTATGGAATGAATCAAGTTAGCAGGTCTAAAAGATGACATTTTATGGGTCTTCACAGCAATCCATTTATGGCATTCATCATCTAAAACTGTTTTGAAATGCCACCTTTCATTTATTTGATTCAATGAGCACAACTCTATTGAATATAATATCTGAAGAAGATACGTATTTTTCCTCTTATCAATCATTTATGATCTTTTTGGTTCTTTAAGTTCTCCTTTTCATTTTAGATCTGAAGTATTATACCTGATAGTCTCACCAACAAAGTATGCTGGGTTCATTCTCAAGGTGTGGTACTCTTAACTCCATTCTGTTTTCCCCCACCTTTGTCCTCATATGTTCAGGTCAATTGACTACATATTGTTGTTGTTTTGTGCCTTCATGTCATTTCTGATTTATGGAAACCCTAAGGTGAACGTATCATGGGATTTTTCTCAGCAATCTTTAGCCAGAGAGAATTCAGCATTGGTTTTACCTGAATAAAGAGAGGAGGTTACTCAGGCCCCTTCCACACTGCCCTATATACCAGGATCTGCTCCCCGATTATCTGCTCAACCCAAATTATCTGGCAGTGGAGACTCATATAATCTAATTTAAAGCAGATCATCTGGAATCATATCCTGGGATATAGGGCAGTATAGAAGGGGCCTTAGTGGATTTTCATGGCTGAACAGGCATTCGAGTCTTGGTCTCTAGTCAACATCCAAACATAGATCAACATCAAAACCACACATGCCAGATATGACTACATACGTTTAAATAGTTTTAATGTGTTTGATTTTAATTCTGGTTTTGTGTCAGCATACCCCTTTATTGGAATTTTCAGACATTTTAGACATTCTGCTGGGCTCCTGCTGACAGACTTGAAATAAACCTCAAAACTATCTCCCTTCTATTGAGAAGGAAATGCCTAGATCAACATGTGTCTGGTCAACCTTTCTGTGTGAAGGAGTATGCGAGAGGCTTACACTGAATGCTAATCTAGACCTTCTCACTCTCAGCCCATGGCACATTCTCTATCTGACTAGTGTTCTTCCTTCCTCAACATCAGAACTCTGATGTCAAAGTGGGAAAGGCCATGGCAAGATCCATGGGGGAGCTGAGGAATGTATCTAAGAGTAATTAGTTTAGTTACTTTTAAGAAATTAGAAAGTAAGAAGCTATTTTAAGGTGTATTATAGTGGCTAATTACTTTTGGGAAAATTCAAACTATAATTACTTTTTAAAATAACACCACAAGACATCTCCCTTCTTAGCCAATTGTGCCTCCTCCATCTCCTTCCCCCAATACTGCTCATCGGAAAGAAGTTAAATATGTTAAAGGACAGAAAGCAAATTAGTCAGACATTCTGACCCCTTCTACACTGCCACATAAAATCCAAATTATCTGCTTTGAACTGAATTATATGGCAGTGTAAACTCATATAATCCATTCAAAGAAGATAATGTGGATTATCTGATTTGAAAATCTGGATTAAATGGCAGTATAGAAGGAGCCTCAGTGGCTTCCACCCACATTTTCTCATCATCGCCACAGATGACCTTTGGATGTAGACTTGCACGTGGCTACTTTTCATAGGATGAGTGTAACATATGGGTAGACTGCCAGTTTTCTACCTGCAGGACAGTTTTTTTCTGTTCTGAAATATATAGCTCAGGAATCTTTGTCCCATGATGACTTGTCTAGGAGCCTATTCTTTCTAAATCTAGATGTATTTAAGGACTAATTGTAATTTTACATCATGTGTGAATTGTATGTGGAAGTTTTCTGGCATAATTGAACTTGTGTACATTGTCCACAAACTTTTCCACAAATGGCTCTAAAGGACCCATTTGATTCATTGTGGTAGCAGTCACACCACCCAGGTAACTTTAAATTAAACCTGATTATAATGTTGTTGTTGGAGGAGGAAGAAAAGGCAGTTGCAATTAAAGCATTTACATCTATCAAATCAGCTTAACCATGTTGCCATGAAGCATGCTTTCCTGCAACATCATGGTTTCTAAACTGTGAACCAGAGCTTCTTTATTTTAGCTTGAAATTTAAATATTTTAAATAGGAATATTTGACTGGCAAACAGCTATCACTATTATTTATATGCCATTTCAAAATGTGAAGGTTAGTCAAATACATTTATCTCAATTGGGTGATATTTATGCCTCCAAGCATTCAAATCCCTTGAGGCAACACTTCCATAGAAAGTTAATTAACAAGTTCTCACTAGAGGATTACCTGGGGGCACTACAGCCTATTCACATTTACATACAAATCCCCCCATTATACTGTAGGTATGTAATACTTTCTTTTTTAAAAAAAAAAATGAGTGGGAGCTTATGTTTTGCTTAGATAAAGCAAGACTATTAGCAGCTCAAAGAGCTTTCTCTTTCATGATGAATATTGATTCTAAAAGACTCGGAAGGTACCATTCCAGGTTGAGAAAGTGGTGAATGCCTCCAGAAGTAACAAGGGCAGCTATTTCTTGAATCCAAAGAAGATATTTTATTATAGGTAAATATTAAGAGCAAGAGGTGAATTAAACTCAAGTTGGTGTTCATCTTCTGCTCTCTCTGCCAAAATTCATTGCTTCAGTATTGTACAAGAATTTGGCCTCTAAGTTTAATGCTGAGATTCTTGTAATGATGAAAAGTGTATTGAAACTCCTGTGCCAAACATTTTTTTTCTAATCATAAAGCCATTCTTCATTAACCATTGCTCTTTGCCTTTTGGATAGTCCTTATCTGAAATGCATCTGAAAAAGTGAAGGTGGATACATGAATTATTTATTTATTTATTTATTTATTTGCTATATTTGTATACCGCCGTTTCTCAGCCTAGCCGGCGACTCAACGCGGTTTACAACATAATATAACAATCCACAGTATACAATTAAAAGCATAAAAAACATAAAAACACAATTCATACATCAATACCAATCCAGTTCGATTCTTAACTAAAAAACATGATCCAGTTCGTCATCCATATTGCCAATCCTTTAGTCAGTCACCATTCGTTGCATTGGGTTAACCAAATGCCTGCTTAAACATCCAGGTCTTCAATCTTCTTCGAAATGCCATCAATGAAGGGGCTGATCTTACCTCCAAGGGCAGGGCGTTCCATAGCCGCGGGGCCACCACAGAAAAGGCCCTGTCTCTCGTACCCGCCAGCCGCACCTGTGAAGCAGGCGGGATAGAGAGCAGGGCCTCCCCAGAAGATCTTAGGGTCCTGGCGGGCTGATAGGCCGAGATACGTTCGGATAGGTAAGTTGGGCCAGAACCGTTTAGGGCTTTAAAGGCCAACGCCAGCACTTTGAATTGAGCCCGGTAGCAGATCGGCAGCCAGTGGAGCTGGTGCAGCAGAGGAGTTGTATGCTCCCTGCGCTCCGCTCCCGTTAGTATCATGGCTGCCACACGTTGGACTAATTGGAGCTTCCGGGCCGTCTTCAAAGGCAACCCCATGTAGAGAGCGTTGCAGTAGTCCAAACGGGATGTAACCAGAGCGTGGACTACCGTGGCCAAGTCAGACTTCCCAAGGTACGGGCGCAGTTGGCGCACGAGTTTTAACTGTGCGAATGCTCCCCGGTCACCGCCGAAACCTGGGGCTCCAGGCTCAGTGATGAGTCCAGGGTCACACCCAAACTGCGAACCTGCGTCTTCAGGGGGAGTGCGACCCCATCCAACACAGGCTGTAACCCTATACCCTGTTCGGCCTTGCGACTGACCAGGAGTACCTCTGTCTTGTCTGGATTCAATTTCAATTTGTTCGCCCCCATCCAGACCGTCACAGCGGCCAGGCACCGGTTCAGGACCTCGACAGCCTCCTTAGTAGCAGGTGGAAAGGAGTGACAGAGTTGGACATCATCCGCGTACAGATGACATCGCACTCCGAAACTCCGGATGATCTCACCCAGCGGCTTCATGTAGATGTTAAACAACATGGGAGACAATATTGAGCCCTGAGGAACCCCACAAGACAAAGGTTGTGGGGTTGAACAGGAGTCTCCCAGTAACACCTTCTGAGACCGACCCTCGAGGAATGAGCGGAGCCACTGTAAAACAGTTCCTCCAAGACCCATTCCCGCGAGGCGTCCCAGAAGGATACTGTGGTCGACGGTATCGAAGGCCACTGAGAGGTCCAGAAGCACCAACAGGGACACACTCCCCCTGTCGAGCTCCCGGCGCAGATCATCCACTAAGGCGACCAAGGCTGTCTCAGTACCATGCCCCGGCCTGAAGCCAGACTGTGCCGGATCCAGATAATCCGTGTCTACCAAGAATGCCTGGAGTTGTGAGGCCACCACACGTTCCAGGACTTTGCCCAAAAAGGGGAGATTGGAAACAGGCCGGAAGTTGACGAATTGAGTGGGGTCCAGTGATGGTTTTTTCAACAGTGGTTTTATTACAGCTTGCTTTAAGCTGGCTGGAAATATGCCTTCCCGAAGGGAGGCATTAACCACCACCTTCACCCACTCGGCCAATCCCCCTCTGGCCTCCTTCAGAAGCCAGGATGGGCAGGGGTCTAGGATGCATGTGGTAGCTCTCATTCCTCCAAGCACCTTGTCCACATCCTCGGATTGAACTAATTGAAATGAATCCATCAAAACCGGACAAGCAGATGCTCGTGTTACATCCTCAGAGACTGCCGTTAATATGGTGTCCAGACCAGAGCGGATCAAGGCGACTTTGTCTGCAAAGAACTGAGCAAAAGCTTCACAGCGAGGTGCCGAGTCATCAGGGCACCCATCCTGAATGGTGGGTTTTAACAGGCCTCTGACAACTCGGAACAGTTCAGCCGTACGGTTCTTTGCAGACGCAATAGTGGCCACAAAGAAGGTCTTCTTTGCGGCTTTTATTGCCACGGCATATGCCTTTAAAAAGGACATAAACCGTGTTCGATTTGGCTCACTCGGATTCGAACGCCACACGCTCTCTAGTTCCCTCTTCTTTCGCTTCAACGCTGCCAGCTCCTCAGTGAACAAAGGAGCTGGTTTAGCTCGGCTACTTGAGAGGGGACGTTCTGGAGCGATCGTGTTTATTGCCCTAGTCATCTCCCCATTCCAGAGAGCGACCAGGGCATCAACAGGATCACCAACCGAGGCGGCGGGAAATTCCCCAAGAGCCGTCAGGAATCCATCCGGATCCATAAGCCTCCTGGGGCGGACCAACTTAATGGGTCCTCCACCTCTGCAGAGATTAGGGGGTGCAGTTAATCTAAAGCTGACCAGGTGGTGGTCGGTCCATGGCAACGGAGAGATGGATAACTCCTCAACACCGCCACCTTCCTCCCATCCCTGGCAGAAAACCAAGTCCAATGTATGTCCAGCACTGTGGGTGGGGCCAGATACCTGTTGGGACAGCCCCATGGTTGCCATGGTAGACATGAAGTCCTGAGCCGCTCCCGATAGGGTGGTCTCGGCGTGGACATTGAAGTCCCCCAGCACAAGCAGCCGCTGGGACTCCAATGCCAGGTCCGAGATCACCCCCGCTAGCTCAGTCAGGGAGTCTGTAGTGCAGCGAGGTGGACGGTACACTAACAGAATCCCTAATCTGTCCCGGTCACCCACCCTCAGGTGGACGCATTCAAAATTTGTTGACTGCGGGATGGGGGCCCTGGTCAGGAGAATGGAGTCTCTATAGATCACTGCGACCCCGCCTCCCCGCCCCCCGGATCTTGGTTGGTGCTGCACGGAGAAACCTGGCGGGCAAAGCTGGGTCAAATTCACCCCTCCAGCTTCGTCCAGCCAGGTCTCCGTGATGCACGCCAGATCTGCCCGTTCATCCAGGATTAAATCCTGGATGAAAGCTGTTTTGCCATTGACAGATCTGGCGCTCAACAGCACCACCTTCAATCCGGGGGGACCGCCAGCCTGGTTACACCAATTCACCATATCAGGAGACCGAGTTGGAGTTACTAATGTTGTTGTACGATCCCTAGGCCGAATTCGAGGTCTCCTTTTCCCGTATCTCCCCATCCCCACCACGACTTCTATGGGGGCTCCCCGACCAATGGAACACCCTCCCTCCTCCATGATGCAGTCTACCTTCCTATTTTCACCCCATGCTTCACTGCTGGTTATATGATTTATCACCGGTTTAACTCGCACTGAGATCTCCAATTCACTCCCCTCCTTACCTCTCCCGTAGGCAGCTAACAGCAGTGTTACAAGATACCAGGAGAATTATTGATGCTCTGTTTCAAGATCCTGGTTTTTTCCCCTAGCTTGCCTAAAGCCCATCAGTTTTTTACTTACAAAAAATATTTTAGTGACTTAGAATTGCTGTTTGAATGCAATGTGTAATATATAGCAATATTTATTGCAGCAATAAATAAAGAGCCCAAAAAAATGTGTGGCACATGGAATCACCTCCCCGCTCTTTCTTTTTACTACAGCCATCCCATCTGGTCACTGCACTCAAGAGTGCTGCTTTGTTTCTCACAGATAGTCTTATGTGTCACCACTACTATTATCGCCCAATTAGTCAAAATCCCATTACATTTCATAGATGATGAGGAGAGGAGATGGAAAATTTAAATTTCTACCTGTTCCAGTTACCTACCTTTGCTGAACCTGACTCTGCTTCTGATTCTCCACTGAGCTACATCTCCAGACTGTAGAGGAATGCCAACTCTGATGGTGTAGTAGTTGTATTCAAGGGAAGATCAAGCATTGTCTCTTTCCATTGGCTTCATTGGCTGCCGATAAGTTGCTGAGCCAAATTCAAGGTGCAGGTCATGACCTATAAAGCCTTAAATGGTTCAGGGCCCGCCTATCTCTGTGATCGCATCTCCTTCTATGAACCAGCGAGAGCTCTAAGATCTTCTGAGGAGGCCCTCCTCTCGGTCCCACTGCCGTCTCAAGTGGGGACAAGAGAGAGGGCCTTCTCAGTGGTGGCTCCCCGTCTCTGGAATGCCCTTCCAAAGGAAATAAGACAGGCCCCATCCCTCCTCTCCTTTCGTCAGAGCTTGAAGACCTGGTGCTTTCAACAAGCCTTTGAAAATGACCAGTTCTAACTCAGCCCCACACATTGTCTAATATGGCCTTAATTCTTCTTACCAGTTACCCAGATTCTTTCCTCTAATCAGCCCTGGAATGGACAGCCACAGACCTAATATTATTGTTGCCTGCCATAGCATTGCACTTAATTCCCGGGCCCCTAGAATTTTTGGGTTTTCACAAATCTTGGCCCAGCCTTTTAAATTTTTAATTGCCTTGAACAGGCAGGTTTACTTTTAATATATGTGTGTTATGGCGACAATTTTTATGTTTATAGTTTGTTTGTTAATCTTATGGTTATGTTGTTTTTACTCTGTATGTTTTGTGATATTACTTGGGAACCGCTCTGAGTCCCCTCGGGGAGATGGAGCGGTATATAAATAAAGTTTTATT
Source organism: Anolis sagrei (assembly GCF_037176765.1). Lineage (NCBI taxonomy): Eukaryota > Metazoa > Chordata > Lepidosauria > Squamata > Anolidae > Anolis > Anolis sagrei. The sequence continues at coordinate 118,139,683 of NC_090021.1, forward strand.
ATTATTATTTCCCTTCTTGTGGCTTTTGAACAATGGAGAAGCATCACTATACTATCTTTTCCATTAATCCTGGACCTTACTTCAAGAATGGGAGATGTTTCATTGCTCCTCTTCATGGATTCCTTGTTTGGCATGGTTTCATTAACTCATCGTCAGGACTGACCTTCTGGAATGCTCATCAGATGTGTCCAACATCACCCAGTGGACTTCTATGGCTCGGCAAGGACATGAAACTGGTTCTGCAGAGCAACGACCTTATCACAAAGGACTAAAATTGGCAGCATGCGCTGATTTAGCCCAGATCACCCACAGGGTTCCTGCCAGGAGGCAAAACCATGCGTCTCTGCTTTTTTTCTCCCAGTGATGGGATGTCATAGTTGACGTTTGTAGTCACTCACATTTTACAGTACAGGATTCTACTGACCAAAAAAAGAAAACAGAATAAGAATTCAAGTATGGGAAAATATGTCAGGTTGAAATGTGTTGATCTAATGTGTCTGGCAAAATGTGCTTTCCACTATGTGCATATTTTCAAGAAAATTGCACTTTACTTTGCTTTCAGAGTAATGGATGTTAATTGAGAATAATGCCTTCCTTCCCATTAACACTGCCAAGGAAACCTGGTTTTCTTGGAAGAAAGAGCTATCTACTCACCAAAAGACCTCTGGGGTGGGGGGGGGGAGGCGGGGTATAAATGAAGTCAACAAATAAATAAACGACAGGGCAGACTAAGTTTAAATGATATAGCCAGGTTTTGTTTATATTCTATAATTATTTATTCAGCTTTTCTTGCTCATATTTGCATATTCTGCTCGAGCTAAGTTAATCTCATTTAATGCAGATTTTGCAGAAGTGTAGCAGTTATTTGTAAAGTTTCCTGAAATCTGTTCCCTTGATACACAGTCTGAATTAGCTGAGATTTGTCTTTTCATACTGCTTTAAAATAGTTGAGGAAAGCCATTTGTGCTGCATCACATGATTGAAATACAATTCAGTTATTTATTTATTTATTTGCTTTACTTCTATACCGCCTTTCTCAGCCGAAATGGCGACTCAAGGCGGTTATCATAGGTTAATAAAATATTAGAGGACAATAGCAGGACCATGTGCATTCAGGCAAGCTTACAGTAGCATGAGTTAATAAACCACATTCTGGAATGATTTTGGAAGATGTCGAAGGCTTTCATGGCTGGAATCACTAGGTTCTTGTGGGTTTTTTCGGGCTATATGGCCATGTTCTAGAGGCATTTCTCCTGACGTTTCGCCTGCATCTATGGCAAGCATCCTCAGAGGTGAGGTGGAATATGATTTGGATGATTTTGGAAGATGATTTGTGAGTTACTAGAATGCTCTGAGGATTTTGGTATCTGCTGTTGGGCACTCTAATCTACTTGTGCTTAGATCAAATACATCAACACACTTGAATAATGCACTGACACAAGCTGACAGTCCATGTTCTTGGCATCCCATGCCCAGATAGCTAATATTTTTGTCACACTGGCCACCCTTGCTGCCTGTTAGAACTAGCAATGGATTCAGTACCGATGAATAGTAACCAGTATGATTGACCTCAACAATACCCTAAAAAGAAGCTTTCAGAAATGCAGGTTGTCTCAAAGCAGTAAATTGCACAATGAAAGCATGTTACAATTACACAAAAAGTTACAAATGGTTTGATGAGTTATCAAGTTATCATGTTTTACTAACCATTTTCAGCCAGAAAGAAATCTAAAAAGGAACTCAGCAAATGGAGAATATCTCCTTATTTTGAGGGGTCACCAACTTGCAAATGACAGACTAGGGGCTGTTTGTGTACTGGGAGAAGCATCTAGTGGTAATCAGTTAAAACTCTATGCCCCCCCTCCCCTCCAAGGGGTAAGAGTTTCATTCATGGCCTGTTTGTGGTTGCAGGTTGGTAGTATTATTAACATAAAACAGCATTCCAAGCAGCAAATCTGGCACTGCAAAACATAGCTTGTAGAATGAAACCAACCAGGGATCCTGATATATGTTACTAAAAATGCTAAAATCCATGGGAAAGGAATTTTTAATGACTCTGAACACCTGGGATGTCCATACACAGTACAAAATTCCAAAACTAGGCCACCCTGAAAGTTGTATCAGTCATTATCATAGCTGCTAGATAACATATTTATTTATTTATGAAAAGCAGCCATAATTGTTAATTTCTCCATTAGGCAGTGTCGGAAAATGTTACTCACATTTATCCTCAATACATATGGGCAATGATGATGGTGCCTTTTACCCCTTGGAGTTGGGTGACCTACTTTATCGAAAATTAATTTCTCTTTGATGCACTGTCACAGAGGACTGCCCTCTGTTTCAGGGAGCCTTATGTTTAAAGGGTTGATTCATCCAAGCTGGGTTTAAACATAAATAGCAATAACATTAAAGAGAAGGTATCTTGAAGTTGCCCATCTGCATTTAATATCTGGGAAACAGGCTAAGTAGGTACACAGGCCCCTTGATTATGGTCTATCTTATTAGGTAATCTATTCAAATTATATCTCTAAATTTCCATTATTAACATTGTGCAGACTGTATGCTGATCAGTATTCCTTTTTCATCATTTTCTTTGGTAATGTATTCCTCCCTCATTCCTCTTCCTCCTCCAATTGATGAAGAATATTTAACCACTTTATCTACTTGAAAAAGAAACAAGGCTAGCAAAATCTTCTCAGGAAGCCATACATGAACAGGTGGACCTTCAGTGCTCTGCCCTACCCAATCTAGGGGTACATCTACACTGTCAAAACTAATAAGGTTTGAAGCTACTTTCACTACTATGTCACACTGCTATGGAATCCTGGGATTTGTAGTGTAGCGAGGTTCCTGCACTCTTTGGCCAAAAAGGCTAAAGACCTTGTAAAACTACAGTTCCTGGGATTCCATAGCATTGAGCTATGGCGGTTAAACTTGTGCCAACTCCATTAATTCTAGTGTAAATGTACCCTAGGAGAGGGTAAAATAGCATCTACTGAGTCCATGTCATTTTAACTAAAATCAATAGATCATTGTGCATAAAGACAATCTGAGATTTTGATTTCCAGTTAGAAAAGAAATTGATTTGCTCCAATGGCCAGTATAGAGCAGTTTGAGTATATTGTTATGTCTTGTGATCTTCTCTTATTCAGATCAAAACAGAAAGCATGGGAGGGGATAACATACATAAACATGTGTGTATACATTGCATACATCTTCCAAAATAAAGCAGATAGATGTCCAAGACCCAGAACACAAGGTGCTTGTGATTGTGCTATCTACTTGTGATTGCCTTAACACAGCAAATGATAGTTCCCAAGAAGGAAAAGTTGAACTTTCAGATTCGTGGGGCATTTGTTTTACAACTTCGGTCAAATGAAATTAAATTTAATGAGATAAATATTAAAAGTTGTTTGTCTTGTCAGTGTTTACATATGTGGATTTCTATTTTATTTTATTGTAAGAGGCAGGCCATTGAAATTAATAGTGGTTAGCTGAACGAGTGACAAAAAGAATTATTTTTACAGACTTTGTTTTGCAGAAAACAACAAAGCAACCAACTGTGAAAATTGTATTCAGCTGCTATTTTGTTCCCTCTTTGTTTCCTTTGTTGATGGTGGCTGCATTTCCAGGCAGGCATGTAGCCGGGGGGGGGGGCCTCGGGGGGCTTCAGCCCCCCCCCCCCCCGAAATTTTCATGGTGGTTCGCGAAAAGGCCTTACTGGTGCATTATTTAAACTGTTATGTTTATTCATATCATGATCTGATCACCATACTCAGTATATCCCATATCCATGGGGGTATTGGGGTAATGATACAAAAGGTTTGCTAGGCTAGACCCTCTTTCACTCAGACTCAGCCCCCCCCCCCGAAACTCAGCCCCCCCGAACCCCCCCTGAAAATTTTTTAGCCCCCCCCCCGAAATGAAATCCTGGCTACGGGCCTGTTTCCAGGTCTAGTTTATGAGAGGTTTTCATTTAGTTTGCAGACACATCTGCAACTTGTGCTGCACATTCTTATATCTTTAGACAGATCTAGTCTATGTTTACTTGGGCAAACTGTTCAGATATTATTACATCACAGGGAGAAAGAGACAATGACTCTCATTCAGTTTTAAGGTCTAAAGTGTCCCCAGTTATGACTCATATCTTGAAAGGAAGCGTGGCAGAAACACTGCAGGTCAAGGCACAAACTCATTCCAAGCAATCAAGAGTCTTAAAATTGTAACTAATAGGATCAAAGTGGTTCAAGTCCAAATTGGAATAATTCATTCAAATTAGGAATTGGGAAAAATGTGCTGTAGAAAATTATCAGAAGATTACTATATGATTCAGAATTTTCTTCACAGTTTAGGATTCACTGTGCATAAAAAGCTACATGTGGTCTTTTGACCCAGAAAACAATATTTTATTTAATAAGGAATGTCACCTTCTATGCAAAAAAAAAACTTGGATTTTCTTTGCATAGAAATGTTATTTTCTATATAGATCATGCTGTCCTCTTTCACAAAATTGTGCAGTTTTGTTTCACATAATATTTCAAAATAAATAAAATGACAAAATGACTCTTAAAATCAAATATATGAAAATGTATATCTCTAGATTAAGTTAGCAGGGAGCAAAATAACTCATTGGGTGTTTAAAGAACAATCTATAGTGGGAATATTCCTACCATGGTCTGACAGTCCACTGCTAGCAAAAGTTGTTTTTATTAAAAGGGAAAAGAGGAGCAATGCAATTTAGATTACACTGCATTTTATTTTTCATTCCAGGTTTTCCTTTTAAAGATTTAGTTAAATGACTTGTTACTGCATCTTTTGGGGATACTGGAGGAAAATAACAAACTTTGATTTCCATGTGTTGTTTTCATTTAGTAGTTTGAAGCTTTCTTTTTTGCAATAACTTTTCTTGCTGTCTGAATCTATTGCAGTCTGCCAGAATATTATGACTATGGTCACGGAGCAAGTGAAGATGCTTATGACAGCTACGGTAAGGCATGTTCTATTTTTGGTAAAAGTGTGAAGTTAGAACACCAATCACTCAGTGACAGGCCTGAATTACTTGTACATTCTTCCTCCTCTGCTTTTGTAGTGACCAGGATTAAGCTGATTTATGTCATTCTGTAGAAAAATGTGACTTGATAGTGCCAAGGCCAGAAAACTTAACAAATACATTTTAATCAGAATTTCTTAAAGGTATTAATGTTTGGTCGTATGTGAGCTGGAAAACTAATGGTGAAAATTCAGATTAGTACCAAAATCTCTTTCATGGTGACAGGTTTCAGTCTTACGGATGTGACAACACAGATTCAAGATTTAAAAATAAATAATAATAAAAACACATAGCATACTATACCCAAACGGCTTTATTTCTTTTGGAAAGCAGCTATTAAAATGCATTTAAAATATTAAATAAATGGCTTTATTTTGTCCCACAAGTGCACGACAATGGACTGATTGTGTTGTGAGATGATATATATTTTCTCCCCAGCCCTTGCAAATTGGTTAATGGCATTTTCACCAGTCAAGAGTCAACTGACTATGGGAGAGACTATGGGACAGCCAGGAAAAAAATTGTTGGTGTTTTTCTTGTTGTATGAGCAGACTCAAAAGTAAGACCATTTTTAATAGCAGGAGAAGGCTATGACGCATCTCCTTTAAAGACTAACACCTGAAGCATGTTCATTGGCTACAGGAATCATGAGTGTTGACTGCCATTTCCCCAACTCAGCTGATTTTTATGTAGCTGTACACAGGGCCCAATTTTTAGAGGGTTCATCTAACATTAATTAAAAAGAACAACTCAAGGCTCTACTCCTTGGTCCTTCCCTGAAAACAGAATCTCTTTTCAACTTAATTGTTGTGTGATATAAATACTGCCTTGATTATACTTTCCTTCTAAACCAGAGCATTATTAACATGGCCAGGAAGCACATGCCTCTGGTGCATCATGTATCTTACCTTCTCTGTGTTGCCTTTACCACTTCTAGCTGTCCACAGAGTTCTGTGCAAGCTCCTGGCTGTCGCAGATGTCTCTGCTGACATCAAAACATGGTACGCACACTATCAGCATGAAGCAGGATGGATCTCCCTCATTCTTCCTAGTCATACAGGCATCTCATTCTGACATTGACAGAGGTACCCACACAAACAGAAAGAGGAGGGGATTAAGGGGACTCCTTAATACTGGTTGTTTGGACACCCTTTTATGATATCAGCAGAAGTCCTTGTGATGCTCACACGGAGCTCAATGGCCAGATAGGAGAGGCAGCAACGTGGGCATAATCCATCTCCTCTCCCTACACTAATGAGAGTAGGGAAAAGGCAGCAGTCCTGGTGTTCCAGGTTTCGATGCAGTCTCGCTATCCAGGCTGCCTCAAAGCCATGGGATATTCTGCAATTCCCAGCCAATGATTATCCCCAAAAGTTGGCAAAGTGTGGCAAAGTCAGTTTTAAAAAAACTACTGGGATACTCATCAGAAGTAACTTTGCACCATGGACAGGCAGCCTTTCATTCTAGGAGAGTCTGTGGTTTTGGGATAGTATAGACAGGCCCTGAGGCAGCTTTCTGACTTCAAAATACATGTTTATTATATTGATGTTTTGGATTCAGATAATTTTTTAGCCTTTAGCTATGAACATTTCCTTAAATCACCATGAGGTAAAACTTCAGCTTTATTCTAATGAAGCTACTGCCACAGGCAACAATAGGAATAGTGCTTCTCTATGCCTGCCCCAAATACTAATTCATAAAATGTAATTTCTCATGTCTCAGAAGATTTGGGCTCAAAGACCTTACAAAATGATTGCTTATTCTTCTGCATTGTAACAAGCCATTCAGTCAGGGGCAGTAAATTGCTTTCTTCCTCTCCCCCGACAAACTTTCTGACTTCTGTTATGAACTTTTACTCCAATTTAAAATATGTTAGAAATAGGTCAATAATATAGGGACATAAAGTACCAATTCAAATAAACACAATTTGTAGGAATAATTTAAGTATATGCAAGTTGACAGGTTCAAAAATAATTGTATTTGTTTTCTTGTTAAGCATATATCAGTCCAAGACAACAAATCAGTTCCTTCATGGTAGATTTAAAATAATGATTTCCTGAAAAAAACAATGCTAGTAAATGATGTTTTGGGTGGGAAATGACATTTTACCACAGTTAGTCTTCATTATAAAAATATGGGATTGATAGAGATGAGGTATAGCAAAATGAATGGACAAATGTCAGGCTCATGCATTCTTTATCCTTTTCTTGTGGGCTTGTTAAGCCTGGTAGACTTTGTAAATTGCTAGGCATGAATGCAGAGTATGAATTATTATGAAGGAGAAAGTTATGATATTTCCCCATCTTGGTCCTAGGCAACTATGGTATTTGGGAGAATTATTATCTTGGCTCTAATATCATAGGATGCCTAACTAAGGACCTCATCACACTGCTGTCCGAAAAGTGGGCAATAGCGGGGGGATTTGCCAGGCAGCATGGCGAATCCAGAAGCCAACAGGGAAAACAGTAGTGCCCCACATCACCCACATCGGTGCTTCCCACATCCCATGTGGGAAAGTGTTGCCGCCAGAACCTCTGCACTAGCCCTATTTTGTCAGTGAGAACACGGGAAGCCTCCCGTGTTCTCTGAGCAGCATCCTAGGATGCTTTCAGGACACTGGGAGGATGGAGCACCACCAGAAGTAGCCCTGCGTTATGTGATGGGCTCCATCCTCCCAGCATCCTGAAAGCATCCTAGGACACTGAAAAACATCATTGGGATGAGGTCCATAATTTTCTTCATTCTCTCAGCTTTCAAGTGTTAAATACATCTTTCACCCATTATAGCAAAGGAGTTCATAATGAGGCAGACAACTAGAATTATATATGTGTGATACATGAATATATATATATATAGAGAGAGAGAGAGAGAGAGAGAGAGAGAAATATACTATGTGCCACCATACATACAGTTAGTATTAAATTAATAATAATGTTGTGTTTATAAGTATCTGATTTTTTCTGTGTTTGTTGCATTTGAATGCACCCATCTAATTGTGCTTTTGCACATTTTTTTAGAATCCCTGGTACAGTTACTTGAAAGTAAGTACCAGTGAGCTCCAGGGTTAACATGCTTAGCCCCACATGTCTGTTCCGCTTCTGCCTTGGAGAGTTGGGTACCATC